>NC_073710.1:5310692-5633192 GCF_023634085.1 Falco cherrug | reverse complement strand
ACAGACTCTACCCTTCAACCTTAGAGGTTTGTAGGGCTGGGTTGTATTTCAGTTGTCCTACAAAGTGAGCTTAGCTATTTATCAGACATTTCTGAAATCATGGCTACTACTGATTGTGTATCCTGGTGTCCTTGTTTTTATACTATCTGTTAAATTTTTGAGTTCATAGAGTATTGTGTTTGAACGTATACTTCTGAGGTTGGTTTTTGTGTGACTTGTTTACCATGTTTCATTTTCAGATCTCTGATGATGAGGTATCCATCTGGATTTAAAGGCCATCTCTGAGCTGCTTAATTCTTCATTAAAGAGATGTGTTCTATATTCATGGGTAAGAATATTTTTTATCTCTGCTTAGAGCCTTTTCTTCAAATATTTTCTGATACGTTTTTAATTTAGAAGATTTCAGCAACTTATTTTTTTGTCTTACAGATTAAACAGATACTTTGTAAAAGTGTGGGGTTCTTTAGGTGCCTGTGCTAGCTCATTACTTTTGAGCTAGGCTAATTATTAAAGTTAGGAATTCATGTGTCTGAAGTGTCAGTGCTCTAACTAAATAATTCTAACTTGGTATTACAGATAGAGAAACAGCTTGGTGATATATAAGTAAATAATATAAAAATTCATATGTGATTTGAGATTCCTTTTCTGATGTATGCAACAGTTCTACAGGCTTTAATTGTGAATCTTGCTGTACATCTTTTCGAATTGAAGTTTTGGGAAAAAAAACTCTGTCCTGGTAAGCAATGAAAGGAATGGATCTGAATTTTGAACAATTAAAAAAATGTGGGTTTTTTCATGTTTGTCTATGATTAACTATGTTTAATCTGAAGAAAATTTGTGGTATTACACACCCCCACTTTAAGACAGTAGAAACAAAACAATTGCAAAAATCTCACTAGGTATGCAGGGTTTTTTCTAAATGCTTAGGTTTTTTTAATTTTTTAGATCTCTAAATAAAATGGCTCAAATTGCTTCATGCATTGCAGAATTTGTTTTCTCCAAATACTAAGCACTAATTGCTGAAATACCATTCTGAGACTTTATAAATTGACCTGGAGTTAAAAATGAATGTTAAAATGGATTTCCTAAGTCTATTAAGCAGCCCAAACATCTACTGTGGGGCTTTCCGATACCATGCTGCTTTACCCAGGGAGTTCTGTGATATACTTTCTCTTTGGTGTGTTTTTGCTCTGTTCAGCTTGAGCAAAGCTGTTGTCAGTGAAGGAAGCTGTCCCGTTCACAGTGAAGGCAAACATCATTGAGAACGGTTGAAATTTGTCTTTAGTTGTACTGGAAGATAGATTTTCTTTACAAGTGACGTGTCATTTGTCATGTTGATCGACTTGAACTTTAATGAATGACCGTAACAGTTGATAGTTACTGAATATTTTTTGATTCTGTAAAACTTTAGCATTTATTTTCCAGAGGCTACCTGCAAGAAAGCAGGAGAGGTGGTAGAAGGGAGCTTGTGCATGTCTGGGGAGTAGAGCGGAAACAGTTACATGAGGTGTTTGGTGCAAGCAAAACCAGTCTAGGTATGAGAACAGACTACGATGAATTATGGCGACAAACACACACAGTCCCATTTGCTCCAGTTCTGTGCTCTTACTCAGATCTGGAACTGTAGCTGTGGACTGGAACCTAGTCCTGAGAATTTAAGACTATCAGTTTCAAATCTTTCTTTTTCTAATCTTCAAATGAAAATGCAAAGTACTTGAGTTATCTTTTGAGTATTTACTATGATGTCTGTAAACTCTGTAGCAGAATAGAATTCTAAATGAAACCAGTATGTTGCGTGTACGATTTTAGTGAAGTGATGGCTCATAACTCAAAAATAATTATAAATGCCTACCAGTGAAAAGTAATTTTAAAATAAAATAATGTATATTTTATATATATATAATTGGATATGAGTATTTTTATTATTTAATGAAACAGGCTACCCAAACACGTTTTTTCCTAATTTCAGTGATACAGAGAAAATGCATCTTTTTCAATCCATATTTAGCTATAGACACCATGGCATTCTTGTGCAAAGACTTACTTATTCATTTCTGTCAGGAAATAGAAGAGTTCATCTCTACTAAATGTCTAAATGTTCTTTTTTTAATCTGTGTTTCTGGGATTTTGAGGAAATTGTGCTGTCCCTCTGTGCATTTCAAATTTAACATGTACATTGATCTTTAAATCTCTAATAGAATATCATTTATATTGGCACATCGGTGGGAAGTAACTTCTGTATTATTTAATTTACTGCAGCTTTTTGAACTCAGCCAAAGCTTTAGTATAATTAAATCTGATAAATAACGATAGTGGAATTGTCTTTTAATATAGAGGAGGGAATGTCTCTGTCATTTCCAAATATTGTGCGGAAGTGAACAGGTTTTTGAGTATGTTTTTTAGCATGCTGTGTTGTCTACCTTCTTTGACACAATGTTCCATCTGCTAATAGATGGGCAGATCATACAAAGCCACAAACCTGTCATGCTTGCATAGAACTTGGCAAATAGAATGATTTTCTTGTTTGAAAGCAAGTCTGTTATTCCTGGTGGCATTGCTTTCCTGAAAAAAACCCAAACCAAAACAAAAACCAGAAACACCACACACCCCACACAACCCCAAAAAACCCCAACCAAACCACAAACCCTAAACACTTTGCATGCATATAATGTCAAACTCTTCCCTAGTTACAACTGTGTTTACCCCTTGTATGTCCTTCACCTGTAGTCTGGATTTTTGCTATGTCATGCTTTTATGCATTCAGTTTTAATCCCTTCTGTCTACTGACTTGTCCCTCGCTACTTTCTGAGATAGCTTCTATTTGTTTGTCTGAGTAGCCATTGTTTCGACTTCTTTTGCGAAAAATGGCCATCAAAGTCACTGACTTCTCATCTATGCAACTGTCACGCATCAGTCTTGTGAAGCACCGATACTTAGTCTGTCAAAATACAGAAGCGTGGATATGATGGTAATGTGCTGAATCTTTACCTGATTTACTTGCTTATAACTAGAGTAGCTTGTTTTCTGTTGTCACTTCATCAAAAGTAATCAACAATGCAATTAATGAAATAAAACATATCAGTGGGTTTTATTATCTTGTCTTTTACTGGTATTCCCACTTTTTTTTTAAAAAAAAAAAAAAAAGCAAAATTTCATGTCTTTGTTCCATTCTGGTTTCTTATCTGTTCATTCTTGTTTGATGTATTCTGTAAAATAAATCTTCTATTCCTTTTGTCCTGGTCTTTAATTCTTGTACTATGCTCTTTATTTCTGTTCTTGGTTGTGTCTGTAACTACATCTTTTCTTCTTACAACTCAGATCTACTGCACTCTAACATAGTATAAAAGGGGATCATCTCTTTCAGACTTTCACACTGCCTGTTTCTTTTTCTTCTTTCTTTCTCACAAGAATATATGGTTGTTACTAAACTGTGATGGACAACCGACATGGAGAAAGCTTCGCTCCCCACCCCACTCTACCCTCTTGCAAGGAGTTGCATTAACCATGTTAACTTGAAACCTCAGTTTCCTAACCTGGTTCTGGTATTGATTCATGTGTGTTGCACACACACTTGAGGAAAGGAAGCAAACTGTGCTGAGTGTAGCCAATTTCATTTCTAAGTGGTTTTGAACTTGGTAAGTTTAATTTGAAAAAGATCTTAAAGTTTAAAAAAATTAAAATGTAGTACTAAGAGACAGCTGATTTTGCAGATTAAGATGAACAACTGTAGTTCATTGCTTTAAATTCTGTTTGTAATTTAAAAGATACTTTTAGACCATATCGAATACGACATTATTTGGTTTAAATCTTTAATTTAAAATAGGTCTCTTAATGTTAAGAACTAGTAGATTAAAGAAAGTGTAGGTGTTTAGTTTATTGAATAGTGACCAAACAGGCAAACCAAGAGCTGGGAGATGTTCTGTTATGATTCAAGCATGTTTGCAGAATAACTTCAGTACTTCTTGAAGAAAATGCTGTGCTTTGTTCAAGACAAACAGTTGGCAATCTGAAAAGATTTACTGTTTCAATTCTAGATGTTTTAGCATATCTGAATATGACAAACCTTGAAATGTGTTTGAGCTTAACTTGGCTGATACTGTTGATGTTTCCTGGTAATTAATTTTAGAAAACTTCATATTATTTTTTTAAAGAAATGGCTTTTTTTTCAGAATAGTGAGTCTGATACATGATTCTGTTATGTAGCCATTAGGCAGTAGTAGTTACTGTTGGGTAGTTTTTTATATAAAATCAGCTTGATTGGTACAAAGTTGAGAGTTTAAAATACAAAGGGAGAAACTGAATACTAGTAGGAAACACTGCTGAATGCCTCTGGGTTCCATTATATTTAGAAAACAAAACAAAACCCACTGCAGAACATTCTAAATTTGCCAAGTGTCCTATAGTTGGTAAATGTTGGTGAAGCTGTTCTAGCTGATAGGGGGCAGTAACGTCTTAAATTCAAGTACAATTATTGTAGCCTTCTAATTGCTTGTCAGGTTGTACCTTTGCTATGGTGTTCATTTCATTGATTAAAATTGGTCCAAGCAGTACTTAGACATTGATTTTGTAGAATGATCTTGCTAACTTTAGGCTGGGTAAAGTTTAATATTAAATCAGTATACAATAATAGTAGAGAATTTAAAAATGCAAAGTATTAATTTTTCACAAGAAGTGTAACTTCATCACAAATTCTCAATGTCAGAGTGCATGAAGATGTCAAAATCTATTTACCAAGAGAAATCAAGCTTTAGATTGCTGTAAAATGGAATTGCTTACCGTAACAGTGATTGCTTGCAGTGAAATACTTAGTTTTCACAAAACAGAGATCTTTCCTCTTTAAGGAAGAGCTCTTTTTCCTCTCTCCCCCTCTTTTTTTCTTTTTTTTTTTTTTTTAAAGACACATTCTGCTTCTTTTATTGTAGCTTGGTTTACTGAGTAGGAATTCAAAACTAGTCTCCCCATTCTGATGAAAATGCAGCTCCAATAGGAGCTTATCTTCCATGAGAAGGATTTTGGAACTGGACTATAAAACACTGGCTGGGATTGCATTGTTGGACTTGTAGTTGTGAAGTCCAATAGAAGAACGTCTTCAAAACGTTTCTTCCCTTGAATGCTTTTCTGCCAGCTGGCAGGAAGCATGTCCAAAGTTTGAATTGGTATCACAGAGCTGTTTGGGGAAGGAGAAGCCTGGATGAAAGTGTGCTAAAACATAATTGTAGCTGCTATCATTTTCTGTATAAGAGGGAGTAAGGACATGAGGAAGAGTTGCTTACAGAGATCACGTGAAAAGTTCTCATGTCAGAACTTTTTTGTTTCACTAAGTTGCATGTGAGGAGGTTGGGTTTGTTTTTTTTAAGGAAGGAACAGAAACATAGTACTTGTATTCCAGTTAAGTTCAGAAATGCATGACAACTTGATTTTATATGTCTTTACAACTTGCAAGCTGAGCATCTAATGGTTTCATATCCAAGTATAGCAGAGAGAAACAAAAAGGAGAATTGCTCAATAAATTTGGAAGATAACTGCATGTGAAAGGCTAGTTTCTCCAAATCGTATATCTTTGAATTTCCACGTTATGCTTTTCTTTGGGCTGAAAAAACATGATGGATTTTTGTAGTCACTGAAGAAAAAGGCTAGGGATAAAAGTACTTCTCTGGTCAAAAAATGTGTCTTTGAAAGAGAGTTGTGTCCAGGCTATCTGCAGCCGTATCCTTGTATTTCTTGGGCTTTGAGCAAAGAAGCAAATCTCTGTGAGGCAAGCTCGGTTCTACAGTTTTGCAACTGCAGTCGTGCCAGCTGTTATGCGTGCTTTTTTCCCATTTTTTTTACCATACACATTCAATTAAGCATTATGAGATTGTCTGGTATGTTTGGTGGTTTTTTTTTTTATGCGGGGCTGTTTTAGTCCTGTTCAACAGTTCTAGGGTACTATGTAGTTAAAGTCAAGACTGTGTATGGTAGTTAATTACCATAGAGTAGCTGGCCCATATGTCACTGTATGTAAAAACAAAACACCAACACCCGCCCAACTTAACAAAAAAATAGAAAAAAAAATGGTACATACTATTGTATCTGTATCTCTAAAGATGGAAGAAATCTTTCTCTCCCCCTCCCCTGTTTTATCAAGTTAGCACAAGTTAAATAGCCATCCTTATAAATCACAGTGAAATATAGTTATATCTCTCCGCATAACCAAGGAGCTTCATGCAGTCTGCTGAGCTATTTGTACTTGGTCTCAACATGTAAACTTTTATTGATACAGGCTTAAAATTTGAGTTTTTAACAGCAGAGTCTTCAGTAGCATTGAACATGACATTTTTCACGTGGCTACCATGATTTCCATCTATCTTGCCCCAGTTAGGGGTTTCTTTAATTAGATCATTTGTTCTGCATCTATGATATTCTTGCCTTGTACTTAATCTGACTTGGTTGTCTTCTGTTAGCTAAAACAGCTCTCCCCCAAATGCAAAAAAAATAAAAATCTTTTGAGTTGAAATGTGCTAAGATGAGAGATTATTAGAAATGCTACGAAAACCTAAAACATCATCTGCCTGGATTCTGATGCTGTTTTATCATTTGTTGGAAGGTGTTTGATACAGGGAAAGTCATCGTTCTGTTGACTTATTATCTCTGATAATCAGATTATTATCAGAGATAAATCAAAGTTATCTCTGATAAGCAGAGAACTTAATCAGTGTTAGAAGGTAATGGAGTCTAATTTATGTCAGTGTTTCCTTTAACTTGGTACTTCAGGAGGGTCTAACTTTAACTGGTAAGTTGTATATGTATCATCTGGAATCGACAGCTACTTTGCTGTGCTAAGCTGTCACCTTCCTAAGCTTCTGTGCCTTTTTTATAGCATGCCTGTCCTCTGTACTCATCGTAATTAAGACTGATACCAATTCATACTTGATAAAGTCGCCAGTTATTGTCTTTCAGTGTGATACAGGATCCACCTGTCCTCCTTCTGTGTAGACCACAAGTTTTATATACCCAAACCCTCAACAAGGTTTATTAGGTTTATTAGGTTTATTAGTTGAGGTTAGGCTTTATTCTGACTATGGTCACAGCACTTTCAGTGAACTATGAGTACAAGTAGAACAGGTTTTCTTCAGCTTGTCAGAGGCTACTTTGTACTTAATAGGTTCAACATGAACCTTGTCCATCAGAAAATATTTTACATTGCCAGGGTATCCATTTCTGGAAAGACCCTATACTTAGGAGAATTCATTAATGAAGAACTGCAGTTGAAATGGAGGAGGAGCGCATGAAGGTGAGCTTTAGTAGTAGGGTCAGAAAAGCTATGGCTGTTTTCTTTCCTTTTTTTCTTTTAATAGTATTTAGCTATATGTATTGACAGGATAGAGGAATGATTATTCCATGAATGTGCTCATTTAAAGCGATTGCTCCTCTGTTCTAGAGTTTTACTAGTTATCTGGGCAGGTAAATGATCACACACACAAATTACTATTCATTTACCATTCTTTTTGATTATACTTTGAATGTGCAAGTTTTTAGGCTGAACTTAAACTAAACACCCTTTTCAGCTCCTCTTGCCTGAAATCTCTGATTGCAAACTAATTCCTTGGTGATCATTCAGTGGTACTATGAATAAAAAAAGAAAACCAACTTGTGTTTCAAAACTATGTAAGCGTGTAAACTCTGCTGTTGAACCAAAGGTAGCTCTTTTCCTGTGTTTATCTTTGACTGTACCACTGTGTTCATCCTCTTGTCCTTCCTCTAAATAAGAGTTCTATTATGTCTTTTAAATGAGATAAAATACAGTTTTCCAGAATATTACTTAATGCAACTTAAGTCAAAGAAACAGAGTATCTCGGCTTTACCTACTGTAGTCAAGGTAGTTTTGTTTTTAAATGTAGTTCATAACCTCTTAAGTTTCTGTTTAAACATACAGAGTTATTGTGTATGTTTATGTATTACATGATTTCTCTCTACAAACAAAATTTAATTCTGGACTACTAAAACCACAATTATGTTATAGTTTGGTAGTTTTAATGAATATGGCAAAGAACAATCTAAAATTGTGCTTAGGTAGTAGAGCACACTGAAAAAAATGAAGCCATTTAATTTAAAGCATCAAATGTTACTTTCATGACAGAAGGTACAAAAATGATAAACGCTGCGCATGGCATCAAGTATAAGCAAAAATAACTGATTTGTGGTTTAATGAAACTGTAACATTATATTCAATATATCAAAAATCTGTAAAAGTGTTGGAGAGGGGAAGGAACAATGAGGAGAGTTGTGAAAGTAATTTCTCTTTTTTTTTTTTCTTTTTTTTTTTTTTTCTTCCTTCTTCCCCCTTCTCTTCCACAGGATGCTTTACCACTTCAAGACAAATGTTTCTTCAGAAGCACTAATGGATGTTGGCATGCCTTGGATAAGGTGGTGACCGCTGGATGTCATTTGTTTCTGTTCACTGCAGAGAGCCAAAATTGACTCCATTTGGAGTTGAGAGAAAAAGCAGTACAGACCTATCAAGATGACTGATCCTATGATGGATTTTTTTGATGATGCCAATCTTTTTAGTGAGACCTTAGAAGGTTTGTCAGATGATGCCTTTGTTCAACCTGGACCTGTTTCACTTGTTGATGAATTGAATTTGGGTGCAGAATTTGAACCTTTGCACATAGACTCATTGAACCATGTGCAAGATGCTCAAAATCAGCAAAAGATGAGTGAGTTTGATCAGCTGAATCAGTATGATTCACTGAAACTTCATTCAGTAAATCAGTCTTTTAACAGCTCAGCTGACAACGTCTTATCACCACACTCTCAATTCAGTTGTTCACCAGTTCATCCACAAAACCAGTCTAACGGGATGTTTCCAGATGTGGCTGATGGTAGCCCTATGTGGGGTCATCAAACTGCCACAACTGTTTCAAATCAAAATGGGTCCCCCTTTCACCAAGGACATTCTCAGTCTATGCAGCAAAACAAAAGCTTTGTAGCACACCATGACTTTGCCTTATTTCAGGCTAATGAACCACAGCATCAGTGTGCCTCGCTACGGTCGCAACAAAGCAGAAACAGCACGGGGCAGGATGCTCTGAGTCAGCCAAAAGACTTCATGGAAGTTAATGTATCTACTTCTCTCAGAGTCAGTGTTAACCACCCATCTCCAGTTTCTAATCCATCAGCTTCACAGCAACCTCTGTCTGTTCAACAGTTTTCTCAAACTGCTAGTGCTTCAATACATTTTTGTGGGAATCAAGAAGGAAATTTTGATGGACAGTCCCCAACTATTACTCCATGTTCTGTCAGTAACAGCCAACAATTTTCATCTCCTTATTCTTACTCTAATAACCACATTTCTCCTACCAGCCTTCTCCAGTCCACAGCAGCTCTTTCTACTAGCCAGCAGACACACTCTATCTCTGACTTCACTGGAAGCGATGCCTTTACATCTCAAACAGGGACCAAGCAAGAAACAACTGAGCACATGTTGAATCCTAATACACCTTTGAATTCAAATACTTTTCAAATGTTGCATTCTGCGCATCCTCAGGGCAACTTCAGTAGTTCGAAACTCTCTCCTGTGAATATTAATTTTCCAGCTTCTACTGGTTCTGCTTCTCAGATAAGCCATTTCACTGACCCTATTGAAAGCAACGGTTTTACATCTTTAGATGAGAACTTACTTCATCAAGTCGAGACTCATAATGAACCATTTACAGGACTTGACCCAGATGACCTCCTTCAGGAAGACCTTCTGCCACAGTTCGATGATTCTGCATTTGTTCAGGATAGCACAAGCCATGTTTTAGAGCATGACCTAGAACACCACATAACCCCACAGGAAGTGACACAGTCATCTGATCTTGTTCGGGCACAGTCTCAAAGTCAGATCCATCCTTGGCATTCTTCCGTTTCTAATCAGCACCTGCAAGACAGAAGTCGTGCAACCTTACAAGGACAGGTATGTAGGGTTTTGGGGGGCCGAGGGTTTGAGCTGTTTGGTTGATCTGGTGAAATGAGTAATAGTGACTGGTGCTTTTGCCAAAGCATGATAATCGAAGTCTCTGAGCTGTTGTTTATTTGGCCCTGAAGAAATCTAAGTAACGGCTAGTTTAGGGGGAAAAATCCCCGACCTGTTGATGCAGACCTTCCTTTTTCCTATTGTTTTCTTACCATTGCAGAAGACAAGATTTATATAACCTGAAATACTTATTGGGAGAAAATTGTGTCGGTCCATCTGCTGCTTATGTTTGCTAAGTACAGCAGAGAAAATTGGTTGTTTTATGATTTTGGTGCAAATATTATGGGTTACTGTCTTTTAAAGTACTCACAGCAACGTATTTTTAAGAGCTTTAATAAGGCTTGTGTAGTTGGCTTCCTGCAAAAATTGCACTGGTTTTGTTGTTATGTGGTCCTTCGCTTGGTATCTTTGTGCTCATGCTTGTTGGCTAAAAATACAGGCTTTTTTGTTGTTGGTTTTGATGTGTTTGGTGATAACAGAAAACATATAAAAGGCTATGCGTATGTTTGATTTTGTTATTTTTGGCTAAATCAAACAACTGTAGTTTTTGTAGTATAATGTGCACATCTACTGCAAGTATTAAAGCCCTCGGCATGGAGGACAAGATAGCACCAAATGTATATTGTGCTTTTTTAATGGTATACAAGAGAAATGAACTTTGCTTTTCAGATTATCTGAGAGAAATTAAAATTGTGTGAGCACTGAAGAGTTCAGAAACACAATCCTTCGGTCCTTCTGCCTGTTTTCTTACATGTGCTCTCTCATAACATATGTAATGTAGTGGAATTTCAGATCATTTAAAATGAGATTATTAAGGCCACCTTTTTTATTAATGCTGACCTTTATCTTAATTTGTATCATCATCTTCTCTTATAGGAAGTATGTAAGTGTCAATACATTGGAATGTAGACTGGTGCTGGTGGATTGTCTCATATAAGAGTAGCTGAACTTTTCAAAACCAAAGAAAATAGGGCAAGTAAAATTCTTTTTTCACAATGCTGTAACCAGAAAAATCATGGTTTTATTACAGCTGCTAGAAACCTCAGCATATGTGAGTTTCTTGCTGATTTTTCAGCTTGAGAAATTCCTGAATCAAAAGAAAATGATCTTGAATATAGAAGAGACTTAATAACCAAAAGCACAAATAATTATTCTTTCAGCTTTTAAAATGTATCAGTCTTAAAAGCTATCGCTATGATTTTGGGGACTGGTTTAGTAGCTTTTTTTGTTAATGCCTGAAGAGTGGTATCAGTAACCGCATTACCTGTAAGTTAATACCTTAATATTATCACAGTTTGGCTCTGCTTGGTAGCTTCTAGCCCAAATTTGATTTGACAGGAATGACTGAAACTTCTTCAATTAGATGGTTTGGCAGAAGGAGCTGTAGCTTCTATATAATAAAGGCACATATTCATTCGCTATTGCTGGTTATCTAGGGTTTCCAATACCGCGAGACTGTCTGTTGAAATCCATGTACATGTGAACAGTGGAAGTAGAAACTTCCATTTAAAACGTCCGTTTTAAATTCTGGTCGGAATTAAGCTTCTGTTTGGGAAAGGAGTGGGAATAGAAATGTTTTCCAGTTTTCAATCTGCGTCTTTCAAGATAGAGGCAACTTGACATCTATTATATACATGCAGGCAGCTCTAAAAAGGTTGTAATAACTGTATTACTTCTCTGTATTCTTGCTACCAATATTTTCTCTACCTGAGAATATAGAATGGTATCTTATTGGAGGAAAAAATTATTGGGAAGGAAAGGATCCTAATTGCCAATTCTTGCTTCTACTTAGTTTGCAGAAAACTGGCCTGTGAAGGAGGCAATGTAACATTCCCCTCCCCCTTTAATTTTGCCATTAGGGTAGAGATAAGGGTTTAACACATTTAATCTTTGGTCTTGGTTCAGTATCTTGCTTCTCCATTACAAATTTTGCTTATGTTTATGGAACGTGTAATTGTCAGTTCCTACTAGGGAAGCTTTCTGTGAAATCGTGATGTGATAAGGACAGAACACGTACACAGCTGCGGATTTGAGATCAGCTTGATTAACAGAATGATGCGGTAGATGCAATCTGTTGGTTTTGATAAAAATTTCCTTTTTTTTTTTTTTTTTTTAACTGGGGAGGGGGAAGAAGAGAGCACAGCCCAAGTAGCTACTCTCGTCAGTTACCTCTGTAACCTAAAGACATATGGTATAGTAGCTACTAGTGAAATGTGATCCTGTTTTATTACTGTGCGTACAGTAGTGCCGAGGGAGCAGGGCCAGGAAGCGGAGCAGCAGAACCCAGGGTTGCGAACAGTAACGCTGAGGTTGTTGGTCTCCCATGAGCATACTTAGGGGGAAGGGTGAAGAGGAAGTGGATTCCAGGAAAAGTGGGGGTGGCGAGAAATCCAGGGGTTAGTCTCGTTTGTGAGGAGCATGCGGGAATCAAGCTAGGCGGCGAAAAGTAGGTCTAATAAAACCTTCTGGTGCTGTGACTTTTCTCTTGTATACATCAGAACCTTTTAAGACTTACTTTGATCTTGCTGACATAAGTTTTAGCAGTTTGTTTTGCAACTAGGAGTAGAAGGAAAGTTCTGAGACCTATGGAGAGTGTTAAAGCTTTTTGGCATTTGATTTTGTTTTTTATTGTGGTGTGAAAGCAAAGCAACTTTACAGTATTTAAACTTTTTTAAGGTTTTTTTCCCTGGAACTTTGAAATGAAACAGACAGAAAACTGTTGCAGAACAGCTTGGTTTGGTTTTTATTATTTCAGGGTATGCAACAAATTGCATAAATTGGATTTTGACCTTGAGCTTGTCTAATAGGACAGATGTTTAATGTTTCCTTCAGAAACTGCTTGTGAAATGGTAGCTGTCAAACCGTGGTTAGGAGTGTGTTGATGGGGGAGTGACAGAGGCAAACAATGTAGAAGCCTCTTTAAATCAGTGGTGTATGTAACATAAAAGTATGGCAGTTACTGAAGTTCAGAAGTGTTTCAGATTTGTCATTCGTCTGTTAGCAATGCTAAAAAGGGTTTTAGTCCTAATTCACACTTCTATTCTTTGATCACTGTGTGGAAGTTAAAGTTCAAGATGAGTTTGTTCTGTTTGAGCTTCTTACAAATGTGTGTCTTTTTAACTTGAGAGCAAAAGGTGGGGTAAGGGATGAGGAGGGAATATTGGTCTTACTGAAACTGGTTGCCTTTAGGCTAAGTGGGAAAGGGGTTTTGATAACTTTGATATGTAATAGTGAAGGTGAAATTTTTATTGTTTAACAAGACAGTGTTTCATGCTGGCTTTTGTACACACTGAGGAAACAATTACTAGTGGATTTAATTATTTTCATCATTTTTAGTTTGATAATGATTGAGGTTTTTTCAGAAAGGAAAACTTTTTATTTTATGAAATAGTTAATGGATTGTAGCTGTTGGAATGGACCCAACATTAGAGAAGGAAAGATCTTTAAAAGTTATGCAGAGGTTATGTAAAATTAAGAAAGAGGATTAAAATACTTGTTTCGTTATTTGAAAGCAAGCACACTCATCACATATTTACTTGTACAGCTATTCTTTTGATTGTATTAATTTTTAAATTAATGTCTATCTGTTTATTGTAATAATGCTGCAGAATTAAAAACAATCTAGAATGTCTTATGCTGCTATTATACTTTCTATGCCTGCTTGCAATTAAATTATAATTGTAAATAAATTGTGCCTCTTAATTTTACATCATGCATTTTTTATCAGTTAGTTTGAGAACAGAAAGTAAAGTGGAGAAACACACTGAAGATCATGTAGGCTCAGCTTTGACTAATAATAACACATCTGATCTTTTTAACTCCACTTAAAACTGTTGTGAGTTTGCTAAAGCTAAATTATTGCCTTTTCATAAAGTTGAAAAAAGATGACAAAAATACAGGTTTCAACATTCAGTTCTGCTAGTCCAGAAGAAAAAGGAAGTTGGAAAGATAATCTAAGTATAAACTGTCCTAAGAGAAGTTTACAACTATCTCACTGTGTATGTTATTTTGTAATAAGCATTTTAATCTCTCTTGGCTACATACATCAAAGCAGAGTAGTTGAGATTAAACTGGAAAATAATATTAATAACCTTCAGTGCTATCGGACAAGGTGGTAGTCTTAGTTCTTGAATCAGGTGAATCTTTTTTTTTCCCTTTTGTGACTAAAAGTTTGGTACCTAGCTTGATAATTGTTCATGAATTCCAGTATCTCACATCTCACCTTTTTTTTTTTTTTTTTTTTTTTTTTCCTTCCCCAAATTACCTGAAACATGCTAGTGCTTTTATGCTTGCAAGCATGACCTTTCCTACCGCTTGTTTTATATGAGCAGATGCCGCTGTGTTTTTGGGCAGAATTTGTCTTGCCCTTGTTGGAAGTTTAGCAAAGTCTGAACGTTGTAGATGATGGCGTGCTTGGAATTCTACCCTGGGACATCTGTATGTATCAGAATGGCATAACCTCATACACGAATGTATCATCAGAGATGGAACTAAGTTTCACCTGATGGAAGTCCAGGCCTGCGTGCTGCTGAGATGCATGCCCTGAACAGTCACAGGCCTTTCACCTCTCCTCCCTTTGATATCAAATCTAAATTAATTGTAGACAAGTTTCCCTTGGATTATTCCACTTGTAAACCTCTTAACTCTGCCACTGGTTGCTGTTCTACTCGTTTATGAAATGTCGCACTGTGATGTTCTTCTGAGAACAAATGCACAGTAAGCAGTGATGTGCTTTCTCGGCTAGTTATGAGAGGTATAGCAAGCCAAGTACTTGATATATGCAGTTATGGAAGATATATAAAAGTCAAGGATGTAGTATTTTTCAGAGTGTATTTCTTATATTCTGTATAGTTTAATTTTAAGTGGGCCTGTAATGAGAAATATTTTAAAGTAATGAACTATATATAAATCCTTTGTAGAAGAGACTGGCTGTTTTACATGCTGAGTTTATAGGTTATGGTTCCTAAGTGTTGTTACAATACAAGATTGTGAAGTGCTGATGCTGTTACATATATATTGCTTGTGGAACAGTGGATGACAGTTTTCAGTGGGACTAAGCATAATAAAATACATCTCTCAAAATTCACCCTACTTTGCATCATCTGGAAACTGAAATGTTCCAGTTAGCATTTGTGTTTGGGTTGGGCATTAAAAATTGCATCTTGTAATCTTGAAATGCAAAAAACCATACCTCCCAAAAAACTAACCCTCAAACTGAAACAGCACTAAAACGTTGTTCTTTTTCTAAAAAAGCTTAATAGTACTGGTAATAGCTCCCATTAAGCATATCCACTGTATTTATATTTTCCTTGTTCCTTTAATGATGGTTAATTTTATGGGTGACATCATCACATTAATAAATGTAAATCTTTGAAGTTTTCTTTTAAACATTTCTAAGGGTTGTATGCTCTGGATTTAGTTCTCTGTGCTTATAGAACAGTTTTTCCCTTCATTGTCGGAGCTTAATAAATTCTCTGCCACAGTGAGGCAGCAGAATTCAGTTGTCATCTCCCAGCACCTAATAGGTTTATCATATATGTACAATGAAGAAAAATTATCCCTCCACTGACCTTCTTTGTACCATAGTTTGCAGGGTTTTTTTTGCATTCTTTCTATTATTTTCAGAAAGGCCTGCACAAATAAGGGAGAGTGAAAGTGGCGAAGCTGTGTCAAATGCACAGAGTTAATGAGAGGACTAGAGCAACATCCCTGAGCTTGAGTAGTGCAGTTCCTGGAGGGAACTGAGTCTTTTAATCTATAGCTGTATATAATATTACTAATCTGTGGCTTTTTGCCAATGATATATTCATCATTGAAGATAGCAATATTTTGATAGCTTTATTTATAGTTGAATGTGTATGCAGCATATCCTTTCGTATATATTTTATCTAAGTTTTATATAAGCACTTAATACATTTTATTTCAAATTGCATAGGCTGGGGAAAGGAAGGTACATGTTTGTGAGATTAGTGGGTAACGTATTTATGGATTAGTATTTATTGTAACTTTTAATTTCTCCATTTTTCATTTGCCTTGGTTTTCCTTTCATAATACAGCTGTATAGTAAGGGAAAGACAAAAATTGCTGGTCTTTTAAGAACAGTGAAAATGCACCAGGGGATCTGCTTTACTGTTTTAAAGGCTTTATGAGTTGGTTAGTAATTACCGTTTCTATTGGGTAGAGTTAAATTATTTCATCATTCTTTTTTTTTTGAATGTTTTTTGCTTTCACTAATGCTTTTCCTAGGTCTCATTCAACCTTCATCACACAAATAATTAGGCTGTCCAATTCCTTGTGTATGTTTCCTCTTCAAAGTGAAGTACTGGCTGTTTTAATGATTGTTATAATTTGAGAATATAATTTTTCCTGAGATGATTGCACATTCATTAAATGACTGCAATAATTGTCTTCAAAATATGCCAAAAGAGAAGCATTTTTGTAAAAAGAAGTTAACAGATGGCAAGCATAGGAAGGAAGCTTCTGGCTAGGTCAACTTACAGGAGTAATCCTGAAGACATCAAGGCGAGACTAGTTGACAAAAATAAGTAATTTTTTTTTTTAATTATATTGCAAAATAAGTGTGATGGAATGAATTAATTATTTGCGAGCAGGTGTCTTGTTAACACTGAAGAACTATAAAACAATTGAGTAATGTGAGAGTGCTGATCTAGTTGTGCAAGCTTAGCGTCTGGAAGTGGTACCTAATTACAGAGAAACAGAAAACAAAACCCATCTGAAATTGTCTTCTAAAGACAGCAACCTATACTATAGACTGTTAAAGCTGTAGTTCAATACATGCCTAAACTATAATTAGTTTAAGGGGAAAAAAGCTCCATATTCTTCCACTTTGTATTTTGTTAATGCAACCGTTTGTGCTATGAACTGCACTGGGAAGCTCATTTAGGGTGCAGAGAAACTTTTAATTTTTTTGTCGAGGGTGTTTTTCAGGAATAAAAGTTCCTGATTTAGTTCTCCTCTTAGTTGCACAGAATTGTGTACTATAGAAACAGTGGTGGGGAGAGAGAAAGGAGTGGGAAGCATAGTTTTCTGCAGTAGAGGCAGCGTAATTGTACACGGAACTGCAGCCTCAAATGCAGAGTGAATCCAAGTGCGTTCGTTGTGGGACTGCGCCTTGGCACTGGTAACCACTAATCTCCTTTGTCTAACACTACTATCTAAAGTTTGAATTTTTGAGTGGCTTCAAACATACCATTGCCTCTAAAACTTCTAGACCAGAGCTTTATCTTGAGACATTTTGTAGAAAATGAACACTTTATATAAAGTGCTAGTGAAGTGTTATTACTGAAAGAGAAGCAGAATTTGTGAAGATGTTAACCAGCAGTATGGTTTTGAAGCCAAAGAACCTGAAAGTACATTTGGAATTGATGTGGCTTTTGTGCAGATGCTTTGCGTGCTTTGTGCACTCAGGTTCTACAATTTCATTTAGCTGTTATGTTAATTCTAAATATATAGAGAAATATCAAAATAATTCCCAACACTTTGTCCACCTAACAGCCTCATACATCTGGAGAGATACTGTTTTCTTTGTTCATTATCAGGTTAAAAAATTGGCATAAATTTCCAGTGACATGGATTTCAAAGAGAGTGTCTGCCATGAGGTGTGTTGAAGGGGTTGAATTTGGGAACTCTTAAGGCTAATAAATACGAGTGGATTTCTAGGATGATGAGACTGAGAATTCTTATGTTGATTTGAATATGTTTGATAAATGGAGGTAGAAATGTAGCTTTAGGCTAGAAGTAGTTGACAAGTCTTACGTTTTTGAAAGCTGTGTAATTTGTAGTAGAGATTGATTTTTCTTTCATACGTGGCAGGTTTTCTTTTGTGGGGGTTATTTGGCTTGTGTTTGCACTTACTCAGGTTTTTTGCTCCCTTGATGTCTTGCTGTGAAGGGTAGCATTTTAATTTGTATCTTATAAATTGTTTCCATCTTTTACATGCTGCCTTTTCAGGAGTTGGTCTGTATTTGAAAGTAATTTCAATGTTAGTAGCGTATCACGTATGTGCACATAATGCAATTCAATAGCATATTGAATTGCAAACCAGAACTATGGTTTCATGGATTGATAGGAAGGCCTCTTTTGAGAGAGATTCGTGACTTTGCTTTTCAGTTTTAGTTTGTATGTTGGAAAGAAGAGAGAAGTTGGCCTTAGTGTTAAAGAAGATACTGCAAGTATTTTGATTCTGAGCGTTTTGTTTCTTTTTTCCTTATAGTTTGAAACATTGTTTTAGAAAGAGTTCTGACTGATAGGTTTTTGGAAGAATCCTAAGAGCAATCTTAAAAACAATTGTTTCACTGTGCCTTCTTTTTTGCTGAGTACCACACACACAGAAGGACAGTTCTTTAATAGTATTTTAAGCAAACTTACTGGCAAAACATAGCTGTTGTGCTTTTCATGACTTGCAGCATGCTATGGCTTATAGTACCTGGTTTTATACTTCAGAAGGATGAGAAATAGTACCACAATACACCGTACGTTTGGGTTGTTTTTCTTCTTTGTTAAATCTTTGTAGCAGCTGCTCGTGAGGCCCAGGTATGGCTCAGCTTGATACGCAGATTTTGTTGCAGCAGGAGCTTTGGTTCGTGCAAGTCCTAAAAGCAGCAACCAGCTGTTACAAAACACAAGTTGTCACAGGGAGGTCAGGTAAATTAATTTAAGGAACATAAGAGTGACAAAATTGGATGTGTTTTACTATCTTTGAGTTTAGTGAGAACGATTTTTAAAAACAATTAGGCAAATTTATTTTGATGCGTGTGTGTTGTCACTCATATCATTCTATGGAGGATTCTTTGACCTGCCATCATGCAGTGTTATGCAATGTGTTCAGCTCCAGATACTGGACAAGAGGCACATTTTAGGGTGCCAGCCTGGTGTGCTTTTGGTCTAATACAGTTTAATGCAAATGTGTACGGGCTTTGACTGGTTTCAGGGAATTTTCAGAAGTGGTCACCCAGCCTTGCTTGTTGGGACAAAGGTATGAAGGTGCTCATGCTCCTGGCTGTGCTTGAGGATGCCCTTGGCAGCAGCACACTGCGGGCTCTAACCAGGCTGTCATTATGCGCTATGTTGATAGCAGTTACTGATTAACTCTGTTAAAATTATTGCTATGCTTATGTTTTGAGAGAACAGTCTTGCAACTTTTTCTGTTTAATCCCTACCAAAAGTTCGTGCTCCATGCAGTTTGATTTTGGGGTTGGTTTTTTGTTCGGGGGTTTTTGGGTTTTGGTTGGGTTGTGGTGGTTTGGTTTGGTTTTTTTGCATAGTTATACCAGTGAAGCTCTTGCATGCTGTGATCTTTCTCTAGAAATGTTTTGGGGTTCTTTTGCTTTTGGGTTTTTTATTTTGCCTGAAATTGACTCCTGTTGGTCCCCAGTAGCATCCTCTTTCTTCTGAACTCTATTTTCAAAACTTCTCCTCTTTTTGATAAATCAATTTTCTATAGGCTTCTAGTTTTCCTCCTCAACTCTGGTGGGAGGATTTTGGCCAGGAATATTTAATTGAGAAGACGAGATGCAACAGGAGTGGTTTCATTAGGCTTGCATATATGCTAAAGTACTGTCTGATATTGGAGATTCTGACATAGAAGTAGAAGCTGAAATGAAAAATAAGTTAAGT
Organism: Falco cherrug; assembly: GCF_023634085.1. Classification (NCBI taxonomy): domain Eukaryota; kingdom Metazoa; phylum Chordata; class Aves; order Falconiformes; family Falconidae; genus Falco; species Falco cherrug. The sequence goes on along the minus strand of NC_073710.1, from coordinate 5,613,556 downwards.
TGGTTTGAAGTGGAAGAAGTATGTCCCCCTTTGATTAAAATGGAAATAGGCTGTGCAGTTGGTACTGGCTTTAATGATATTAGTGAGTTCTTAGCTGTTGATGTTAAAAATACTTTTCTTCATTTCTGTCAGTATATTTTAATGTGTGTCAAGTGATCTTTTTTTTTTTTTTTTTGTCTTACTGAAATCACAAACATTGAAAACATTTTGGTTACTCTGTTAGGTATTGAGGAATACTACAAGAAAGGCCACGTTCAAATATTGAGTAAACTTCTAAACGTAACTGCTTCTAGTGAATAAAAATCTTGTACGTGGAGATTTTATATGCTAGCCTTTCTGAATATGCAATCTCTTTTGATTTAAAGATAGTTCATTATCAGTATTTTCCTATTAATGTGAAATGAAGTCATACCTTTTTTGCCATCTTTCACAACATTCAATTGTTCTGCCTTGAACAAGCAGTGAAAATACATAGGTATTTTTAAAAGAAAGAAAAAATTACTGATGAGGCTGCCAATATTATCATAGAATCATTTACTGGTACTGACCAAGACAATGATCAGTTGCAGCATGTTGTTCCAGGAGTCTTCATACTCTGAATAAGGTGGTTCACTTCTAGGTGATTTTTATTTTACCATTGCACTTCATGTACTACAAAAATTGAGTAGAATTTGGTAAGTTATGCTGTTAAAACATGTTGTGAAAGAGAATCTGTCTCTGTTTTGTTCAGTCCATGGTTGTTTCTCTGACCTAGCCCTGCTTTCCTTTCTGTAGGTAATTGCAGAAGCGAAGCGTTGAGACAAAAGGTGGGCAGGTTCTTGCGAGTTCTGCATAGTTCTTGCCTACTTGCTCTTTATTTTCATCGCTCCAGTAGCTTAAGTAGCAGAAGAGTACAAAAAATAGACCATGGATGGTTCTGCAGTTCACAGCCCTTCACAACTCTAATGTCTGCTGACTGAGGGACAAAAAACAGCTAGAGAGGTTTTGCGGGGGGGGGGGGGGGGGGGGGGGGGGAGTGTAAGGAAATATAGTCACAATAGTAAAACTTCCTAAAGATTAGAGAGGTTTTGGGTTTCATTATAAACATGTTTCCTTACAAGGCCACTCCCATGAGAGGTGCAGAAAGAACACTTCAATTGAAGTTCTGACAAAAACCATCTACCGTTAAGGTCCCATTGCTTTTTCTCTTCAGAAAGAGACCTTTGCCTTGCTGGTTGCTGAGTGTGCTTGGGATAGGCATGCTGAAGCTGATCTTGGATGTTGGGACTAAGGTGAATAAAAAGCTCCTTGTGTGTTGTTCTTTTTGGTAATAAAACACATGACAAAATTAATTTCTTTGGCTCATACAAGTGGTGGCCGTTTAGAACATGGGTGGGCAGGTGTCAACTCAGGGAAGTGGGAAGAGGGCAGCTCTTTTTTGAGTTTAATTTGTGCGGTTTTTTTTAATTTTGTTTTCTGTTCTGCACACTTGCAGCCAATTCTTTGTTGTTTTACATCAAAATCAGCATTTTTAAGGATTTAGACATCTTGTGTAAATGATAATTTCTGTCTAAAGGTAAACCAAATTACTTGATTTAAGACTACTGGAAAAGGAGACAGTAGCAAAAACCTGAATGCTTTTAAAGTAATATGGAAATGTACTGAAGACCGTAAGTGTGATTAGTGCCTGTTATTTAAATTATTGGGTGTGTAGTTAAGAGGCTGGATAAAAGCTGTCTCAACACATTCAGCTTCATGCCCTCTAGTTCGTATGGCATGTATAGGTTTTTCAGATGTTCTGTTTTCCATAAAAATAAAGTCACAATTCAAGCTGCTATTTATGTTTTAAAGCTTTATGCAGCTTCGAAAATAAAACCATTATTTAGAATCTTCTGTCTGTATCTACTGTGTTGAAAAGATTGTCCTGTATCTTGGTATTTTCCAGTGAGCTCACACCGGAGTTTACAGTGGCAGGTGAAAAAGCTGCACGCTTGCTTCTGCCAGTTCCTAGGTTTTCCTGAGCATGAAAGACTTTCTAGTGGAATCACCATTCCTGGAGTTGTTTAAAAACCACATAGATGTGGTGCTTAGGGACATGGTTCAGTGGTAGACTTGGCAGTGCTGGGTGAACGGTTGGACTTGATCTCCAAGGTCCTTTCCAACCTAAATGATTTCATGAATCTATAATGTAGGGGGGGAAAAAGCAGCTTTTAAAACTTCAATTTATTTAGATTGAGTTTGCGCACATCTTTCTACCCCGTTTCCCCTTTCCAATTTTTGGTGTGAGGTAACTTTATACATGCAGATGATAGCTATGGTATGCTTTCAAATGCCTGTAGCTGTAAAATCGTTTCTTTAGTTCTCATGGTGTCCATTGCAGTTTGTATTTATTTTGGTATCTGGTCATTGACATAGATACTACTTTGCTATCTGGGTGACAGTAGCACTTGGACACTTTAGGTCAGTATCGGCAACTGTTGCATATACAGAATATGTATATGTTGCTTTCGTAACTGGTATGCCTTAAAGTTACATTAGTGAACTCCTACTCTGTATCTGCTTGGTACAGTTTCACTTTATAATACTTCTGTACTAAGCTGAAGTTTGTAACAGAGTTCTAGTGGATAAATGAGTTTTTCAACTTACAAAAAGTATGTACCTTAATAAAACATCAATAAAAGATGCAGTGGAAAGTTCAGTCTATTCTTTGTGAAACATTTCTTTCTTTTGCCTTATTTTGTGGATGGAGTATAATTTTATTTCAGGTGACTTTCACTTGGTTTTTTTGTTACGGATTTTAATTTATATTTTTTAGCACTCTGATTACAGAATTCCAGTATTCTGTACTTCCAAGGAAACACAAGCTTGGATTTTATGTGTCCCCTTGTTTTGCTTTTTGATCATGCCTGCAGCTTTGGAAAAGTGCTAGTAGGTAACTTAATTTTGTGACTCATTAGGCCTTTAAGTAAGCTGTGCTATTATTATAGTCCAGACAGACAGTTTCTGAAAGCATCTTTGCCATTACAAACTTCCTTTGTGTCAGTAAAAAAGATTATGTTTCAGAAGTTTTACTTTGACCATCATACTGCAAGATTTGTTTCTGCTTTTAAACCTGAGTGTGTGAATTGTCTTACAGACTTCAGACAACCAAACTTGTGAATTTGTCTTTCTTTCAGGACAGGAGCTTTAGAATATCAAAAGGAAAAAAGTGCAGAAAGTAAGCGGTAGGTTCTGAAATTGATGGTTAGAATTATAAACTCTTACAGCAGTCTTCTCTCTTTTTGTTTTGCTTTTATTGTGCATAGAGAATTGAATCAGGCTTGAGTAATCAGGGTGGAAATACCCAAGTGGATTCTTTTCAGGATATATTACCCTAAACTTTAAGTAACCTATATTAAACTGTTTGGAGGAGGGAAGAGTGATAAACCCTGCATTTCAGGGAATATACAATTTTCTCAAAACTTCAGAATTAATACATTTTAATTTATACATTGAAAAGTTCCCTTTCAATCACAATTTAACACTACAGAATGATATTATGCATAGATAATTAATACTTCAGTAGAGGAACAACAGTTTAAATATTGTCATAAAAAGACAAGTACACTCCACAGCATTTGCCTTTTTCAAAAGTATTTATTGAGCCATTTCTCAATCTGTATAATGCAATAATTTTCTTGTAGTCCTGTCAGTAGGTGCACATTTAAGAGGCTTAGATGCAGAAGTATGAAGGAAAAAAACAGATGTTAGAAGGCAATTTCAGATACTACTAAACGTGAATTTAAAACAAGGATAACAGGCAGGAGGTGTAAAAGACCAGCATTTTGGCCACTTAGTCAAAACATCTTTGGAAGAAATACAAGCAAGAAGGGTCCCTACAGCATTTCCACAGTTTGCTGGTTTTGATGCACTTGAATGCCTTCAGGGAAGGGGGAAGAAGAGGTAGGTAACAGGAAGGCCCGTTTAGCATAGCTTTTAGCAGAACTTCTGTTCAGGTTTTCTCTGTCAGATGAGAATCTTTATGGAAGTAGGGAAAAGAAATTATGCAGTGGCAAAGGGTTGGATTTTGCAGCTTGTGGTTACTGTAATTGTAATGTCTTGTGTGGATTCTCAGAGGTCAAAGAAGGATTGAACTTGTTCCATTTCACTCAGTAAGATAAGAACATCTCTGAGATTTCTGTACTCCTAATTTCACTCAAATTTGCTCAGTGGGTTAGGAATTACTAGGAGCTTGGAAGCGCAGATGCGCTGACTTGTATGGCATGGTTGTATAGCCTTTTTTTTTGGTTTGTTTTTAAAAGCAAGCCACATTAAACCACAGCTGACAGCTGTTCCATTTTTATGTGCATGTATACCTGTAACCTGAGAGCTAAAAAGCAACCTAGCTAAATATTTTAAAGTGAAATCTTTTACAAGAAAGTCTTTAGTCAAAGAATGTATGATTATCAAAGACTGGCTTTGTAATAAGGGACAGAAGTGTTCCTTGCTGTATGAGGGACAACTGTTCTGTCACTTGGGGGGGGGGGGGGGGGCGGGGAACGGACAGACGGACACATTTAGTGTATTTAACTGGTTTGGTTTAGATCAAGCAACGTGGGAAGGAGGCTGGTCAGGTGAAGGTATTACTAACGTGTTTCCTCAGGGCAGCCAGTGAGGTTTGATGAAGTGAACAAACTTAGCTCCGTGGCATGTTGTACTTGGGTAAATTAATCTGGACTATAACTGCGTGAAGATGTCTTATCTCTCCAGTGATGAAGCATACAGCTGGGGAGGGGTGGGAAATGGGCTACTACTCTGTGCTGCGATTTTAAATTTCAAAATGTGTGGCATTTTGTAGACTGGCATGGGTTTAATTGGCGTAGGGATTATTTAGATTGAGGAGCATTACGAAGAAGTCCACTGGTGTCTGGGGAGCTCCTTTTGCTACCTTACTATTCGGAGCTCTGTAGACAGTTGAAGAGCAATGATGTGGTTAACAACACTCATACTGGCATTTGTGTGCCATCTTTATTCATGTTGCTGTTATATCCGCTTTTTAAAAATTCAGCAGAGAGTAGCAGGAAGAATAGAAAATCTTGCCCACAGGAAGCTTATGCTTGGTACATTTTGTTGCTCTATGTTATGTTTTCAAGATACCTGATGTTTGCAAACGGAAAGATGGAATACTGAATCATTCTGTTACAGGATAATTAAATTTTCATGTGCGTATGATTTGTTTGTGTGGTGCTTGTTCTTGCAGTTTTATAATGTATTTGTATATTGTTTTTCTCTTTTACAAAGCCTCAGAAAATAACCCCAGGAAAATATCTGAAAAGATGACTTACCTTGGGGAGGGGGAGAACAAAACTCTTAACTTACTCCAGCCAAAAGTCATCTAGGGATTTCCTGTTGTTTGCTTCCATTTTGTGATGTGGTTTTGTGTTCCCTGGATTAGTCTTGAAGTAAGGAAAGAAAGTATCTTCTTACTGGGTTTGTTTTGGTTTTGGTTTTTTTTTTTAAGGGAGGACGCAAGTTTAATAAAAGTTTTCTTGCTTTTTGAAATCATAGAGGCATTCAAAAAGAGACGTGTTTCAGTACATTTATCTGAAGAAAAGTTCAGATCTTTATATGTAATAAAAATTACTTTTAGCATCCCTCGCTGCCCTTTTTATTTACATCTAATATCTGTTCAGGGAGTCACCCTACTTCAGATACAAAATATAATGCAAAGATAAACTGAATTTAATCTTGTGAGGGAATGCAAAGTTTCCTACAGAAAAGAACAGTTAACAGCTTACTCAGATTTTCTCCAGTATTGTTATTCAGCAGGTTCTTGAAGTACCACTTACTGATGTAAGAGATTACTTTAACCAACATTTGTTTGGTTGTGAAAGACTAGAAATTAGTGCCATTTCTATTAATGTTAAATTTTTCTGTGTATAAAAGGTCATTTAAAAAAAGTTGGGAAGATGTGTTGTCTTTTGCTGCTTTGCAGCATTCCACTCCCCATGGTTACAGAAGCTATCCAGCTTTACTTGTTAAATAAATATTCTCATTGTAAAAGCAGGGGCATGTTTCAGAAGAAGCTATTACCTGTACCTTCTAAAAATGTCTTTGATGTGAGATTTCAGTGGATCAATATATTTGTAGGGCTTTACCTGGGAGTTTTGAACTGCGATGACTAGTATTTTTAAATCAGAAAGATCTGTCTGTTTTTCTTGCCTGTAGGTATTTAGTGAAGTATCTTACAGATTAATGTCTAGATGCACACAGAGGACTTGTTTCAAACAGTGAACTGAAACCTGACTTTCTTTTTATAGAGGACAGAATTAAGTCAACTCTGTGTTTTAAGGAGTCAAATAATTGTGAAAATAGTAAGGTAAGATGGGTCAAGAGTGCAGAAAAGAAACAGGGTAGTGTAACTTTTTTACCAAAACAGTTTGACCCTTAAGACGGGTGTTAAACGCTTTAGAAAATCTGTAAAGGTAGAGGTATGGCGTGACTCTGAAGTTGGTCTGAGCCTAGTAGTTCAAATCTGTTGAGCATCCACAATGCCAGTTGACTGGTGTGACACTTTTCATATATCAGAGCTCACAGTTTTCTCATGTTAAGCACAGCAGCATTTCTGTTGGGGACCCCACCCCACGGGTGGAACAGAGATAGGCACCGCATCAGGCTTAGATCAGTATAAGTACTCAGTGTTACTAGTTTCGCTTGTGAAAAACAGCACCTCAGAAGTTTCACTGAGGACGTGGCTTTTATGAGTATTGTGTGCCATTTTCCAGATAGCTGTGTTCACCATTACAGACTAGAACCAAAGAAAAGGGGGGTACATGATGGGCCCAGAACACCAAGCCACTGAAAACTGACATGCCACCCAATGCGGTAGCTTGGCAGAGCAAGCAGAATGAAGTTCTCTATTTCTTTCATTTCCTGGCAATTTAATAGGCTCCATTACACAGTACCTCCTTTAAGAATTAGTGAAAGTTGCCCACAGGTTTTGTACCATTGCTAAATAATCAGGAACACAAGCTAACTATATTTGGCACTGAGCCCCCCCCCCCCAAAAGTATTCAAACAAAGTCTTCCGAATGGAAGCTTATGTGTGCTGTAGACTCATTGTGTAACATCTAACGCTGCCTTTGCAGCATGCCCAGGTTAGCAGCATCTGGTTACATTGGACAGTGCCTTGATTTGTCCCAGTGAAAGATACAGTAAGTCGGGGGCTTACTGGTTCAGAAGCAGCTACTAATCACAACTGACATCTTAGCTATAGAAGTGGTGAAACATGATGAGTGATATTATTACTGGGTTCTGTAGCATTTGGATGAGGAACAGCTACGTAGAAAGGGTGTGACATGTAAAGCAGGTGCTTGTTTCATCTTAGAAACATGACTAGTTTAATGTTGCTGACCTTGATGTTAATGTTTTCATTTCCACATAAATTTAAAATTCGGTCATGAGGTTGGCGTTAAATGTCTTGGAAGGTACAAATCACCGTAACCACATTTACATTCTGGAAGTGACTATTACAGAGATAAAAACTGTTGCCTGGCTACATTGCTGTAGTTGTTAGCCGTTCATTTATCAACATTACAGATAACAAATAGGGAAGATGGGAAAGGTGGGTTTCCCCCCTGCAGCCCATGCTTTTTTTTTTCTTTTTCTTTTTTTTTTTTTTTTTTTTTTTTTTTTTTTTAAATCTCTAACATGTCTCTTTTAGGTTAGGTTTCACATATGTATGTCTTTGAGATTCTGTGTCCCTTAAACACTGAGGTACTCATTAGCGATGATACTAAGAAAGAAAAAGAAGGAAGTGTATTATCATCATATAGAAAGAACCACAATTTGGAGTGCTTTATTGTCTCTCTTAGTAGTTCCATATATGCACCAGAGAGAAAGGAAAAGTTATAGAACCCCATGGATCTTCATTTGCCAGTGCGCTTGGCTTTGTAGAGCAATCCCAACAGATGGTGTGGGCAACTGTTGAACAAGAAAATAAAACAGAATTCAGAAGGAACTCTGACAGGGAAAAAAAAAAGAAGGCACTTTTTCTGGAGAAAAGAAACCCTGTTGCATGTTTAGGTGATCTTCCCATCGGTTGTGCAGAAGTAGTGTGATTAACCATAGAAATCTTACTTGATTGTATCTAAATAAAACCACTTCTTTTGCTGGGATTGCCATTCAACAAAGGGTGCTCCCTTTTTGCATCCATGTGGGGTGACACACAGTCATACTGTAAGGAATCTTCTACAGATTGGCTCTGTCAAGAGTGTGAGCTCATACCTGTTTGGGTGTTTTATAGCTACGTTTTTTTAAATTATGAAACAGCCATTAAAAAAAAGTCATTGGAAGAGTTATTTATGCAGGCTGTCCTAGAGGAAAAAGGGTTCTAGAGTACTAGAATAGAACTCAGAAGTGACTGAGCTGAGTTCATGCAATTTTTTTCAAAATTGCATTCCTAAATACAATTTATAATTCAAATGATGGATGGATATTCCTTCGAAATTTTTCACTGTAGCAGCTGAAAAGTAACAGCAGTTTTCAAATTTTGATGTGATTGTAATGAGAAAAAATGAGACGCTAATTTGGACGCACCCCCCCCCCCCCCAGCTATTGATTATTGTTAGTTACACGATTCATTTATTTGTTGTTAGAGTTGTGATACTGATGCTCTTTTGGTGACTTGACACGCACAAAAGGATTCCTTGTGTAGTAATAAACACGGACAAAGATGATGTGGTCATGCCTGAAGATCAGGTTTCCAGGTGGCTAATTTTAGCTGCTTTCAGTGTGGTTGATGCCAAGGTCATCTTGATTTTCCTAAGGGCTTGGTGGAATAGCAAGAAATTGTTACGCTCTTGAGGCATATGGTACTTTATATGTGCATCTTCTTGCAGGTGTGTACTAGTACAAAATAAAAGAATCATTCAAGTCATTGCAAATGTAAACCTTAGCTTTCTATTGTTTTAGACTAGTCAGGGTCATAATTTACTACTTAGTGGTAGATGCTGTTTGGGTTGGGTGAGTAGTTGGGTGAAAATAATTTTAAAAGTGTGTTTTGTCTAAGTAAATCATGACAGTGTGACTCAACGAAAATTGCAGGGAAGGACATTACCAGTCCTTGGAGCATATAGAGAATGGATGCAACTCAGGAGAGATACTTAGTCTTAAAGATTCTGCGCACAGGCAGAATTGGAAGTAATATTTGTCTATCGTGAATGGCCATACTTACTGCAAGAAAGGTGTTCTTACAGTGAAGCAGTGTTTTCCTTATGGAACTGGTAAGGCAGGATTTGGGAGGGTTTTCTGGGAGGTAGAAGCTTTCTCTATGTTAAACTTGCCACCTTGCTGGGGCTTCCTTTGTAGTGATATGCAGAGGATGTGAAGAAACTATTGGTTATTGTGGAGCAAATTAAAATGGGTTTAGGCCTTTGAGGGGGGAAAAACCCCAGTGTCTGCAAGCATTGAGGACAGTTTTGTGTCCTTGCTGTGAGAAATACTGTTACGCCAGTAGAGGCCTTCGAATGCACGTCCTATGCAAACCACAACAAAATGTTGAAGAAATGCCTTTCTATGAAAAGCCAGCTCAGCAGAGTACTGCTAGCTGTTGGGAAGACTGCTGTCATGATTCTGCCTCTCAATATTGTCTGGTAACTGGATTGTTTTTACGTCAGTTTAATTAAGATACCATTCAGGCGTGTGGTGTTCCTTCTACTGCTGCAAGACAGCATGTCAAATTCTTTTGAAGGCTGCTGAGAAGATGCTCCCCTGGCTGCTGTGAATAAGGGCATATGTGGGGAGGTCTACAGCTGTTGTCTTATCTGTTCCACCCTCAGTATTTTTTAGGGCTAGCGCTTCCGTGTGGACAGCGGTGCGGCCTGTACCTGCTGCTGCTAATGGCTTTTGCAGGCGGCAGCAGTAGCATGGATTTGATGTGATTCCTGCCAGTTTCCCTGCTGCCCACAGGATTGCGGGGAGCAGTGGCGAACTGACGGAAGGCTTGTTCATCGCACTCGGCTGCTGCTTGGCAAAGCTATTAGCGGCAGCAGATACCTCTGCGTGCAGACTCAAGACAACATTGCATTGGCTTATGTTCATTTATATTTGGTTCATTGTCTTTGCAACCATGAAAAATAAAAAGCTATTTTTCCAAATAAGATCTTTAGTTTTTAAATATGTGGCTGCCTCAGGGTTTTCCTTTCCACCTCCTCCTGTATGTTGGTCAGTTAAGAATTTATTTCTTAATGCTGATAGATGGAATGGCTTTGTAAGCGGTTGGCGAAAGGATATGGTCTCCTTTAGGATGCTTGATCTGCATCCCCTCTCAGTAAGGGGGAGGGGTATTTTTGGCATGGCAAAAGGCTTTGTCCTTTTTGTCGTAGATGCTATGTAGCTTTTGAAATTGCTTTCAGTGTGCATGATGGTTTATAACTGCTTAATTATTTTATAGCCACACATTTTTTTGGAAGCATGAAATGATCATCAGAATAAAAGACCTCTGCTGAATTAGAGGATATTTGTTGCTTTGGTTGCTGCAGACACTTGGATATCGTCCTCTGTCGTGCAAGCATATTTCTGGTTAGTCTAATCTCAAAACGCTAGTGTTAATTTCCAGTTTTGATTTTTGTGACAACAGTGGCTTCCTTGATGAAGGTTTCGTGGCAGCTTTATTTAGCTTAGAATGGCTGGCTGGTGCCTTCCTGCATCTTCATATGAATGTGATTTCCACATGGTTAAAAATGTCATAGCACAATTAAAAAAAAATAATCTTGTTTGTGGGTTTTTTTTAAACAAATAGCTTACTGTTTGTGCAGTGCAGGAGACATAAACAGAAGCAGTAGTATAGAGCAAGAAGCAGAGGGTCAGCCTGACGAATTAAAACATAGAGTAGCCCAGCATACTCACAATTCTACAGTAAGGAAGTAGTAGAAGTTGTTGAGGAGTAACTTGGGAAGCAGCTTTGAGCTCTGAGGAGAAGTAGCCTAAGAAACTTTGCTTTAAAGGAATAAAATATGTAGGAAGATTATTACAAAAGAATTACGAAAAAGCCACCATTTCTATATCGCCCACTTAATTATTAGGCAATTTTTGTTTGTTTCTGGTCCAGGAATGTGGAAGGACATACCAATTTCTTTTAAAAATCCTCTAACCGTACTGGCTTTAGTAGCATTTGGCTTAGAGCTGAAATTAGACCAAGAGTACATTAGGAATATTGGTTTTGTTTGGCTGATCGCAAAATGCAAAATGGTACATTATTTAGCATTTTTACTGAGTTATGAAAAAATAACCCTAAAGATAAACCACTGCAATTTGTTATAGCTACTGTAACTATAATGGAGAAGCATCTTGGCTAGAGTTCTCAAAAGTAAAATTAAAACTTAATAATTGTCCCTGTAATTAAGCCAAATATTTGTGGAAATATCTTTGAATTTAAGCAGTATTGTTAAGAAAGGAATCTATGTCACCTATTAGTACCAATAGTGTTTTCAATGGGTACATTTTTAAATTAAACAGAAGTGAAATTCTGATGAAGTGTAAGGCCTAATCAACAATCTCAGAGTCTTTGCAACATTGTAAATTTTCTATGGAAAAACATATAGATCACAGAATAAATGTATAAATATATATGAAGCAAAACACATAAAATTCTGATCTTTATTCTCTTGTAGCGGGCTTCTGAGAATAAAAGGTATTGCTAGGACAGAGCTACGCTGTCAAAAGCACCTTGGCTTTATTTCAATAACCCGTCAAAAAGACCGATCATGCCTTCTTTTTTGGTTTTATTTGAGCTGTTGACAACCCATATTTAAAAACTTGTCTGATATTTTAACACAGCACTTTAAGCCGACCTCGGAGCGGAGTTTGCTGTGCAGCCGGTGGCTGTCGGTGAGGAGGCACCGATGGCAAGGAGCCCTGCGCGGGGCAGAGGGGTCACACCGGGGGGCGCTCCCCTTTGCTGGGGGAGAATATGGAATATATATACATATATATATATATATACACCTTCGCGGTTAGCTTATAGTAATGAAGTCAGTGTTAAAAAAAAAAAAAAAAATAATAAAAAAAAGGTATGTTGGGGAGGCAGGTATGTTTGAGGGTGCAGACTCAGGGCTCAGGCAGGGCCCCCCCCCGCCCGTTGCGAGAAGTGGGGGTGCACAGTCGGGGTGAATGCAGGGCACAAAGCCCCCCGTTCCCACGGCTCCCCCTGCCAGCCAGCCTGGGCCGCGGGAGCGGGGCAGCAAGGGTTAATGCCCGGGCCACATGTAGGGAAGAGCAGCCCGTCGGGGGTTAAACTGCAGAGTCTAATGGAATAATAACGGGTAGCACCATCTGCTGGCCTACTTCCGCAGAAGGAGTCGGTATTTTTAACGACATCTCTAATATTCACGCCGATGCATTTTGATGCTTTGTGCATTCGTTTCTTCGGGTGCTTTGTCGGAATCTGGCGGTCCGCGCCCTGCCAGCCCCGGTGAGCCCCGCCGTGGCGGGGAGGCGGGCGGGCCGGGCCCGGGCGGGCGGCGGGATCGGCGGCTCGGCGCGCCCGGGCAGGGCGATGTTGGTAAATCGCAACGCGTGTTTGTGGAGGCTTGCGCGTACCTCGGCTGCGGCTCCCTAAATAGGCCATTTAGCAATCTTCTTTCAATGCTTTTCTCTTGAGCACTGCCTGGGGTGCTGAAAAAGCAGAGGGCAAGCCTTTGTCTGACGCCAGAAATGTCTTCAGTGAAGAGGCCAAGAGGAAGGGTAAGTGAAAGCCTGAATGAGTGGGAGGAGGAGGGGTTCTTTGGGCTAAAAGGCTAATGGGATTGAATAACCTTCCTTATTACTGGCTGCTGCGGCGGGAGCCGTGCTGCATCGCCATCTTGAGCTCGTTGCCGTGTTCCCGGGGCCGGGTGACTCGCTGGAGCCTGCAGGCCTTCAGGTGGCATTTCAGCGAGCGGTCCCGCCCGCCGCGCGGCAGCCCCCGGTGAGGCGCGTAGAGAAAAGGTGCCCGGGGAAGTGCCCGGGCTTTGGCCAGAAAATGTGTGTGGAAATTCCCGGTGGCTTTTCTTCGTGCTGTAGGCAGAGGCGCATTTACGGGTGAGAACGTAACGTAACTGTTATCTGCTGGGCTTTTTGTCTGTTTGAATAGGAAATTCTTGCCATTCCTCGGAGGGGAAGGGGGGAGGGGAGGGAAGCAAAAACATGTCTCCTAGCCTGCTGGAAGGAGAGGCAGATAATCTGGGTATTGCCTTCCTAGTGTAAACAACTCTCCGCCTCGACGAAACAGTGATTAAAAACCTCCCAATAAAAGCGAGTCACGTTTTGTAAGACACTGACCTTACTGCTCTAAATAAAAGAAACACCTCTTTCTGATTTTTTTATGAATGTACAGCTGCGTGATTTTCCTTTTGGTTTTATGGTTTGTTTGTTGTTTTTTTGGGGTTCTGTTTTTTTGGTTTTTTTATCTCGATTTTGTTCGAGCATCTGTTCAGTGTAGCACTGAGTTAGTCTGGCAGATCCTTCCTCTGCTCTAAGGTAACTGTGGTCCCGGTATCTTACAAAGGTCAAACACTGATGCCGTTACCTTCGGGAGTTCTTTGCTTTTTCGCCTTTTAAGAGAAGGACATGTATGGGAGATGTTGGAGACTGTGCCGAACGTATGGGAATGCCGGAAAGGTTAAGCATTGGTTTCTCTTAACTGCAGAGGTGGAAGGAACGCTGAGAGAATTTTTAGATATTTTTTGCAGATTTTTTTTTTCCAGTACGTGGATTGGTTATTCAAAACCAGAATTGATGCAGTTATTCTGAAACCCACGCCATTCTGTGGTATAAACAGAATTCCTTCTTTTTTGCGTCTGCGTGAGTCCCTGCCGCTTTAATTTTTTTAGAAATGCATACCCACATGAAAAATATTTGTACTTTTTCTTTCAAGAAGTGCTTACATTCTTAAAATAAGGTGATTTTATTTACTTTTTGTCTTCCGCTACAGCCTCCTTCTTCCAAGAAGACTGATGGTTCAGGATCATGTACTAAGTTGCAGAATACCCAGGTGAGGGCAATGTCTGAAAAGAAGCAGAAGAAAAAAGCAGACTCAGAAAGTAAACAAGAAAAGGCAAATCGCATAATATCCGAAGCGATTGCAAAAGCAAAAGAGAGAGGAGAGAGAAACATTCCACGGGTAATGAGTCCTGAAAACTTCCCCAGTGTTTCAGCTGAAGGAAAAGAGGAGAAGAAGGGTAGAAAAGTTAAATCCAAACCAAAGGACAAAGAGAGCAAAAAGCCGAAAACTGGTTCCTCATCCAAAATTAAAGAGAAAACAAAAATTGGGTAAGTAGAATGAAGTGTTTTCTTACTTCTCTTTGAACTCTAAATCCTTGATTAAAGTGAAAACTGCTTACTGATAATAAAATGTTCTCTGCTGCCTGCCTACACAAAAATCTTCTTGATTAAGTCCATGTGTGGACTCTCTCATTCAGGAACAAGAATGCCCTGTTTTCTGTTTGGATAAAATGATTGTAGGACTGTCCTTTTGAAAGGAATTATTTTAAACTCATAATCTGAAATATTCTGTACTTGCTTTGAGGCAGAGACAAGGCCACAGTATCTTTCATCTAGTGTTGTAATCGGTTCCGACTCCAAATTAAGTTTATCTGATATTATAAATGCTGTCTTTTATCGGTTTTGGCATTAATACAGTGTGCATGATAAACTGCACAGGGAGGAACTGGAAGCTTAATGAACTTGTTAGCAAGTGAGTATTCTTACAGATACCGCATGTATCAAGAGTGAAGTGCATATTGGGAAATTTGCGTTGTAAGCACTTGGTAATCTTCAGTCATATCATTTTAATCTGTCCTCTTAAAAATTTTGCAGACTCAGTTGGGTCAAGCTGGGTGGATACCTTGGTTTAAGGTGCTTGCTCCAAGGGATTCAGTAGGTGGCCCAACTTCTGGCTCAAGAGCTAACCCAGTTCTCCTGTATACCTTTAAAGGAAAGTGTGTAATTGATGATGTTAAGTATGTCAGTCAGAACTTGGAATGGAAATCTTCGCTACAGTCTGATTTTTATTTTTTATGAACATGCTCTTTTTGCGGTAACGGAAATATTAACTGGCATATCTCTCCAAATTTAAATGTCTCATATACATATGTATATCCTAATGTATACGGAGCAGAAATGAATGTTCTTTTAATCAGCCTGTTTCTCTGCTTTTTCTTTTTTTTTTTTTTTTTTTTTTTTTTTCCTCCTCAAGATCAGTGTTTTTCTTATATGTTCAAAGTAAACAACTTCCTGGAGAAGTTATGCTGTAGTGTAAAGGTTACTGCTTTAAACTCAACTTCATTCTTGACGTGAACTTTCATGGTTTTAATTTTTTTCCCTCCTGGTTGTGGGCTAGCATTGAGTGCTGCTTACAGCACTGCTTAGCACACTGTATAGTGCTTCCTTTTTTTCCTCCGTCGTGTTTCAATTGGGATTTTGGATGTGTACTTCCAAAGCTGATTTCACTTTTGTGTTTCTGAATTTACTTCTGTTCTGTAACAGACATTTGGTGGGTCTGTCTAATCGGAAAGCTTACACACTCTTGTTTAGCTTGTGTTGGTTTCCTGAAGCTTTATGTGAATTGCCTTTAGTGTCCTTTTTATTCATTCTTTTGGATAATTAACAAAACTTGCCAAAGTATCGTCCTTATGCTTAACTACATAGTTCCCACAATACATTTACTGGTTTTAATCAGAAAAGTGAAATAAACTGTTACCGTCAATTTATATTTCTGCGTTCAGTTTTCTGTGTTCATGAAACACTTAGCTGTGCACATCAGTTAGGATCAGTTTTCAAGATTTCATGAGACGGTGCCAGCTGAGAAAGAGATGTTTCTCGAACTGTGTTTTTTAATCGTGGTATTTGTGCTTGAACCAAAGCACAGTGAAGCTGGTAGAGTGACTCCCATATAATTATGCATGGTCAACGTTTCATAATTTTGCATTGAGCTGTGCAGATTTGCCTCCCCATTATTTACCAGTTTAATCAACTAATGCTCTAGTCAGCGTTCTGTTTATCATGCTGCCCAGTATTGCTTTAGCTACGTGGGACATGTCTCTAAAGATTTTAGCAGTCATCCTATTAAAGGGCAGTGAAAAGGGCAGTGAAGAGAGTCTTCTAGAGCCACATGCTACAGATGTTTTAGAATTTCTGCGTATTTTGGTGGGCAGCAGTAAATCAAATGCTTTGAGGCATCCAGACAGCTTGTCTGTTGTTATGTTGGGTTATCACTGTTTTTTGTTATTTATATAAATACATAAAATATGAACTGTTTAGCAGCAACATCTGCTACAGTGGTTTTGAAGAGCCGTAATTGCAGGAAGGCCTTGATTATTTTTTTTTAAAGGGTAATCTTACCAGACTCTATGCAGATGTATCTATTGATCTTATATAAGAGCATTTACTATGGAGTGGCTATGCTTGTCATTTCACAACTGGTTAAAAAAAATGTGTAATTAATAACATTTGTTTTATTTAGAGAAGAACAAAATTAAATCCAGTAAATAGTAAGGGTCTTAGAAGGTTCAACAATGCTTCTAAAGATTTCTTCCTATCTTACATGCTTAAGAAAATACTTCTTAACGAGTCTAAGCACATCCTGGAAATTATTATGTCAGAATAGGATTGGGATTTTAAATGTGTGGGTTGCTACATTGGTTTTCTCTGCCTTGAAACAAACCCGGGCTAAATCTTGGAAGAAAATGTTGCCATGATAAAATAATACCTTTAGAACCCAAGTGTTGTATTGGGCAAGGGGAAGGGGAGGATATCAATTCTATGAAAATTTCTTGTTTTCTCTGGAATTAAGGATTTTTGAGATTGGTTCAAAATTGGAATAAAAAATTACTTTTTTTTTTCTTCTTTACTGAATAAAGAGAACAACTAAAAAAATAGTCAGGTTGTATTTATGATATTGTTTGCATTTAAGCACAAAAAGAAACTCGCAAGACAGTAAAAAAAGATAAATAAACAATTTCCAACAGTTATAAACTGTTCTCAACTGTAATTCTTCTACAAGCAGTAACATCATGAGTAAAACCTTACAGCCAATAAAGATCTGTAATAAAAAAAGAACAAGCCTTTGTCTTTCCATTTCGCTGTGATATGTCCATCCCAGATGAGTATCTTTCTTTTCAGTGTTCTCCATAGCAGACACCTTTAACTTGCAGTAATGGTTAGCTGTCCCGATTCAGTGTGGATTCTGAGAGCCACGCTGGTGCGGGAGGTGGTGCGGAGTTACATGTGTTTGGGAAGATCTGGGCAGAAGCATGTTTCAGGTGATTCCTGTTTGATTGTAGGCTAGTATAGAGTTGAAAGAGCAGGAACTGCTGAGAAATGCATTTATTATTATTTTTTTTTTTTTTAGTTTTGGGAAGTGTTTGGAGACTGGCTTTGATCTGATCTTTGACATCACTGCTAGCATCAAACATAGCCTATCCAATATGGGCACAATTATACCTTCTCTAATCCAGCACTCAGCAAGCTCTTGGTGATTGCAGACCTCACTGGGATCTTAGAAGGGTCCTGTCTCTGTAGCATGTCCTGTGTAGCACCTCCTGCATTGCTTTTGAGGAGAATTTGCAGAGTTACACAGTTGTCAGTCTGTGAAAATGATAGGTTCTACATCCTTGATCTCTAGCTTTAACAGTAGTTGCTGAACAGACCTTGATAAGTAAAATTACCTTGTAGCCGGCAGTAGGAAAAGGAAAAAAAAAAAAAAAGTGTGCTTTTAAAAGTAATGCAGTTTTCACTGAAATTGAGTAGGCCTCATCTAGGATCAAGATGAGTTTTCGCTGCTGTTTCTGAATTTAGGGGATACAGGCGACAGGATGATTTTTTTTAAGTCATCCCATCCTGTCATCCGTCAGTGTCGTGTGTGTGTGTCATCATCCCCTGGCTTTTTTTTTATTAAACATAATTGGTATGTGTTCGGCGGCTTCATGTTAAGTGTTTACATTTTCCTTAGTGATTCTATTGAGATGTAAGTGTACTGAAAAAAATTACAGCATGATTCTTTACAGTTTACCATTGCTAGTTATAAATTACTAGCAGTTTCTTTTTAGGCAGGCTGTAGTTCCTTTCTAAAGGTGGGCATTAAGCTTTTTAATCCTCTGACCTCTTGAAGTCAAAGAAATAATGCTTGTTAGTTTCAGTCAGATGGTTTAGAACTGGATTCAGTAATTAGTAAAGTTTCTGTACTGTAAGCATTGGTGAAGGTAAACGACTGAATTCTGTTATTACCAAGAACATTGTAAACTTACGACAAATTATTAGAAGAATGCATGTATAATATATTTACTGTTACCAAATTAAGTAACCAGTTTGCTTTATGTGTTGATATACTGATCAAGTTAAATCTTCAAAGGTAACTTACTTGACAGTATTTCTGAGAACTGCAGAACCACTTTTCAGAGCCTGGCTATGTGCATTGATGTTTAGGAATCATTTAAGCCCTTAATATTTTTGCATAGCATTTGTTTCCATTTATAAGCTTTTTCTAACTGGTTATAATTCTGTTTCTTCCATGTAAGGTCATGCATATTTAAACGAAAAAAATCTACTTCTTAACACTTCATATGAAGGATAGAAGAATTATGAGTTTGTGAACATTCTGTTGTTCAAAAAAGTAGATTGGCATTTAGGTTTTATAGCTCTCAATGTATTCCCACCTACTCAAACATAAAATTAAATATCATGGCCCTGATGAAAAGCAGCAGTTCTGCATTGGTGATGTAAAGGACAGTATCAGTAGACTGCATTTAGGATAGGATTTTTTTTTTTATTACTGCATAGTTTAAATAAATAAATCCCCCAATCCTAAGAATTTTTTACAGATGTTTGATTCAGGGTGGTAGTCCTTAAGTTCAGAACCGTTTCTGGTTATCAGAAATAGCTGTATTATTTCATGTGCTAGAAGACCAATGGTAGATTATTTTAATTTTTTTTTTAATTAACCCTTACTTTAGGCAGTAATGAATGCAGCAAGTCCTGTGTGATCTTAATCACTACTCAGATCAGTAAATGTCCTTGTTGCCTTGAAGCAGGTCTCTCATGGCATGTATTGTTTACAAGACAGAGCATTTTTAGGACCTAAGACCCTGACAGAAAATCCTGATGCAATCGTTTGTTGATATGGTGGTGTTAAGATGGTTTGAAACCTTTGTGAACTCAGCAGCAGGAGACATGGTGGGGGGACCTGTGTGGAAAGCCAGTGATTCACCTGTTATGCTGGTCCTCTATCATTTAAATTTAAATGCCAGAACTCAGAAGTGAATTACCTAAAGGCAGACATTGTGCGTTGTCTTTTGTTTCATGTAAGTCAAGCAAATGTGGGCTAATAGGCCTGTGCACAAAGGGAGGAGATGCTCACTGAGTCTTTTTGTTCTGTTAGATCTTAAACTTCTGTCATGATCAGAAAATGCACACAGACTACAAATTTGATCATCCTTCTGGGATATCTTTGCATGCACTGAGCTGTGACTCCTTGGTGAAGGTCTCTCTGCTCCCAGGTTCTAGTTTTAATGCATAAGTTGGGTCTGAGTTACAGAGTCTTTTAAGTTTCTACTGCAAAATATATGAATGCAAAATAGCGTGGCCTTATCAAGTAAATAAGTAAACGCTTGTTTGTTCTCTTACATCCGTATTCCAGTGTTGTCTGAGCTTCATGGCTGTTGGTTCCAGTAAGACTCTAGGAGTGTTTTAAAAATCTGTGCACAATCCAAAAGTTATTAATTTGAACTATAACTGGAGGAGATAGTGGCTAATTTTAGTGTGTTAGTATTATGTATTAAATATATGCTGAAAGAATAAGAGCAACAGTTTTTATATCACTAGTTTAACTCTCATTCCAAGAGGATACGCTGTGTTGTCAAGAAAATAATTGGCTTTGTATTTTGCGAATAGATAAGACTTAGCTAAGTTTTTAGTGCTAAAAGCGTACAAATGCTGTTGATGACCATGGCTAGTAATATAACACAGTGCTTTGACTGCAAATTCAAATAGTCAGGAGAGGGCTTTGGACGCTAATAATTAGTTATTTGGTGTTTCTCTGCTTGGGGAAAATTGAAGTGAAATGATTTATTAAAGGCATGCATTGAAGGCCAACAATACTTACTATTTCTTTACAAGCCTAATAAATATTTGCTGGTTTTCTTTACTTTCTAATACTTCCCCATGTTTACTATTTGGAAGGTTTTGAAAACCGTTCTTTGGAATTTAAAAGCTCTTCAAAGTACTGACAATTCTTCCATCACATTCTCTGCTATCAAATGGAAGGGTGGGAAGGGAGCAGATTCTTAGTGGTTCTTAATTTATAAGAAAAAGTTGCAATGCTTCTCAAGTAGTGGTTCCTGGTGGTCTTGCTGGTACTTAATGTCTTGCAGTTTTATGGATCTAAACCACGTTAAGAGCCTTATGCTAAGGGTCAGAAGTAATAATGGCTCATAAGACAGCTTCTTTTAAATTTTTTCCATTGGTATAAGCTTCTCAAGATCTTTAGTTTCTCCTTCTAGGAGGAAATACATATATAAGGAATCTTATGCTGTCTAATCATTAAAGTATTTCTAGATGTTATGTAATAAGATGCATTTTAAATTTGAAAAGGCAAGAGAAGGTGAAATTGGAATGGAGTCTAGTGATACTATTTATTCTGTGTCTGCAGTGTGCCGTTTCCTTTTCATAGAAACAGAATAGATAGTTTCTGTTCAGAACAGTTTGTTTCGGGGTGGAAAAGGGATTTTAGCCAAGGATCTTCGTGCTTTCATGCAGAAATTTATAAACTGGCAAGAGAACTTGTGCTCTCAATGAAAAATTTTCACAGAACTGATCCAGTTTACAAGCTTCTGAAAATCATTGTTTTCACATAGCAGATTTTTTAGAGGTTTTGGGCCAAAATATGAGCAGATTGCATTTTTACTAATAAAAACGCGTGACTTTAGCACCATACTGTCGTTCAGAAACTTTGATAGCAAGGAGCATTGTGATTCTGGGCACTGGATCAGAAAGAAGTGAAACTGTGCATTTATTCCTCACATTGGCACCGTATCTGTATAAAGGAGGAAACATTCTGATCTGCAACATGTAGAGAAGATGTTAAAAAAAAAATATTCAGGAGGATGCTTGTGAAGAGAAGTACAGGGA
Organism: Falco cherrug; assembly: GCF_023634085.1. Classification (NCBI taxonomy): domain Eukaryota; kingdom Metazoa; phylum Chordata; class Aves; order Falconiformes; family Falconidae; genus Falco; species Falco cherrug. The sequence goes on along the minus strand of NC_073710.1, from coordinate 5,592,436 downwards.
GTAGGCAACACAAGATGAAGATAAGACACAAAAGCTGACAGAGAAGTCGAACATGATGTGTAAGACTGCAGGGGCAGAGCAGGAGTTGAACACGAGGGAGGGACTACAACTACAGAGGAGAAGAGGAAAACATGTGCAGGGGAAGGTGTAACTAGAGAGCAGTCTAATCATAAAATAAACCTATATTCTATACCAGAATGTCCTTAAAATCCTCTGTTATTTGATGGATGCCACTACAACTCATAGTAAAATAGTCGTGGCCATGGGCTTTTTGAATCCAAAAGGAACTCGAGCCTAAAATATTAGGCAGTAGTGCATGAAATGAGGCTGAACTGTGGTTGCATGGATATAAATGCTTAATATAGCAACATGCATTTATGTGAAACATTTTATTCTGCCATTTTACACAAAGAGGTTCAAAATTTGGAATGGGTTTCCGAGGGAGGTGTCAGCCTTGGAAATAAGAACTGGATTGGACTGAGCAACATAAAAGAACTCTGAAGTTGGCTTTGAGTAGGGACCAGATGTCCTCCAGAGACCTGTTCCAGCTTGACTTGTATCTCAACACTTATTTAATGAAAGAACGTGTAGTTATCCTTTTTTCTTTGTTGTTAGTAGTCTTGTTGTTCATTTAAAAATCAATATGTGTATCACATTCACTATCATCTCTACATACCATACATCCATCAGGCCTTTAATGCTTTTGCTCCATATCAGAGAAGACTTGGAATCTTAGTGGTCAAAAAATAATTATTTACACATTATGGTATGTGAGTTCACTGGATTGAATATACTCTATGTCCAGTTATTTCAATTAAAAGATCAGCAAGGGATGGGTAGAAATCAGCACAGCTTGTTGCACTTAATAACATATGGATAAAGTTTAGAAGAGCACATACCCAGTTGAGACCAGAGTTTCATCTAGGCTAGTATCCTCTCTTTAGCAAAGGCCAGAAGTGGATGCAATGGGAAGAATTTAAGAGCAGGGAAAACATACATGATACCTCTTAATATTTTCCCCAAACTCAAAAGATGCAAACCAGGATCTTTGTGGGATAGCTGCTGTTTCACAAATTTGCTGGTCTTCGAAGGTATTCTCGCTCAAAAGTTTTATTGGCTTTCCCTTTAAATCCATGTTAAATTTTATATCTACAGTTCCATTTAACAAGCTCAGAAGTTCAATCACAGTGCGCCTTGTCTGCGTCACTTTGGAATATATTAGCTAATTTGACATATTAGCTGACAAGTGCTAATGTAACACTTAATTTCTATGAAACAAAGTGAGATGAAAATGGGAAAAGTGCTTTATCCAAGTCCATCACCAGGAAGAGTTATCTTGGACAAATACCCTAGCATCCAACAGTCTTAAAGAAGGAAAAAAGAATCCAAATCAGAGGTTGAAATGTGAGGAGAAAAAAGCTCCCATACTACTCTTGAAGACAGTAGGAAAGCCAGTGTGTTCCATGTTGAAATTATTTTCTGCAATTATAAACATGTTTTCTAAGTAATAATTAAGCTGAGAACACCTAATGAAAAGCAGTGACTTGAGGACCAGTCTTTTCTTCTCAGTCAGCAGCTCTGTGAACAAGCAGATCTGTGATTATGCTTACTGCAGCTTAATTTCAACATGCATTCGTCAGTGTCATTCAGTTCATACTAGAAAAATACAGCAGTGGAAAATGTTTTCTTTGGTTTCTTTGGTGGGTTGTTTTTTTGGTTTTTTTTTTTTTTACCTTTCCACTGAAGGTGCCTAGTGATTACATACTAAAAACCAATGAAAAAGTTCATTGCTTCTTAAAATATGCCTGTGATACTTTGTAAGCCATGTTGCTTAAACTATCCATAGTGTTTTGGTAATTCTTAAGATTTTCATTTCCTGTGCGGTTTGTTACTTTGGACCTGGTACATATGTGACAGTTCTCTCACTTGGGACACTTGCAAAGACAAGCAAATGAGATACAAGTGTTAAAACCACTACCTTCTCATCAGCAGTTTTTCAGGTGGCCAATGTATTGGATGTAAAATAAGTTTTATTGTCTGTGTGAAGTCTTGCGTTCTGTAAAATAGCAGAAGAGGCTTGTATGCTGGAACAGTTACCTTATTTTCTGTTACACAGTTTTGATGATTGATACTATACAAAATATATATTTTAGGACAGCTCTTTATCTGTGGATTTTACTGGATAGTTTGTCATCATTCTGCAATGATGCCGCTGAAAACATATTTAAAGAGGAGTATTTGGCACATTTCAAATAGGAAAAAATAAATATTTTGACACCCTTTAGTTAAAAACAAGTCAAATGATTTGATACTGTGATTTACAGCGTGACCTTTAAATCTGAACAACGAAATAATTGGTGCTTTTTCATTAGAATTTAATGAATTTATCCAAGATAATATTGGTTCTTAACATATTCTGAGATGTTCTAGGATTTCTTACAGATAAAACTACTGGAGTTTGAATACAGCTGCTTCTTTACTTCTTTCTTTTAGAGGCAAAAAGGATTCATGCATTTTTACCACTGAGTGATTTATTTAAACATAAACATTTTGCATGTCAGACAGCTTTGAATGATTTTGGATCATTGTCTATAGCTAACTTTTTTATGTAAAAATAAGAGAAGATACATTTCATAATAGTGGGGGTTTTATGATAAATCACTTACTGTCATCATCTGCACATGGTATTTATGCTAATTTTGTATAGTTTACCGTTGTCGGTTAAATATTGGATTTTGCATCTGTCTTAGTCATGTATAGATTTAAAATACGTATGATGCAGAGGAGTTTGCAATAGTAAGGTAACTGCTTCACTGTAGAGAAACTCAGTAGCGGTAGTAGAAAATACTGTCTACTGTACAGTTGTACCTTTTTGTTCGGAGGTACATTTTTCCTTCTTCAGTCAGCGGTGCTTCCTGAGTTTTGTATTAAGAAAAACATGGGAGTTGCTAATCGATGCAGCATTACTTTTAATCTTGAAATTAAGTAGACTAGTATACGGCATTTACTTTGATGTTGGGTTTTTTCCCTAACAGAAAGCTAATCATCACACTGGGTAAGAAGCAGAAAAGAAAAAATGAATCTTCAGATGAATTGTCTGATGCTAAGCAGACTACACAGCGGCCATTGAAAGATGAAGACTCACAGGTAAGTAGTCAGAATTTTTCCCTTTTAAATTTGTACGTGTTGTTACTTCTACAGGTCTCTTTTTTTCCCATCTCTCCAAGTAGTTACACTCCTTGTGACGCTGTGACAGTTATTCTCTCACTGCTGTCTGTCTCTCATAGGTATTATCATTTTCATTATCGTACATTATCAGCAGCTTTTCCCAGTTGAAAATCAGAAAATCCTACAGGTTGAGTCCCCTTTCTGTAAAGGGACGTCAACGCCCCGCTGGTACCTGTTCCATTTCAGTGCAGAGTTCCATAGATTTGAGACTGCAGGTGCTTATCTATTGAGCTGACCTTGAGTTAGACCTGATCCTTACTTGGGCTGACTTTACGAGGAAAATGCAAAGATTGCCTAATGGTATGGGCACTTAGCAGTGAAACTGGCTCTTTGAGAACATTTAAAAAGCTTGTTTCAAGCTTTCCTGTTTTTTCTGGGTTCTGCTTCTGTAGAAACTGAAAGAATTGGTTTCCTATAATCTTGGATTTGAAGGCAGCGATGATCAATATGCTGATAGGCTCTAGTTGCGTGTGGAATACTTCTGAAGGAAGTGCCAGATCAAGAGATGAAGTGGTAGAATCATTCCCTCGAGGAGTATCTCACTTGTAACTCTTTCTGCAGTTTTTTCATAATTGCCCTGGTATAATAGTAGCATAGCTAATTGTTTACAAAACTTATCCGCAAAGAAGTATGAACTGTTCATAAGAGATAATATCCTGTTTATGTGTATCTTAGGAGCAGAATTACAACTTTACTTTAGGGCAAACTCCATTAAAAGTAAGGTTATACGCTGGAAGTGCACAGGTTTTTATCCTGTGGCGGTGTCATCCACAGAGATGGAATCAATATTTGAAATAAGGTGGTGTTGAGTAAAAATGAATTGCCTTATTTGATGACAATGTCAGAAAACAGTTACGAGATACTGAGTTGACCTTTAGTATTTCACTGGTGATAATGCTGGGAGGGGGGGGAAGATCAGAAGCAATTTTTCAGAATGACTTTTTATTAACTTAAATGATAGTTTGTCTTAGATGAAGGTTACCTGGAAAGGAATGTGAAATTATTTATTTCCCAGGGAATTTGTCTTGGTATAGAATGTCCATTTAGTACGCTGAAGGAGGTGATGGCAGTTTTGCTGGTTCTGAAGTACTGTAACTTATCAATAGTGTTCAGTAATCAGATAGGTATAGATTTGTAGGCCAACAGATATAGTTCAAAAGACTTAAAGGTATTTTGTTTTTTCTCATTGTCTTTGGGTTTTTTGATATTTGATTTTTAGCATGACGAGGGTCGTCTTCAGTTCTAGTGTGAGGAGAACAGGGAGTATCATAAAATGCATGATCCCGGTGTGAAGGGAACAGAGAGCAGAGATAGTAAGGGGTGGCACGGGTTAGAAAAACTTTCAGCAGCGTGACACAGCACTGCCCTGTCTACTTTAAGAGGAGTTTGGGAGAAGCGTAACAGGAAAGACAAAAGTTGTATTAGTCATGAGTTCATTCTCTCTTTAGTTTTTGAACATTTTAATGATGTTCTTTTCGTACTGCAAATAGGTGTCTATTTCTAAGCTCCGGAGGGCAATTTTAGGTCTTTTTCGTTCCCTAATTCATTTTGTATGCTTAGTTTCACAGTAAGTGTCTTCCTTAAATACGTTGATTTATTTCTAGGAAAAATGTGTGGTGCTACTTTCTTCTGTGCCTTAGAGCATTTGTTTATGACCATTCTTCTAGGCTCAGGGGAAGTTTGTTGGTTTTGGTTTTTTTTCAGACGACTCGGGTTATGTATTTATATGTCGGAGAACGTGTCTGTTGATGTCTTGTTCATCACTTCGTATTTTAAGAAAAGACACACTGAGAAGGATTGAAAATGCCAATTAATGCCTCGTTAGGTTTTGAAAAATCCAACCAATGCTTAATGAGTAAAACTTTAGCGTGGTTCTTAATCCTTTTTTTCCGAATTCATACATCATTTTGCATTGCTCCTATTAGCTGACACTTTAAAAATAAATACATAAAATCTACCCCTTGTCAGCAAACTGTTGACTTGACTATAATGTGACATTCTATGTCACATTAATGTGCCTGTTTAAATCTGAAGTTTCTTTTTATGCTAACACCCCACCCTGCATACAGTCAACTTTTTACTGAAAAATACCTAATCTGGCTACGTTACTGTGAAAATCCATTTGAGTAGTTTCATATATGTAGCTTCTCCAGATGAATGGTGATGCCTATCCTTTGTTTTTTACTCTGTATGTGGTATTTCTACTCTACCTTACTAAAAAACTTAAAATGTTTCTACTATACTTAACTAAAATACTTATAGCATAGCTAGGTCTTTTACCAGATACCAGCCAGACCAAGTGCTGAAGTTAACAGTCAGGAAGAAAGTTCCTGTGCTGCAATCTTACTGTTACTTACTGGTTTCAGCGGAGCAGATATAATGACCGCAGGATTTTGGGGTTTGTTCTGTTCACAACTTCTTCTTCTCCCAACTCATTACTGTGGTGTATTGCACCACAGTAAGTGTATTAAGTGGCTTTTCCTAAACAAAAATACATCTTGCTGTGTTGTTCAATATAATTAATTTATTTTATAGAGACTATTTTACTTAGGTGATTTTATCTTTGTTCTCTAAAGCAGATTGCAGTGCTTTCAAATATTGGCTGAATAGTTTGATTCTTCTGTCATTATCTGTCTAATGGATTTACAAATTAACCTTATGGTTAAATACGCAGTGTCCTGTATAATGGTACTGAGGGGTGGAAAGGATATGCAATATCTTAATAATCCAAGTATTTGAAACTTAAACAGTGAGTGAGAAGGAATTACTTTCTTAGACTGAACATTATTTCTGCAACTGGAACTTGTTATCCTCAGATTCTTGCAGAAACAGGAGTGGAAGATGGGAGAGAGAAACCACAAAGTAAGCCAAACGCTGCTGTTAAACAAGCTTGATTAAGGTGGAGGAGAAAACAAATACATTAACAAAGCAACAGGCTTTATTAGCCATCAAATCAGGCTTCATCACCAATCTGACCAATGGGATCTAATGAAAATCTTCATAATTTTTTTTATTTATAGGACTGTTGCACAGTAGAGACGCTTCAGCATATTTTGTATCTTTAATAGAATGGTAACACACTGCTGTTACATTGCATTATGGAACTGCTGTTGAAATACTGATGCTTATGGGAGATCTGTTATATGCCCGCTTTGCTTCTATACCCTGAAAATATTGTTCTAGGCTTGCTTTCAAACTCTAAAAATAAAAGTAGCAAATGTTTATATGAAACAGAAAAAAAGAAATTAATTTATCTAGAATAGTATGTGGCTACTTCTGTCCCTTTGTGATTCACATGCTTCATGTTTTCTATCAAACGTTGGCCTTAGGTTTTACATGTAAGTGTTGCTTATAGTTTCCCAGCACTTGCAGTTCATGTTAGAGGAAATTTTTGGTGACGCTTCTGGTTTTATTCGCCTGCATGCAGAAGAGAAGATCAAATCGTCAAGTTAAAAGGAAAAAATATGCTGAAGAAGGAGAAGGAAAACAGTCGGAAGAAGAAGCTAAAGTGTCTGTGAAAATCAAAAAGAATTCTGCCCCTTTACCTGCTGAACAGCCTTTACAGTTATTTGTGGTAAGTGAAAACTGGCTTGGTCTGTAGTGGGACCTTCTCATTTCTCTCATGGAGTTCAGTGAATAAAGCTCCTAATTTGGAAGGAATACATTGTTATTACTAAGCCACGGTTCATTTAATGTGACACCTTGCTAAGATCTTGAAAACTGGAAGAAATTGCTTACTACTGTGTTTTCTTTTCTGTTATAAACAGTCATTAGCTGAAGGATGAGGCTAAGGCTAGGTATGTCTCAAATAATGCGCTACGCTCTGTAGGCATATGGAAAACCTGTATGCTGATAAAAAGATGACTTTCAGAAGTATAACATTAAATGACCCTATGGGGGTCTCTGCTTACTGAGATTTTTAAAAAGGATACTCATTCCTTTTTACCCCCCTTCAGGTTTGCACTTCACTATTTAACTTGTGCCAGCTCTGGTACTCAAACTTGCTGTTGAGCCATTCTAGGTAAACGAAGTGGCAGGAAAGAAACAGGAAAAAAAGTGTTCGTGAGAAGTTTGAAGGGTGACAAAGTTGGAAGGAGAAAGATAGTGTGATTGGGAACAAATCAAGACAAGAGGGAAAAGGTGATTTTTTTTATTGCAAGCAACCTTTTAAACATGGACTCTTGATCTCTGGAACCACAGCTTCGCTCTCGGTGGAGCCAAGTAATCCCCTATCAGTGTCACACCTAAGCCCTGCTGGAATACCCGAGCATGACCTTGTCTACCTGACTCCACAGCACGTTTGTTAGCTGTGTTCAGAGTAAATCTGTTGAATTGAGTTCTACATATGTTGGTTTTGCTTTGTTTTGGTTTTGGGGTTTGTTTGTTTGTTTTAACCAATCTGCCAAAGTTCTTATTTCTCCCTATCTGTATAACGAGATTCTGGGTATGTTCACTGTATCGCATCAACTCAGCGGGGCATTCACAGGGAGTCTGTGTCTGGCAGGCATCAGAGTCACCATTGCTCTGTAAGTGTGTTTTGCAGGTGAGCATTGCATCTGATGCTCTTTGGAAGTGCCAGACTTGCTGTACTTTTGCATGTATTTCGCTCTGAATATAGACCTGCATTTTAAATTTTACTCCCAGACTGTTAAAAAAAGAGTGCTGCTGGTAGAGGTCAAATTTGCCTTTATTGTTGATCTTTTAACCAGCTGCTGGTGTTTGAAGGTTTTAAGCCTGATGAGTTTGGAGAGAGGGTATTTACTACAATTTATAATGATACTGTTTTCTTCTGTGTGGTTTAACCCAAGCTGGGGTTAACCAGGACATCTCGTTTTAAGCCTGATAACTTTGAAGAGAGGGAATTTAGTGTGACTGAAGTCTTTTCCTGCATTTATAGGAAAATCCAAGTGAAGAAGATGCAGCAATTGTAGACAAGATCTTATCCTCCAGGGTAATAAAGAAAGAAGTAAGTGATTGTCATGAATCGAAGTTGCTTATTTGAAAAAAGGGATTTGTATTTATTATTTGATGTTTCCTGTGAATTTCCTTTCCTAGATATCTGCTGGGATGACAGTAGAAACAGAAGAGTTCTTTGTGAAATATAAGAACTAGTAAGTATTAAAAGTTTCATTGGAGGTGTTGACTGAAATGATAAGTACCATAAGCACGTGCTAAAGTTTGATATTGTTTGAAGGTGACTTATAATCAGATTTTGTCATCTTTTTGAAATTTTTCTTTACAGATTTAATCTTAAAATTGCTAAGAATCTACATTATGTTGTTAGTAGTAACTTTAAAATTATCAGTATTGTGAAACCAGCACTGGCCAATAAACTGACAGCTGTTATTGCCAAAAGAACAGAATTTTTAGAGAAGATATATTTTATTAAATTCAGCAGCGGCTACATGTCTGAGGCTAGTTATAATTTCATGAATTTAGATCAGAGCTATTTTGTGAACCTAAGTTAGATTTACAGGATCATACATTGAGGAGAGCTTGATGTAGGAGTCAGCTGTACCATTTTAAAAAGAACAAAACTTTTAGCAATGGAAATTATTTTTACATCTGAAGCAGGAAATAAAGAACGAAGAAGAGCTTTTTCCATATTTTCCTATTTAAAATGTCATACCTATTTTTCTGTCACTACCTGCTTCTTGATGTTGAAAGTGCCAGTACATTTCTAATTTTACATATGTGAGTAATTTCATTAGATTCTTGCTAATAAATGTGGTGGTTTGGGTTGGGTTTTTTTGAGACTCTGGGTTCACATGTTTCTGGAGACCATTTAGCCCTTGTTTTCTGAAAGGGTAAAGTCTGTCTTTTCATCCGAGAATGAGTAATACCCAGCAGCAGCTGCTCTTTTTTTCTACCATATCTTTAGAAAGCATAAAGAGTGATGAAAACATATTAAAAAGGGAGTGTGAGGAAGAAATATGTACTTCTGTCAAACCAGTCTAACTTCAGAAAGGCTCACGTGGGGTGCAGTCAGGTGGTGTAGGTACCGGTGCTCATGCTTCCTCCTTCCTTTGACTTGCTGTGTTCTCTCCCAGTCCAGTCTGATGGCATGTTCCTTTTTGCCATGGGCTCTGACGCTCCTCACTGATCTTTTAATGGGCTCAGCTGTATAGTTCAGCAGTACTTGTCAAGAAATGTTCACCTGAAGTACATGAAAAAGTTAGCTCCGGTGTATATTCGGTACTTCATATCTCTGGGTATTTTCTGATAGAGGTGTCAGATTTTAAACTTGATTAAAACTTCATTTATTTAAGCTTACTTTAAATACACTTGTTTCTCTCGTTAGGACACATAAAGGAAATCAGTGAATCCATAGAGGTCCTAGCCAAAAAATTCTGCCTTAACTAGATGCTGTGAGACGATTTTTTGGAGGAATAAATCTTTGATCTTTATAGTGAATTCTGTCTTAAATGATAAAATGTTCTTTTTGAGTGAAATTCTGGTTTATAAAATATACTGGATTAACTGTATATTAAAAATAGTAAGCTTTTGCTTTCACTAGCACGTTAATGTTAATCTTTGTAAATTTAGCTCTTACCTCCACTGTGAGTGGGCCACAGAACAACAGCTTTTAAAGGATAAAAGAATCCAGCAGAAAATAAAACGATTCAAACTAAGGCAAGCACAAAGAGCTCACTTTTTTGCAGATGTGAGTATGAGATACACAATTAAATAAGCTTTATTTTCCTTGTAAAGTTGTGATTAATAGTTTGCTTTTAAATAGAACAACTGAATGTTGAGAAGTAAGAATGAGCTGTCGGGGGTTGAGGGGTTGATTATGGCAGGGGATTGGTTGTTTAATGTAATTTTAAGAGCGAGTCTTCTGGAGTAGCTGAACTAACCTGACCTGCACGGTTTAAAATTGGGATTGTTTGGGTAACTACTTCAAAGGGGTAAGGAGGGAAAGATGATGTTAGTATCACTAGTTTCACTACTATATGGCTTTCCCAAAACAGCAATTCATCCCTAAATGACTGCATTTTCTATTCTCATGTCAGATCCCTCTTTGGTGCCTGTTGCCAAAAAAACCCCCAAATAAATAATTCTTTAAAAAAGGCTGTGGGGGTTGAGGGATTTTAAGATGTGTGCAAAAGCCTCAGTAGTTTCCAGCTGCCAAATTAATTTTGTTTACGATGACACCAAGTGTCAGCATATACCAGCATTTTTTTGCCTCTTTACTGACTTTATTAATCTTGCATTGCAGATGGAAGAAGAACCTTTTAATCCTGACTATGTTGAAGTAGATCGGGTATTAGAAGTATCTCTTTGTGAAGATAAGGACACTGGTGAGGTAAATAAATCTTAAAGCAAATCAAGAAGATACATCTCCAAGCACTGTTTAGTAATCATCATTTTAGCAGATTTCAGAGTACTGCCTTAATGATTTTAAGCTTCAGCAACATTTTTTTATGGGACATGACGATCTTATTTCCTATGCTAGACATCTATTTTGAAATAGAAATCAAGAGTTCAGTGGCTTATGAGTATTAATAGGTCATCATAGAGAAAGCTTAGGTAGTTACTAACCATAAATATGAGGTCTGATAATTGCCTTGTGAGTTCCAACAAGAGACTGATTGCATCTACTGTCCTTACCTCTGACAGTGAGAAGGGGTCACAGCTGAAGGCAGGGCAGTGGTGACTGCCTCTTCCTCTCTAACTCTGTCCCTAGGCTTTAGGCAACCAGTGATTGAGAGGTGTTTTGACAGCCACAAGTGGACCTTTTCCTCTGTATTTATCGAAACTTTTTTTTAACTTGAAGTACCTCTTCTGGAATGCTATTATAGAACAAACCCATGACATTAGAAAATAAAAATAATAATAAATAAATTTAAAAAAAAAAAACCAGAAAAGCAAATAAATTGCCAATATGCAAAAAAGAGTCTGAAGCAGGCAGAGAGCTGACAAAGTAGTTGATTAAGGCTGTTGGAATAGCTATGATACTTACTCTGTTTTTCTAGATAACAAAATGAGCAGACTTACCCAGTGAATTCTGCTTTAATCTTCCTAAAGCAGGGTTGAGGGTTAAAATTACTTTTCATTGTATGCAGCAGATTTGTCATAACGCCTTTAGAAGAAGTGTGGTGATGTCATAAGGTTTGCCCCCAGCTTTTTGAAAGATGACATTTTATTTGGTTTTTAAATATTTATTTACTGATTCTACAGTAATCTGCGTTGGTTCCATCTTTTGAGACTTTTCCTAAATTTTTCTATAGGTTGCCTAGCAGACCTGTTGAGGAACTCTCTCAGGGTCTTGGTTGTAGAGTCAGGTAACCTGATTTGGAGAGTGGAGCAAATGTTCTGGGTAGCACCCCTGTAGTTAACCGCTGCAGTTACTTCCACCCTTCCCGCCCTGTTTCCGCAAACATCACAAATGTAGCAATTTATTTTTCCTAAAACTAAGATGTACTTGTGGGCAAGTGGGATTAAAAAGTACTCCAGGGGCCTACCACAAATGGCAGAGTATGAGAAGCCAAGGATAAGTTAGGTAGACAGCAAGAATCTGCACCAAACGTTTTAAAAGATAGGAGAAATGTGCTTTTGTTTCCAGTTCTCATGTGAGCTAGCTGCTCAAATAGTAAGGCATATTAGCAGTCTGTACACTAAATTAAAAGCTGATAACATTCAGAATTTTCTTCTGCAGCCTGTTATTTACTATTTAGTAAAGTGGTGTTCGTTGCCATATGAAGACAGTACGTGGGAGCTGAAAGAAGATGTAGATCAAGCAAAAATAGAAGAATTTGAACAATTGCAAGCTTCCAGGCCTGACTCAAGGAGATTGGTAAAATTATACCTAATTTACTTGTCTGTCTTGGCAAATTGGATTTGATTTTCCCAACTTTAAACTTGTGTTAAACATAAGGCTCATTGGCATTCACTGTAAAGGATCTGTGTGCCTTGTTATCTAGGAATAATGTTTTTTCAGGTAGGCATAGATAAATACTCTCATCTAATTTGTTACTTTAAAAGAAATAATTTATACTTAAGAAAAATATGAAGTGCTTTAACTTTCTGAGTTTCTAACGGAAAGATGAGCAACGCACTGAAACTAGCTAATCGCAGAATCTAAACACCATTAAGGCGAGGAGAAAACAGAATAAAGTATAAACATCCTTTTACAGAGAACAGAGTTAGGTCTTGTACTTCAGCACTGAAGGAAATTGGCAAATGAGATCTGTCAAACGGATTCCATAATTACTTCCTGCTTTTATTTTTCTTCTTGTCATAAAGGGCTAACTGAAAGGAAGAAAAACACGTGTAATAAGGAAATGCGTTTTCTCTTTAAATTATCAATCTTCTGTCTCGCAGAGCAGGAGAAAAAAAATTAGTTCTATTTTAAAGTCCTAAATGTCATTGTCAGAGTAAGACATGTGTCCTGTGTGGTATAATACAACACTTCTTCTAACTTACTTATTTTACATAACTTTTAATTTGTAAGCTTTGGTTTTTATTTTAATGGGTTTTCCATCTACAGATCACGGCAGTAGTCACAATTAACACCTTCATATGATATGAAGTTCATTTCTCTAGTATTTATTTAAAATCCTGCTATTTTGGCATGTGGGAAAAAGGGCTTTTATACCTCTCTGTTACCGTGTTTGGCTTTGAGAGGAAGAAGATGATTAAAGTGCAGCTGTACAACTGACAGTCATCTTAGCATCAGCAGCAAGTATTTTTTGTTCCAAGCTTCAGCAACTACAAGAAAGTATTTGCTGACTGCAGCCGTGCGAGCAGGAGCATGGCTGCTCCTGGTGTGGGGGAGTGGACAGATGGTTGCTTTGGGTGAGGGGGGGGAAGCCACAGCTGCTGGGGAGGGACAGCTACTGCTGCTGCTGAAGGACCTGGTGTCAGGTGATGCTGATGTTGGCAATGCAGAGATGTATAATTCAAATCTAAAATTCAGAGTTACCAGATAAGGCCATGTGAGTCTAGAGTGAATGCAGGCTTTTATAAATACTGAGAAATGCAGAGGGGGGACGGGACGCTATGTATAGCTGACCAGAAAAGCTCTTACTAAAAATACTTCAATGTGCGAGTTTGTCCACATTGGGATGCAAAAGCTAACCATAAGAGATGTTTTCTGCTGGAATCCTATCTAGTATCAGCCAAAAACTTCATGATTTCTCTGTTAAGCTGCCTGTTAAGCTCGTGTCTAGCCTGTTTAGTCTCCAGGCTTGGCAAGTGGGGGGTGGTGGGGTGGTGTGCGTGTTGTTTGGTTGGTTTGGTTTTTTGTGATAGGTAGCCTTTCAGCTTTCCTTTAGCTTGCTAGGGACATTAAGATGATATGCCTTGATACTGTTACAGTGTATTTTGTCATGTCCTTTGTATCATGATCCTGCACTTGCTGATACTGTCTTTCATCTGATCCCTTGGTGAAATTGATTCAGGGAACTAAACCGCTCACAAGTCTTACTTCTTTGTAGTCTTGCCGCATGCTTCTTGAATTGGCTGTAAGATCAAGTGATCAGCAGTGACCAGGTTCTGCAAGTGCTGAAGGGAAAGGGCAAGATCACAGTAATTCAGTGTAGATTACCCAAATGGCTTCAGGAGGATAGCATCAGCATCCAGATATACTTAAGACTCTGGGGATTTTAGTAGTCCCAGTACGTGGTTTAGTCTGGTTGTAGGACAGCTTTCCTAGAGCTTTCAAAGTGAAACTTTTTATATTCTTGAACTTTCTTGTATAAATGAATTAGTGTTTAAAATCACCAGTGCTAAACTATTTGTATTCTTAGTTTTACAAATCATTTAATTGTTATTATAATACAGTCTTAAATTAATTTTAAAAATATAAATAAATATACAAATAAATTAAAAAATCAAGTTTCCACAGACTAGTAATTAGTAAGTAATGTTAACAGTGATACCTTCCCAGTTTTAAGGTTGAATATTTACATTCTAAATCTAAATTGTTACACTCGGGAAATAGTGGGTTAAAAGGTTTCAGAAAAACAAGACATGTACCAACTTGCACATGTATTAATTTTTCCCTCAAAGGACCGACCACCTCCAAACTCCTGGAAGAAGATAGAACAGTCCAGGGAATATAAAAATGGCAATCAGCTCAGGGAATATCAACTGGAAGGACTTAACTGGCTCCTGTTCAACTGGTACAATAGGTATATGCATGGAGTGTTTTCTAATGAAAATTTTAAACCATATGGAGTGAATCACTGTTACTGGGAATGAATACTATTTAAACTAAATTTATCTTACCTTCTGTGCTTATAGCTAAAAGGGTGTAACTGGAAAAACCAAATTTCTCTGGGTATACAAGTAGTATGTTTTTATCCACAAGAATAACAAAAAACAAATCTTAAAAGGACAAAACTAACCTTACTGAAAAGAAATATTCAATAGCTATGAGGAAATTAAAACAAAAAAGCAATTTCCGCTAAAGTGCAAGCTTTTAGAATTTTTGGAACAACTGGGAAACACCTTGAGTCTTTGAAAATGATTTCTAGCATTAGTATGTATTTCAAATAAAGTTACCTCTCTTCAAAAACAAGGCTAGTAAATAATTCTGTTTTCTACATTCTAAGCTGAAGTTAACTTATGTTCATCAGTGCTATGGCGAATTAACGGGAATGTGATGATCCTAAAGATATTTTTTCCAGAATGATCTATTTGCTGTATCTGAATTGGATTTCTATTCATGAATCTTCCTGCTTTCTTTACTTCCAAAATACCAGTTGCCTGTCCTTAATAGGGGTTACATCAGTGAGCATATGATTTTCACATACAGTTTCACGATCTGCAAAAATACTGTTTGCATTCTCAGTCAAGCACTGTGTAGCTGTGTGACCGCCTGTGCAAACAGAGCCCAAGGGCTGGAATGTATGGCTAAGGGAGAGCGCCCAGCGGTACTCCATGTAGTGATTTGGTTATATGCGTCTGTTTCAGTTTTGGAAATGAGGGGAAACTGGTCAGCGGTGCTGTAATGCACTCCTTTTACGTGAGTGTAGCTGGGGTACTTTGTGACTTTTAAGGAATCTTCATTAACTTCTAGCAGTTTTGTCAAGGTGAGCGTTACATGTAGGAAATCTGATGAATTCCTTTAATTAGGGCAGATGTAGCTCCAAAAGAATATTTCTGGAATATTTTCCTCATGGAACATGTAATTCTCAGGTTTAGCCAGTGCAAACCGTGATTGAAAGCTTGTGGTTTTGTGTACTGAGTACATTGTTTCACCATAACCAAGGAGCTTTTGCAAGCATCTTTTACAGGGCCTTAATTTTGACTATTGTTTTCTGTGAGTGTATTTGAGGTTCATTTTTATAAATTGTGCGTTTGAGTAACAGCTTTAGCGTCTGTACTTTTTTGATGCTGATAAAGAACTGTATTTTACTTTCAGACGAAATTGCATTTTAGCGGATGAAATGGGTCTTGGCAAAACCATTCAGTCAATTACATTTCTCTATGAAATCCTCCTGGCTGGTATAAGAGGGCCTTTTCTGATCATAGCTCCGCTTTCCACTATAACAAACTGGGAAAGAGAATTTCGCACGTGGACTGACCTCAATGTTGTTGTGTATCATGGAAGTATGATCAGCCGGCAGATGATTCAGCAGTATGAAATGTACTTCAGGGACTCCCAGGTAGTGTAATGTCACTTGATTGTAATAACTTACCCGAAACCTGTTTCAGGTAGTAGTAATGAAAAGTATACTTTCCGTTATCTGTATGTATGTCTGAATGAAAATCATTTTACATCCTGTGATGTGCGTTTTTAGGCTTTGTACATATTAAGAGTCTTTAACATATGCTTACTGAGTAGATTTTATGAAAGTGGTTGCGGCAAGCTCTGTGTTGTTTCGGTATGCTGAGTAATTTTGTAGTTGAATAGCAGTGACGCTGATACTCATGCGGAGATTAAAGTGTACACAGATGGTTGCTGTTGGGTCCTGAATTTGAAGAGCAGTGAGAACAAAAGTACAGCCGATTAAGCTTTATGTTACCTTTATGTAGCTGTCGATTTCCTTCTCTTCGTGTAAACTAGCTTTGTCCGTGTACAGTGCTTTTCTGTCTGAATACTTCACATTAAATTACTTGAAAAAACCTTGAGCGCTGCCTTTTTTTAAAATGAGTTTTTTGCCTTTTCTATATGCTCCGCAACAACAAAGTATTTCTAGACTGTCATGGTACTTCTACAAAATCATTAAGGCGAAAAACTTCTTTTTTAAGTAGTGCTAAATATTAAAATGATATCTTGTTTCTCTAGTCAGTTACTGTATACTGCCTTAGTGAAGGCCTTACGCGTTCTCTCTGTCAGACCAGCGGAGTAGAGTAAGCTGTACAAAAAGGGTTCACTTCATTCTCAGGTGATATTTTTACTGCGTTACTGTACAAGTGCTAAATGTTCCCATCGTATGTTTGGATTGATCGACTGTAGGGTTTTTCCTGTCAGTCTTTCAGATTTTCCCAGAGTTAAAAATGTGATGCAATCTACATGTACCTTTTGAAATAGTTTTATTAGATAGTTATATCTGTAATTTAGAAGAGGTTAAAATTTCACTGTTGGCTAGACAGTATTGGATTTGTGGCTATGGGTAGTTACTCACTAGTATCAGTTACGATGTTATAGAGATACAATAAATTGTTTTGTCACCCCAACACATTTGTAATGTAAAATCTGACGTCTGGCTCTGGATAAAATATCAGCAACAATATCTTTTAATAGAGTAGATTCAAGGTAATGTAACAGATCTTTTCGTGTTGATTAATCTCTAGGGACGTATTGTTCGAGGTACCTACAGATTCCAAGCCATTATCACAACCTTTGAAATGATTCTTGGTGGGTGTCCAGAGTTAAATGCAATTGAATGGCGGTGCGTTATTATTGATGAAGCTCACAGACTGAAGAACAAAAATTGCAAACTCTTGGAAGGACTAAAATTAATGAACCTTGTGAGTAACTATATTTCACTTTGTGTTGGATTCTAGTTAAGTACCATATGGTAATAAATTACAAATTTGTTTTACCTGCCAAAAAAGACCTCTCGAGCATTCTTTCTCAGGAGGTATCTATTCCTAATAGTCTCTTCAATTTTATGTATAGCTGGTATGTTGTTGATTAAATAAAACGTGGCAAGTTCCAGCTACAAGCAGAATCTATTTTTGGTGATACTAGTCTATAGTTTAGTTTGATTGTGATGACGATTTCATTTAAAATTTGATTTATTACACCAGAATAGTTTTTGTGCACTAATTAATCTTTAAAAATCTGGAAAGTTTTTTAAACAAATTATTTTACAATAAAAGCAAGCAAGTAGCAGAATTTAAAACAGAGTTATTGTCTAGTCCCATAGTTAAGCTTTCATTTGATAGAGTGCAAGCTTTTAAAAAGTGGATACTACCGTGGATATTGATGCTTTTGGTGCATTAATACAAAATGCACCATGACTAGTTTTGCATTGTTTTTTTGATTTCTTTATTATTTTGATACACTTGTTGCTATGTGTTCTCTGAAATTGTCTTACTTGCTTTCTGATGCATGGCTACTGTATATTTTCCACACTATAGAGAGGATGTGTGAATTCACACGTGTGGATATTACAGTCATTGTTGAAGTGTTCAGTCACTTCCTCATTACAGATACAGGAAGACCAGAATTTAAAGACAAGCTAGCAGAAGATACTTACTGTTGTTCTTTTATAAGTCTGTTCATCCGTATTACATGTGTGCTTAGTGACACACAGAACTGGTACTTTCAGGTTATGATGCTCAGACCTAACACAGATTTTTGCGGATGTGTGCACATAGGTCATGTGAGTTTTGTTTCCTTTTACAGGAGCATAAAGTGCTGTTAACAGGTACCCCGCTGCAGAACACAGTAGAAGAATTATTTAGCCTCCTTCATTTTCTTGAACCGTTGCGTTTTCCTGCTGAATCTACGTTCATGCAAGAATTTGGAGACCTTAAAACAGAGGAACAGGTATTGCATGCTAAGTTCCCTTTGAGCTTCAGTGTGTAAGAGTAACTTCCTTGAAGGAAAACCTTGTTTTGGATAGTAACAGTTAATCAATCCCCCCACCCTCCTCTTCACACCCCACATAGCCCCTGTGAGTTCTTTAGTCATGCAGTTTCTCTAAACTGTACAGGCAGTAGAAGTCTTTTAAATATGATACTTTATGTTAAAGAATAATTTTAACTTTTTTGGGGTTGGCTTTGTAAATTTGGCAGGTAAACAGTGAGAATAATAAAAAGTGGCATTTACTGGCTTTGTAAACACAAGTCTTAGTAAAAAAGCTCCCTTTTTGTTGTTGTTTTGGAGTACGTGAAAAAATTCTTCAGTAATTTGGGGTTAAAAATAAGGCTGTATCCCACCTGGAAAACATTTTATGTAATTATAGGAAAAAAAATGATGAGTGATCCAGCGTTCAAAAATTTTTAAATGAACTACGCTATTAATTTTTCATGTTGCAACAAACTGTTGTGTTTCATTTAGGTTCAGAAACTACAAGCTATCCTGAAACCCATGATGCTCAGACGATTAAAGGAAGATGTAGAAAAAAAGCTGGCTCCTAAGGAGGAAACTATAATTGAAGTAGAACTAACTAATATTCAGAAGAAATATTATCGAGCAATTTTGGAGAAAAATTTTGCTTTCTTATCCAAAGGAGCAGGGCAAGCAAATGTACCCAATCTGGTTAACACTATGATGGAACTCAGGAAGTGTTGTAATCACCCTTATCTCATCAAAGGTAAATAACTTATAAAGACTGATTCTTGTACTACTTTTTAACTACTTCTGTACTTTTATTTAAAATATGTAACTTTTCATCAGACTTTCCAGGGATCAGATTAGGTGGAAGCATTTTTTGGATAGATGTAAGGCAGAGTTGTGAGGCAGTTGCATAATTGCGGCCTGAAGCATGAAATCGTTGTTCTGTAGGATTTCACAGGATGTTCAGAAGCAATTACCTCATGGAAACATTAGATCTCTTTAAAAGCAGTATGAAAAACTTCTAGAGCTAACTTTTTAAATGAATGCTTTTTGCAAGTGATATGGTCTGTGTCATTCTTCGTTGCTTTTCTCACTTAGCTATAACTAACTTGGATGTTTTTTCCTGCTTGCAAGAAAATACCCTTTAAGCTCGTAAAGTTTTTGCAATGATTTCAGTTGTAGTGGGACTTTCAGAAAAGGCTTTCAAAACACTGTTTTTAAGACTGTACAACCCATTTAAAGTAACAGACACAAAAGGACTCAAGAGTTTCTTAGTTGTTTTTGTTGAACAACACTTGAGAAATAGTATTTTTGGGGTTTCAATTCTGGGGGTGGGGGCGGGGGTTCTGCTCATTCTAGGTGTTTTTTTCTGTGGTGTTCTGCTAAAAAACTTGTTTTCAGAGATCATAGAAAGAAGTGTTCTTGCTAGACTTTAAATCCATCCAGCATTCAGTTCTGTCTCCAGCAGTGGTTAATGGGGGATATTTAGTGTCTAGGCACTGGTTTTAGTAACTTAGTCTTGTATGTGTATGGAGGTGTTTCGTAGATAGACCTATAGGTACAGAAATACATTCTTTGCCAGGTGCTGAAGAGAAGATCCTTGGAGAGTTTAAAGAAACTTACAGCCCAAGTGCGCCTGACTTCCATCTGCAAGCAATGATCCAGTCTGCTGGTAAATTGGTTCTTATTGATAAACTTCTTCCAAAAATGAAAGCAGGAGGCCACAAGGTCCTTATCTTCTCTCAAATGGTGCGCTGCCTTGATATTTTGGAGGATTACCTTATACATAAAAGGTAAGATACTGCATATTCTGCCTCCGATAGTACATGGTTCTCAGTAGGCATATCTTTGAATGTTATTGCAGGATTAATGATTACAACATACCAAAGAGAGGATTTACTTTTTTTTTCCGCTAATCACTGTGTGACTTGCTGTGTTGTGTGATAGCTTATCATTTATTCACCAACAAATGAAAAACTTCAGAGAGCAACTAAAGAGAGGTGGTTGAGTAAACCACATGCCTTGAGTTTGATGCTTCTTCTATTGCATTCTTGTATGTACGTACTTTTTATACTTGCCTGTCAGAAACCAAGTAACTTCAATCTTGGCATTGCTGATCAAAACTCTGGGAAGCATAGAACATGTTCTTTATTTACATCTGTTCAACTCAGAGCAGACAGGGGAAATGCAGCTCCTTAATCCGAGCAGAATATAAATACAAAGTGGTAAACGACTGGAGGTTTGTTTTTTGGTAATGTAAAAATAAAAAGGTGCTTCCTATCTTTCCTGAATTATTACTGCTTTGAATTTTGCAGCAGAACTGAACTGCCAGCCATAAAGCAGCTCCTTAGATTGGCTCTTGCTGTCACACGTAATATTACCCTTTGATTATACTGTTGACTCCACGGAAACGGAGAGCTTATTTAAGCACGTGAATAAATACTGTGTGTAAAGCCGTAGCCCATAAAAATCTAACCTTAAACTTGGTTACAATCAGTAGTTTTTCAACCTGAAAAACTATAAAAAAGCATGGTTCCGGTGGTTTTAGTAGTTGATTTATTGGAATGTACGTACTGTATATCTAGCAGTGAACTACATAGCAATACGGAGTTAACATGTAAAAACAATAGTAAAAATGTCAAGCCTTCCTGCAATAGATAATGAAATATATATTGAAAATTGTTAGTAGAGCATAATACCTCTTTCTGTGATAATTTTATATGACTTCCGTGTTTCGATGTGCTTTGTTTCGTAAAGCTATCAATTTGAACCAAGAGCTCAACAGTTTATATGTTTTGTTTTAATAGACTAATTTTAACTTGGTAGTAGGACTTGATAATCCAGTATGGCATGTACTCCTTATTCTATAATGTTGTACGACACGTAGACCACTGCATCATATCTACAGGTGGAATTTTCTGAAATCTATAGAAGCTGAAATTTGGTCTATGCTACTGTTTGATTAGAAATGTTAGAGTGCACACGTGATTAGACTTAATACTTAGGAGAATTCATGGCTGTAGGAGATGGCTGCCTGCCAAAATGCCTGTGGTCCTGTGGATTGTCTGCTGTGACATTTTATTGCTGATTAGAAGAAAAACTGTTGTGAGGCTTTTTGGCTAGTAGGTACACGTTCAGCATCTTACTCCATTTACAATGTACAAAAGTATCTGTTCCCTTTTTAAGCATTTCACCTGAAGTCAGAAGTTTCATAGGCGTCTTTGTAGTTGTCAAAGGTAACTGAAATGACAGTTTTACTTCAGGCTTTTAAATTTGCTGGTTTCAGTTAAGGAAGCCCTGTATTCATTGATGCCTTGATAGACTGTTAGAGGTGCTGTCATGTAATTTTTGTTCCATTTCTCTTAATCTTGACAGAATCAATATGCAGTTTGTCCAGTGACAGCTCACCAAGTACTGCTTTCTGCTGGTTACTTGATTACCCCTGAACACATTCAGACAATTTGGTATATAACACAGAAGTACACTGTCCTGCTTCTGTGACCTTTAGGCAGCGATCCAAGCGCGATGGCATGTGACTTTAAGGTTATGGCATGTCTTAATGCAACTAAGTGTCAGGGTCATACATGTTTCCTGATACGTTTAATCAGGTGCTTGCTTTAGTGGACCAAGTTCAGAAGCACTTGTCTTAAAATGCTGGTGTTGGGACTTCTTGATGCGTATTAATGCTACAGATGTGCAAGTTCTGTCATGATTCCTCGTTATGTTATCCACTGATAATCAAAGCTAGCTTGTATCGCTTTTATTCACTGTAAAGAATAAACATGCAAGCAGAGCTGTTCTAATCCCCCTTTAAATTACAAAAAAAAAGAAACAAAGAATTATTTATGTGTGTTTATCTGTGACAATTTCCAGATACTTATATGAACGAATTGATGGGCGAGTACGAGGGAATCTCAGACAAGCTGCAATAGACCGGTTCAGCAAACCAGATTCCGATCGCTTTGTCTTCCTTCTGTGCACCAGAGCTGGTGGTTTGGGCATTAATTTGACTGCAGCAGATACATGCATAATTTTTGATTCTGACTGGAATCCTCAAAATGATCTGCAGGTAAGTTCCTTTGAGCTTAATAGTGGGGCCTAAGAAGGAAAACCTGGTTGATATAAATTTGGTCACTGTGAATATTGTCTGTGTTCTGAACATGCATGGTTTTAAAAGGTTCAGGTTTTCTTAAGGCGGCTATGTAATGGTTTTTGATTAATACCTTCTGCTTGGATAGGAGAGGTCATCTGGGTTTGGTTGGGTTCTAACTTTCTCTTTCACATTTGTTACATTATAAAAGCACAACACAGGAAAACTAAGTCAGTGAGTTGATAAAACCCTGAAGATTTTGAAGGCGCTATGAAAGTAGGGGTTAGATTTTGCATATAGTGACTAACAGTTTATCGAAATAGAGCTGTTTAGCTAAAACGTAAGATTATAGAAAAGGATTAATATGTATTAAGAAACGGTGATTTAATCAAATGTAGGAATTTGTCCTAGTCACAACTACTTCACCATTTGTGTCTGGAGAGCAGATAACTTAACAAGCTAGCATGTGTTTGTATTGAGTGTTGCTGCAAGAGAAATACCATTTAGTAGCACAGGTCATTCATCTGTATGTGACTTACTATACTGTTTTTAGAAAACTGTTCGCAATGTGGAATGCCTGGTAGCTTCTGTTGACTTAAATATGACTTGACTTCCTTTTGAATTCATATGGTGGTTTTTCAGATTGCGCTACCGCAGAAATACTTTCTTGAAAGAATAGTATCTCTCTCCTAGATAAGTCGAAGTTCTTATTGCCATTCTCCCTTTCTCCAAAAGGCTCAAGCCCGTTGTCACAGGATTGGTCAGAACAAGGCAGTGAAGGTTTACAGGCTGATAACGCGAAACTCCTACGAGAGAGAGATGTTTGACAGAGCAAGTCTGAAACTGGGACTGGATAAGGCTGTCTTACAGAGTATGAGTGGAAGAGAAAACAGTGTCGGTGGCGTATGTAAACTTATTTCTTGAAATATCTTTCCTTTTCTTCTTGTAATTGTGTGGGAACTATTTTAAATTACAGAAGCTGCCATTTTTCTGTTGTTTGCATCTCTTACGTTTTACGTGTGGACTAACAATATAGTTGACATAATTTTAAATGTAGTCAGTTGCTCTGATAAATCTTTCACTGTTTCTTGCCTGTTTAAGGTCCAAGATAGTTAATGTCAAAGTTAAAACAATGAGTAAAGTTTACCTTTGTTTCCTTGTATCTTCTCATATTAATATCATGTGTTACTTTAATATAAGGTGAGATTTATGTCTGTTATTAACAGGTAAATTTTTTAAGCTATGTTCATCGTAGTGTTGAGAACAGCCAAAAAAAAAAAAAAAAAAAAAAAAGACCCATACTTGTAAAAATGTTTACTGTAACCATGTAACAAATTACTTTGACAGTCAACTAGACTTTTCTCTTAGCTTTTAATAATCTAGATTTTAAGCTTATTAATTATAAAGCACAGGTTGCAGAAACATTGGAAAGGGAAAGAGAAACAGAAAAGACTTTGGCGGATTTATTTTCTTATATGTCTGAAACCTATTTTATTGTCTCAGATCCAGCAACTCTCCAAAAAAGAAATAGAAGACTTGCTTCGAAGAGGTGCATATGGTGCCATTATGGATGAAGAAGATGAAGGCTCTAAATTCTGTGAGGAAGACATTGACCAAATTTTGCAGCGTCGTACTAAAACTATCACAATTGAATCCGAAGGAAGGGGCTCCACATTTGCCAAGGTGCAGAAGCAGCAAGTTGTTCTTTGACAGTATAGAGCTGTGAATGTAATTGAATGTTGTAAAGCTTATGCATTTTTGGTTTTTGTTTTTTTTTTTTAAAGTTATGTTTACTTTTGTTTAATGTGTATGTATGTTAAGTACATTTTGAGGTTCTTACATCTGTTTATATTAACATGCACATAGCAAAATCAGATTTGCATGTACAGATTGTGTAAAAGCCAGATGCAAAGAGCATGCTTGAGGAAAGATGAGTGATAGGTGTGTGCTGCTTTAGAAAAGGCCATACAATGGACTGCATTAACCAAGAACATTAAAACAGCTTTGTTTGTAGATCCTTTATATTCAGATATATTGGAGGTAGGGGAAGATTTATGTAAAACAGTAAGATTAAAAATTGTCAGGCTTACTCTGAAAATGCCTACACATAGGTTATAGTTTGAACTTTGAGCTTTTTGGTAAGAGTTTGAAAAGCAAAATAAGAAAGTTCCTAAAATAGCATGGGGTGGAGTGTATGTGTGTGTGTATATATACATATGTAGAGAGATGCTGAGATTAGTGTAAGGTCTTAGGAGTAATAGTGTAGAATAATATTAGACCGACGTGC
Organism: Falco cherrug; assembly: GCF_023634085.1. NCBI lineage: Eukaryota > Metazoa > Chordata > Aves > Falconiformes > Falconidae > Falco > Falco cherrug. The sequence continues at coordinate 5,567,869 of NC_073710.1, read as the reverse complement.
TCTTAAGTTTTGGAGGGTAAGAGATAAACAGTAATATCATAACAGCCAAAAAGCTGTGCTGGAAAATTGGGTGAACAGAACAGAACAAAAACATTTGGACTCCTTAATTTCCAAAGTATGTGCAAATATGAATCTGAACAAATAGCAATTCAGGTAAATTAAAAAATTGATTCGTAATTTTTTTTTAAACATCAAACAGTATAACTGAGCTTGGAACATGGGTACTTTATGAATGCAGTTGTGACAATTAAAAAAAAGGTAAAGAAAAAGGAAAATCTTAATATAAATGTATATTACTATATTTTAAATAATATTCATAAATATTACTTAATTATACATTAATTTAGGCCCTCATCTTGCTGATTGTGGTTTAAATAAGAAATAGACTTTTAAAGGTCATCATCACTGTTTTTTTATCGGAGGAGTAAGAAGTTTTTGTACGCACTTACACTATTCCCAAAAGCAGTGTATCAGGGTTTTTTAAATGCCATCTGAAATTAAGCTTATTCCATGCTCTCAAGCTTTGATTGTTGGTAGTTTACACACTCCTTTGAAATTTCCCTCAAGCGAGTGCTTTTGCATGAGATGAAATCCCCAAATGCTGATAAGCTGCTTCAAAAGATTCTATTTTCTCCTATTCAAGTAATTTAGATTCAGACTTAGAAGCCAAAGAATCTTGCTGCTTAGTGTTCTTCTCTCCTGATAGGGCATTAAAGTTCATTAGATTTTTTTGATATATTATGGATCTGATCTTAAAAAATGAAGTGGGAGGAGAACTTTTGAGTTGCTTTGCACTGTAACTTCTAAAGTCTTAACAGCTGCTGGGGAGATTTTTGATTAAATAAGGTTATGCAGGCTTCACAGCACTGAGACATTCAAACTCTAGAAACTTTTGATATATGATGATGGTAATATTTTGTTTTATTTATTACAGGCTAGTTTTGTTGCATCTGGAAACAGGACTGATATTTCACTAGATGATCCCAACTTCTGGCAGAAATGGGCCAAAAAAGCAGAAATAGATATAGATGCTCTCAGTGGTAGAGTAAGTACTTCTCTTTTTTTAGTGCATGTTTTTTCAAGTATGTGCTTGCTGTTTAATTCTGAAATGGCAGGTCTAGGATTTCTGGTGCTTTTTTGGATGAATATTTCAACAAATCAGGCTTTTTGTGCTGGTTGGTTTGTGCATGAGTAATCAGCCTGCGGTTAGCTTTAGTACTCCTTAGCTCCCTGCTGTCCCAAAAGAGTTTGGGGGTCTTTGATATTTGTCGAAGACCTGGAAATGGTTGAAAGTGTGTAATTGTTCTGATTGCCCTGTTTCTCTGTCTGTAAATCCTGGGCTGGAAGCTGCAATATAGCTGACTACGAATGGTATCAATTTTATAATGCTGGAAGTTGTCCCCTGTGCTTGAAGACATTCATGGCGTTCATTTCTAAAAAGGTTTTAGTGCTCCTTTTTTACTCAGAGAGACTGCAGTGTGGTCTGTGTAAATACTCAGCTCAGATGAGGTATTCGATACCATTTGTAACTACTGTACTAGCGTCATGGTATGAAACCCATTTTTTGTTGCCTTAAATACCATGTTTTACTTCCTTTATGGATGTTTACGGTGATGTCTTTACAAAAACCTATGACATTAGACAGAAATTGTGGTTTCTGTACTGAAGCAGTCTACTTTAAGAAAAATTTATCAACTGTTTCTCTGATTTGTTTGAAACTTTGCAGAACAGCCTGGTTATTGATACTCCAAGAATTAGGAAACAAACACGGCCCTTTAGTGCTACAAAAGATGAGCTGGCCGAGTTGTCTGAAGTGGAGAGCGAGGGTGACGATAAACCAAAACTCCGCAGACCTTGTGACCGCTCCAATGGATATGGAAGAACCGAGTGCTTTCGGGTGGAAAAAAACTTACTGGTCTATGGGTATTGTATACATCCTTCTTGATTCTAGGAAGTTTGTTACAAAACACTTACTTTTTTATGTATTAAATTATATTTATGGCATAACTTTTAGCTATATTGGCAATAACATGGTGTGTGTATATAGAATTTTATTAGAAGATGAATGTACATGAATTTATCGTGCACCCTGTATAAATTTTTCTAACAACTTGCAAATTGAAGAAACACTTGAGAGGGGAGAGGTGAAAACCTTTCTTTAAGGGAGACTGGCATTTAACAAGGGCATTACAGTAGTCTCTCAAAATTGTTACCCTAAGTGCTGCAGGCAGTCTCAAAACTTTAAATAAACATGTGATATAAAGGCTTGGTAGGTGACTTGATGTTCATAATAGCAAAACGTCTTGCGCTTCGATGAGGTGCAAACAGGAACTGAAAAATCTAAGCAGTTATTTTAAGCATACTTAAATCAGGTATGTTGGTTTGGAAGTAAAATCTTAGGATTTCTCTGCCCACCTTATAAGATAAATGACTGTGTGCTTATCAGTACGAGTTCCTGTCAGTTTTGTGTCTTAGAAGCTTGAACAATCATGCGGGGTTTGTTTTTTGTGTGTGTGTGTGGTTTGTTGTTTTTTTTTCTTACAACAGGCAGGTTTTGTTTAAAACTCTCATTTTAAATAGGTGGAATTCTGTTGCAAATGTTACTTTCATGTTCCTACTCCTTAACATAAGCTGAAGGAAAAAATCGGAATTCTAAATATTTTACAGAGAAGTTCCCTTGTATAACAGAAACCGACAGGCTACCCAAGTGTTTCACTTCTAAGTGCTGATTTGTGTTTCGCTTTGGACTAGGTGGGGCCGATGGAGAGAAATTTTATCACACGGTCGCTTCAAGAGACAATTGAACGAACAGGATGTGGAGATAATTTGCCGAGCTCTATTAGCTTATTGTCTTGTTCACTACAGAGGGGATGAGAAAATAAAAAGTTTTATATGGGATCTTATTACCCCAACAGAGGATGGGCAGACACGAGAGTTACAGAATCACCTTGGTAAGGCGTTACATGTTTCTGCAGTTAAATAGATTAATAAACATACACATGTGGTACTGGGGTGAAAACAGCTAAAAATTCTCTCTGAATGAGTCTTACTCTAAAATAAATGGAACTTATTTCAGATAGCAATTCAGTTGATGGGAAAAGAAACATTTTTTTTCTGCTTTTCTTTGTATTGGATGGCTTACCCAAATGCATTGGTATACTCTGTGTAAGCTTTCTTTTCATTTCAGTTTGTAAGAACCTATTGTGTTCCGTAGTAGGTGACAACACACACTACTTTATTTGCCCCCCATCTCCTGCTTTGTCCTTAGCTGGTAAAATGTACTCTAGAGGTGCTCTAAGAGACAAAAGAGAAAAAAACCTCAGATCCAGCAGCTGTGGTGCTAGCATTTTTTTTCTGCACTGCAGGTCACAATACTGATATAGGCTATAGGAACTATAAGTATCATGGAGATCTGTACCTCCCTATTGCTGTTACTGTAATATATTTTAAATTATATAGGCTTATCAGCCCCTGTGCCCAGAGGAAGAAAAGGAAAAAAAGTGAAGACCCAGGCTAGCACTTTTGATATACACAAAGCGGAATGGCTTCGAAAGTACAACCCGGAACATCTGTTACAAGATGAAGGATACAAAAAGCACATAAAACACCATTGCAACAAGTAAGCGGTAGCTGAAGTGTGAATGTCTTTCAATGTTTGTGTAAAGATACTTCTTTCTTCTGATTCCTCGTTGTCTTAGACTTACAAATACTGTCGCCCCATGAAGGAACAAGTTTTAATGGTGTTAGCTTGTTTAGAATAAATAGATTGCAGGGTATCAGGAGGTGGATGAGGTGGACAGAGTATTTCACATTTAAAATAATTCTGTTGTTATTTTGAAAGCAACAGTGTTTGTGTCTGTACAGAGAAAGAGTGAGAGATATTACTAGCATGTTTGGGGAGCCTTGTAGCAGCCAGCTCTTTAATAACTTTGGAAAGGAACTGAAAGCACTAAAGTAGTTGCCCCTCTGTCTTAACATGCTGTTTACCTGGCGCACTTTCTAGGCTTCTGAGAATCTGAGCTACTAGTTTGTTGAAAGCTCACTCGCAGCCATGAATGAGCTTGGTTTCCATGAAATATTTTTCAATAGCAAAACTTGTTATATTCTCTTTGAAAACTTGCTACGGCTATAGTCAAGAATTGAGATAAAGCGTGGAGAAGCCATTGGGGTCGTGCACCAAATGCTAAGTGAGAAGGAATGGAAAGGGGAAAGTGTTCATTGTCAGCCCGCTCGATTCATTCTAAGGGAATCTTCCAAGTAGGAAATGGGGAGTAGCAGTTTGTTCTTAGCAGTGTTTTATGAAGCTAGGGAGGAGTGTTCTGCTGGCCTTGGTCTGTGTCTTGGATTTGAAAGAATTTTTGCAATGAAACAATTTGTAAAAGTGATTGCAATAAAAAGGTGACCTGAACTGGAGGTTCTCCTCTTATAACTGAAGGAAATATGTTTTGGGAAAATGATGTGAAAGCTTTGTGATACTACAAAAGACAAACCCACACGCAACTATTGAAAACTTTGAGTGCTAATACTTGTATTTCTTTTTTTTCTTTTTGTTTAGAGTCTTGCTTCGAGTAAGAATGCTGTATTACTTAAAACAAGAAGTCATTGGTAATGAATTCCAAAAGGTGTTTGATGGAATTGATGCCAGGTGAACTATAGAGGTTTTTTTACCTTGTTTGTTTTAAATGTAAACTGTTAAATGAAAGTTCAGAAATCTTCCTAGACCTAAAAAAGAGATATTAAAACCAATTATTTTTATAATTATGCTGTGAGAAAAATGTTTTTGTGTACTTTCTGCTAGGCACTTTGTATTGACTTGACACGAGGAAGTCCTGATTCCTGTTTATGAGTCTAGCTATATAAAGTAACAACTATTTAAATCAAGTAGTCTGAAAAAGCAAGTGAAAGATAGAATTATATACTTTGCGTTCCAGTTGGCAGGTTTTTCCTGCCTCTTTGTGCACAGTTTTGGTTAATGTGCTGCATATTCCATTTTTTAAATTACTTTTTTTTTATAATGGTGGTATTGCCATTTGGAAATTCACTGCTGCAGGAGCTTCTGATGGATAGAAAGTTTTAATTTGATTCAGAAAGTGTTATAAACATTTGTGGAAGAGCAGTGCATCTAGTGCTGTTAAACACAAAAGCAGATAATCTTTGGTTTGCTAAGTTTTGCAATCACAAACCGCTAGCAGTTGGCAGTTTACTGAGAGGGGAAGGATGTTCTATGCTAGTACTGCTTTCGTATTCTTTCCCTGTTGCTGGTCTCTGTCAAATGCAAAATACCAAGCTGTCTGGGTGTTTTGTATTGCTGCTTTTGTATATGTGTACTCGGAAGAGAGAAGTTTACAAAACCCACATAAAGTACAACTGTACAAAAAGAAAACAAAAATTTATTTCTTCCTCTGAATATTATTGATGTTGGTGTGCTGTTGGTGATTTTCCTTAGTGAAATTGATGTTTGGGTCCCTGAGCCAGATCATTCTGAAGTTCCTGCTGAGTGGTGGGATGCAGATGCAGATAAATCCCTTCTAATTGGAGTTTTTAAACATGGTGAGTAATATGGATGACTGCATATGTATGTTCCCCACCCCTCAATATAAAAACCCTACACTCAAATTTTTTTTTTTTTTTTTTATAGCTTACTCTGAAAGTTGAGTTTATGCCACTTCTTTTTTTTTTCCTTTATAGGTTATGAAAAATACAACACTATCAGAGCAGACCCAGCGCTGTGCTTCTTGGAGAGGGTTGGCAAGCCAGATGAAAAAGCAGTTGCTGCTGAACAGAGAGCAAATGATTACATGGATGGGTATGAGCACTTAAAAGTGGGCACGAATGTTTCTTAGCCTTAAAGTAAACGAGACTGAATTTGTATGTTGTCCTTTATTGTCTTCTCAACTAGTTTTTCTACTAGTTTGATGTCATTGTGAAGAATACTACTTTGATTTTACTCCCACAGAGTGGAAGAGAGTTAGGAACAGTGTACCAGAACCCTTGAAGTTTTGGATTTCACAGTTAAAGGAAAAAGGCAGCAGCTTGTTAACAAGAACTTTCACCTTGTATTGCTGTATCAGAAATATTACTTAGGCACTGAAGTGCAAAAGCCTTCAGAGGCGGAGTACTACAGACCTATTTAACTTTATTTCAGGTCGGTCAGCTTAGTGTATTAGTCTCGCGTACCTAAGCAGTGGTGACCCCAGCAGATCGATTTGAATATCACTGATAACTGCTGAAAGGGAGAACAGCTTTTATTCATTGCTTCATCAGTGAGGTTAGCAGCTGTGTCATAAAGAGCATCTTTTAATGAGAGAATGAATTGGGGGGGGGGGGGGGGGGGGGCAGTATTCAAACCAAAGCTGCCATGAAATATTTCCCTCATTTCAAATAGAAAATGAAATACAATATATCTATCTAAATTTAAATGAGTTTTGGTTGATTGAAATGAATGTAAGGACTTTAAAATATTACTAAGATGGGTTCTTTTGTGTTGAAATTTTAACAGGGATGTAGAAGATCCAGAATATAAACCGGCACCAGCAATGTTTAAAGATGACATAGAGGTATAGTAGGCAACTGTTAATAGCTCTTTTTAACACACCTAGGATGTAATACTTCCACCTTTTTGTTACGCAAATTACTTCATTTTTCTATGTTTCTCTAAACTGATAGAACTTATTCCATGTGTTTCTGCAGTTGTGTGAGTAAGGGGGAATGGGAAGGAATTTTCGTCTAATTCTGTTGTGTGCCTTGTTAGCCACTGGTCTAAAATATATGTTACTTTGTTCCTTTGTCATACTTATAAATTGCCTGCAAGATATATGTTACTTTGTTCCTTTGTCATACTTATAAATTGCCTGCAAGATGCAGGCTTAATCTAAATCTTGTGGAGCGGGCTACTTTTTAAATTTTGCTTCACTTTCATTTCTCTACAGGATGATGTTTCATCACCAGGTGATCTAGTAATAGCAGATGGAGGTAAATACAGAAAACTTTAAATCCAAGCTAATTCATTCTATTTTGAGTTGTTCCAATTCTCCTGACTCAGCTAAAATGTATATAGATTGCGTAGTGTAGAACCGTAGGGCACCAGCAATGGTTAATTTCTTTCTTTGCCCTGTAACTTTGTTTTAATACAGATGGACAAATGATGGAAGGTGACAAAATCTATTGGCCCACTCAGTCTGCCTTAACAACACGTCTTCGCCGCCTAATAACAGCGTATCAACGAACAAGTAAAAATAGGCAGGCCCAGCAGATCCAGCCAGCGTTCCCAATACAAACTAGTATGATGCAGCCTCCGTATGAAGAAGCTGCTCTGAATCCAAAGATGGCTGCTAAGATTGAAAGACAGCAAAGGTACGTGCAGCATGCAAATAGACATTTTTGATCAATGTCCTTATATAAAAAATACTGAAGAAATAATAATGGCTAGCTGCATGAAATAGTGAGGAAAGTGACAGCATTTCCATTTTTTCTTACTTGTTGATCAAGATGGACGAGAAGAGAAGAAGCTGACTTTTACAGAGTTGTGTCCACATTTGGAGTGGTGTTTGATCCTGAAAGGGGACGGTTTGATTGGACCAAATTCAGGGCAATGGCTCGGCTACATAAGAAAACTGATGAGAGCTTAGAGAAGTACTTGTATGCGTTTATGTCAATGTGCCGGAGAGTCTGTCGTCTCCCCTCAAAAGAAGGTGGGTGTAAATGGTTTTACTTCTAGTTTTATCTGTAATTTCTGTTGCCAGTGCTTGTCTTGAGAAAGCGTTTTTTTTCATGTGTTCCAAAAAACAATAAGGGGGGTGCGGGGGGCGGACAGACATGACACAAGGAAATAAGGAAACATCCTAAGTGTAAAATTGAAAGTTTGTAATGGGGAGACATGCATTAACTGATTAAAGCCATCTATTTCTAGTATTGATTTGCAGTGAGGGTTTTTTGTTGTTTTTTTTTTTGCCAGATTCTTATCTCTGTTTTGTTTTTAATACAGAACTTGTAGACCCAAACATTTTTATCCAGCCAATTACAGAGGAGCGTGCTTCTCGGACTTTGTACCGCATTGAGCTCCTAAGGAAAGTGAGAGAACAGGCTCTTAGACACCCACAGTTGTTTGAACGTCTAAAACTGTGCCAGCCGAACCCAGACTTACCTGTTTGGTGGGAGTGTGGGACGCATGACAGGGATTTACTTATTGGAGCTGCTAAGCATGGAGTTAGCAGGACAGATTATCATATTCTTCGTGATCCTGAACTCTCATTTATGTCTGCGCAGAGGAACTATAATCAAAACAAAGTGGCACTCTCAAGGACTTCTACTCCACTCTTGCATCAGTACCAGATGGCATTATCTGCTTCTCCTCTTACACCTCAGTCAAGATTGTCAGATGCTAAAGTGAATGTTTTTGAGGACACGAAAACTAAAAATGAAAATCTGAAAGAGGACCCTCAGTCTTCTGAAGAGGAATCTATGTCTACAGAGGAGACACAGACAATAATGAAATCTGAACCTCTGAGTCCAAAAAATGGCACACCAATACAAAATGCAGACCACAAACCCAACGTGAAGACTGACACGGACAGGCGCATGGTGGCAGCAAGGACAGAGCCTCTGACTCCAAACCCAGCTTCCAAAAAACAGAGAGTCAGCAAAAGGGGATCTGACTCTAGCTCGGACTCAGACTCTGACTCAGATAGATCATCCTGTTCTTCCAGGTCATCTTCTTCATCCTCTTCATCTTCCTCATCTTGTTCACACTCTCGGTCAGGCTCTAGCTCTTCATCATCTTCATCTTGTTCTTCAGCATCTTCCTCCTCCTCATCATCATCATCATCGTCGTCATCGTCGTCGTCATCATCGTCTGAAGAGAGTGATAGTGATGAAGAGGAGGCACAAAAACGTGGTATGTGTGTAGTCTTGTTTCTGTAGTGTAACTTTTAAACTGAAAAAGTTCATTCTTAATGGAAAAATGTCTTAAAAAAGGGTATTAAGTCCAGCATAAGTAATTAAACACATTTGCTTGATTCTTCAAGTGAGTTGGAGGAATTTCAGGGATACAGCATTTTGTTTCCTTCATATCAGTGCCCTGGATGAGGTACTTAAAATTTGTAGACCAGTTCCGTGAGCAAGCCTACTGTGCGTGTGGTTCATGCGTGGGAGGAGAGTTGAATAGCTAATGTTCCCTGGATATGTGTGCTCTGTGTGCTTTCCCTACTACTGTTTCTTTTTCTTCCAAAATACAGAGATTCTCCTGGTTTCTCTGTTTTTTCCACTCTTGCTCACCTGTCATTGTAGCTTCCTCACTGTGCTTTCACAAAATCTGCAAGCTTCCTTCTGTCCAAGCTATAGGGTAATGCAGACGGCTTTTTCTTATAAATTGGAGGTGGCCGAGCAGTGTACTTGCACGGGAAATTTTCAAACACTTTATAATATGTACCTCCTTAGAAAAGACTGAGGCAATTGTAGAGCATAGGACTAAACAAAAGAGACACTTTTGAAAGCTTTGAAGTAGAAGCAGAAATCTCTGATTAGTGAAGTGATGTAAAATTTTTACAAAGCCAGTCACTCTTTATTTAATACGTTCTTTATTGATACTATGAAGCGTCCCCTACTCTTGCCCCATTGAAACTCAAAATGCGAAAAGATACCTTTACTGTGTGAAAACAAATGGTAGTAAGAAAAGGAGGAGGATGAAGTTAGGCAGTGGGGTTACAGCACAAGTGAAAAACCTGTTTTTTTTCCCAGTACCTCAGGGGAAAAGGCACTGTGTTGATCAGATAAATTCTCTTGTCTGTGGAAATGGCAAACAGAAACCATAGGGTTTAATATGCTGGGAAATGGTTACTGGGCAAGTAAAAACACCACTTAAACAAAACGATTAAGATGCTGCTGCCTGTAGCAGTGGAAGGACACTTTCAGAGGGAAACAGCTGTATGCAAACATTAAAACAGTGAGAGAAAAGGAATGCTGATATGGCGTAAATATTTAGATCTAAACAGTGGCTATTATAACATGTGCTACAAGTCCAAACATTAGGCTTTATTTCTGCCAGCTGAGTCTGATCAGGCAAGTATTAGTGCCATGCTCAGATTGCAAAAATCTTATAAATCACTCAGCCTTTCTTTTTGTGGCTGTTTTGCTGAGTTGGTGTTGAAGAGATGGGTAAATGCCGCAAAACTCTTAGCCTTTTCTGTATATTAATTTTAAGCCCAGGTTTTATTTCATATGTTGTACAGTTAATGTGAACCTTTGGCATATTTTTCCCATTTGAATAGTCTTTTAAGGGGAGAGTTAAATTATATCAGATGACTTGATAAACACCGATTGTTAAGGACAAATTGGAGTTCTGGACGGTTGTCCCTCATACGCGCTGTGCTGATGTAGTGTTTACCTTTTCAGGCAGCACCTTTTTGGTTTTATGGTTTTCGGGTTGGCTTTTTTGTTTGGGTTTTTTTTTGGGGGGTGGGGAGTGGGGTGGTTTTGTTTGTTTGTTCTGGGGTTTGGTGGTTTTCTGTTGGTTTTTCTTTAGTTTCAGACTATTTCCCCGTGTCATAATGAAGTTTACATTGTTGTCTGGATGGAAGCAAAAGTAAAATAATAATGAGTGTAAGACAGTCAAAGGAGACATTGGAAAGTAGGAGAAAGTCCTCTGTGATTAAAATTTCGAAAAATTATCTCATGCAGACATGTGTTCAAGATGTGGAATATCCAGCATTCCATCCAGTAAATGAAATGGGGTGGTTTTTTTGTAGTAGTATCCCAATAGATTTGCCATGTTCTGGAGATGGGCACTTTAATTTCAGTTTACTTCTAGATTTTAGTGCATGTTGTTTCACTTATTTCCTTTGTGAGCCTAAGTAAGGACTGTCTTATCAGATTACTCTGAAGCATGTCTGTTTGGAAATAGCTAAATGACATGTTAAGCTCTCGAAATAGTGAAGGGAATACATGTGGAATTTACATGTCTAGAGAAGGATCAGCGGTCATCCTGAAAAGCCCATCAGATGAATTCTTCAGTGTAACTTTGTGTTTGGGCTTCCTCTGAACATTGTTCTGTGTGTTTCGTTCACCTGAACCTCTTACATTGAGTGTTTTAACTTTTTGTTTGTGACATCAAATGATTTTGGTGGTTTTATTTAGCAGAAGGAACCCCACATATAAAAGCATATGATGAAGAGAGTGTAGCCTCTCTGAGTACAACACAAGATGAGACGCAGGACAGTTTCCAGATGAACAATGGGACTCCAAATTCCAGTTATCTCCTGCAAGGTGGATACATGTTGGCTGCATCCTACTGGCCAAAGGCAAGTTTATATCACTACTATGAAAACAAAAGTTGTAGGGGAAGGTGGGCTGTGACTTTAGTACTCGATTAAAAATGTTAAACCTATACCACTGAGTTGTGGGGAAATCTTGGGAAAAGAAGTTTCGTTTATGGTAAATTATAGTAGAATGACGACAGCATTTTATACATCAGTGGTATGTAAAAGGGAGGATGGTCACATAGGAGATGAAAGGAAGCGTATTTAAGATGAAGATGGGACAATTTATCAGGTATTTGGATGTTCTTAAGTCCATGAGAAGAATTGTTTACAGTACTACAAAAGAATGTAAAAAATTAAATAGAGCAAGAAATTAGTTAGCTAAATACTACAAAACTTTTTGCAGTAGTAGTAGGACTCCTTCAGGTACGTTGCAGAATCCTGAGTCATGTGAATGTGTAGGCTGGCCGAAGCACTGGTGTAATACAACTTTTACGTTAAAACTTAACTATATGGCTCCGTATGTGAACTAGTGAAATTCTAAAGCATACTTTGAAAAGATAGTAACACTGAGTGACTGGAAATTCATTTTGCTTGAAATACCATTTTGAAGATCTTTAGTCATATCTGAATGTCTGTGGCTGACATGGCATGGAAGACCGTGGAGCAGTCTCTCACACTTCCAGCTAACTAGCTTAACTAACAAGATGAAGCAAAAATTGTAAATTGCTGGGATGTCTGTTCACTACGTAAACTGTAACTGTGATATATTTTTGGATAGTTTTCTTTCCTGACATATAAGGAGAATGAGACTGACTGCAGCATTTTCTGGGTCTGACAAATGTACTTGCTTTTATAGTCAGTGTTACGCTTATTGTAGTGTATGACTTTTCTTTTTTTAAGAGCAGGAAAACCCACATGCTGTTAATTTTTGTGACAGATTTCTTAAATGCTTGGGTTTTTGCAATAGTTCTAAAGCAATTTTAGCATCTTTCTAGCGTATTTAGTGTGTTGCTAGGCATATGCTATATAAAGCAATGAACACTGGTATTTTAATAAAAGAATAATTTCATAATCTTCTGGGGAACAGGCATGAGTTGCAAGTCAGCTTGCAAATTTGAGTCACATCACAAGCTTGTAACGAAGAAAATTTTCAAGGTCAAGCAGTTGAGGAAAGTCTGAAAAAGAAGGCAGTGCAGGAGACAAAACAGGTGATGAAGCAGGGAAAACAGATGTAGGATCTGATCCTCAGGAGCTTTTGGTTATTTTTACCTTTGCTCCTGGAAGGTGCGTTTAAATCTAAATACCACTTTTCATAGTATTTGAATGTTCATTTTGAGAAGGGGAGCCTAACTTTGATGTCACAGGTGCTTGGCAGATTGTGACAGATTACATTCAGAGTGTGCAAAATTGGACTTTTTTAAATACAGGGAAGAGTCTTGAACTTGACCAAAAAAAAAAAAATTTGCTTAGAGAACAGGTAATTTTAGCACTCTGAAATTACCAGAAAATGTTTCTGGGGTCTGCTTGCACTTAGTTGAATTTATTGGGGCTTGAGATCTGTGTGTCATGCAGGTGTGTGAAGTCAAATCTGTGTTTGGTGTCTGAAGAATGCGAATGAGGAAAAATATGGCTTCGAAAGCTAAAACAAGATATGAGTAACAGTCTGTAGATTTAGTTTTCTCAATTACAATTTGTCAGATATGTTATGGTGCTTCTCACAGGTTCAGAACCTGCTACCAGTGAGTCAAAGCCAGACCCTCAGATACTACTTTGGTAGTTAACATATATCTTTCCTTTAAAAATCAGTGAGATAGTGTGTTTCAAGTGGTTGTGGGCCCCAGACCCTGTATAGATGAGAGAGATTGCATATTTGCTTACAGGTGGTGAAATTAGTTACAGAGGTGCCTTTCACAAGCTCTTACAAGGAATTGGTACAAATCTAGGAACTTAGAAATCTTTTCAGTCCAAGTCCAGTGATGAAAAATGCTGTTTTTTCTTTTTAGAATTAGAACATAATGTTTAAATGTAATGTGTACGGTGTTGGTAAGCATTATTCTTACAGAGATACTTTCTGTTTTTTAGGATCGAGTTATGATTAATCGGCTTGACAGTATTTGTCAAACAGTGTTGAAAGGTAAATGGCCTTCAGCAAGAAGGAGCTATGACAGCAATACGGTGGCATCTTTCTACACAACCAAACTTCTGGATAGCCCTGGTGCAGCTGCAGATTACAGCGAGCCCGCTGCACCGACACCCCCTCTTGCAGGTGTTAAAGAAGAATATGATCAGTCACCGCAGATGTCAAAGGTGAAGAAGCATGTACGAGAAAAGGAGTTTACAGTGAAAATCAATGACGTATGTTTATTTTTATTGCCCTAGGACCTGATTGCGATTGCGGTGTGCGGCATGCTTTACCTGCAAGTGGCTGCCTGCTCTCACTCTCACTTCCTTCACACACTTGTTTGTGGGTATTTGGGTCTGCTGCTTCTGGGCATTGAGTGTTTGGGGTTTGGGTTTGTTTTTGGGGGGGTGGTTTTTTGTTTGTTTTCCGATTTACATAAGCCACTGGAAGGAATCATTGTTATTTCTCTCTCTGAATTGAAATTTTGCCCTTGTGGAGCTTCCTCAGACAGCCTGTTTCATGCTGTTTCTAAGAAATCTGGTTAGTAAAAAAGGGTATTTCTGGTGGTTGGCACTTTTCTAAATGTTTCGGCCTGTTGTATCCAGCAAGCACTTTCTTATTTCTTGGCCTTTTAAAGAGTTACAGTAGTAAGTGCAGGCTGGAAGCTTCCAACATTTTTCTTATCTGTAGTTTGAAACCTGTAGCATGTAAAAATACATCAAAATTTCCACTTGTATTTGGGTTTGGCATTTCTTTAGGACTGGATTAGGGAGGTAAGCACCTGTTCAGTGTCTGGATTTTTCAGTTAGGATAGTAGATAATCAAAGTTTACATTCATAGAAGCAATTCTATGGAACTTCTGTTCAGATTTTGTTTTTTACAGGGAGGAGAAGCAAGACTTGTTTTTAAGGTCTAATACAAGGTTTTCATCCTTCCTCAACTCTTCTGGAGTAACTGTATGTGAGAATCCTGATGATGAAGTACATATTTCTGCTTCAGAAGAGACTCTTCTAACCCTGGCATTTATTTAACAGGAAGGTGGTTTGAAATTGACTTTTCAGAAGCAGGGACTGTCTCAGAAAAGGCCATTTGAAAGTGACGAAGGTGCACTCGGACAACAGCAATACCTGGCTCGGCTACGTGAACTCCAGAATGCTTCAGAAACCAGCCTTGTCAACTTCCCAAAATCACTTCCCAAATCAGGTACGTAAAATATCTGGGGGCCTAAGGGTTGGTATGAAATCTTATCTTCTGGGTTCTTCTGTTGACCTCTGTAGATATGTGGATAGGCAGTGGAAAGAGATGTCTGCAGTGTTGTTTGCTCTAAACTGCAGTCTGGGGGAATTCTCTCCCAGTGTGTTAGCAAACTGGGCACGGGTTGAGGCATGAGCTTGGACCACATGAATACTCTCTGACAGTGTCAGTTATTGTAATGTTATTAGAATGATGCTGTTAGACATTATGAATATCTTTACAAGAAGGTGTTCCTAATTGTAAAGTGCATCACTGTACCCTGACAGTAATCAGTTTAACTCAGAACTTAGTGTGGCTAGTTAATAAGTAAAGATGAAGAGTTCTGGATTATGCCTGTGTCAATTCGCACTCTTCGTATTCTTTCCTGCATTTCATGCAAGGAAACAGTAGAGGATCTAGAACCAATTTTTGGCTGGCAGCCAAAAATGCGTAGCTTATTTTCACAAAAGGTAAGAGTAAGTGTACACTGTCAAATAAAAAGGAGCCTAAAGCAAATTTTTTTGTTAAAATTTCTATTAAAACATTTGAAATAATTAGAATTGGGTGCTTGATTCAGGCCAGCTACTGATTAAATGGCTGCAGTTCACTGAGACTGCATATGTAAGTGGAGGAGACAATCTCCTTTTAAAAAAAAAAAGTACTACCTGTCACTTGCATTTTATACTTTCTTGTTGCAGCACAGCATTAAGGTCTTGTTATAAACATTTATTTAGGGATGTCTGCCTTCACGTGTGTGTGTGGTGTCAGTGGTTTTTAGCAGCTCTACCTCCCTGTACAGATTTCTTTGGAGTGGGTAGGGGGCAGCAATAGGAAACTTTCGTAGTAGAGTCGCTTTCAGAGTCTTGGTATTAATAGTGTTTAAACCAGTCATAAAACAATAGGCAATTTCTGTTAGTATTTACATGTAGAAATTAAATGCACTTGCAGTATTCTAGTTAATTTTATTTCCAGACGTGTTTCTTGTTATAAACAGCTCAAGCATCTGACGCTGATTTTATTACATCATTAATTAGGTACTTCCAGTCACTTAACAGCCAGTGCCAATGGAATCATAGTTGACAGTCAGCCTGCAGTCAAAAAGAGAAGAGGAAGGAGGAAGAATGTGGAGGGAGTTGATGTCCTCTTCATAAATAGAAATAAACAGCCTAATCATGTAAGTAAAGTTACATTTTTGTATGCAAAAATAAGGTCCAGATTACTATTAATCCCCTAACTGAGCATAACTAGCTGTCAACATACAACAAAAAATGCTGTTGGGTTTGGGTTTTTTCCGAGACTGTTAACTGAGAGTTTGACTACACAAATGAGAACTGGTGGAGTTCTACTAAACACCAGATAGATACAATACTGGTAACTGTTTTTAAAAAGTAAGTTTAATTGTGGCTTTTATTAACTGTAATTAACAATGTATTATTAAAACCTTGATATTTGACCTAGCAACACTTCAGGACATCCTTCCCCATACGTTTCTTACGGGACCTGATTGTACAGTGCCTTGGAGAGCTGTCCAAGGCATGAGTAGTCTCACTGAGTCCCTGAGCGTGCGTAATGATCTGCAGGACTGTGTCCCTCGTTGTATGGTACACAAAATAATTTTTCTGTGGAGAACTTAGTCAAATGTTTTGAATTTCTCCAGGTTAACCCAGGTATTAACTCCTGTCAAGTTGCTGCAGGAATAAACCCAGCACTCACTTACACGCAGTCCCAAGGCATGCTTGATGCAGAGAGTCCAGTTCCTGTTATTAACCTAAAAGATGGAACAAGGCTTGCAGGTGATGATGCCCCCAAAAGAAAAGATTTAGAAAGGTGGCTTAAAGAACATCCCGGCTATGTGGAAGATTCAGGAGCTTGTATTCCTGTGAGTATTCCTTTCAGCTCTGCTTTAGCTAAATAGCAAAACATTTCTCATAGAATGTATTTGGATTTGTATTCAAAAAGATATAAATAATAATACCTGGAAAAAGTATAGCGCTGTTGAAAACTGTAAAATTATTAAAACAAAGCAATGGCTAGAGGAATCGGAGGATTTCGTGCTTTTTGCTGGGCTGCTTCTGTGGTTGTGATTAGTATTGTTACTGAAATATTTCTGAAATCAAAGATTACTTCAGATGAATGCCTGACTCAAGAGATTGCACAGATAACTGTTTTAAAAATGGCAAGATATGTCAGAAGGATAATTGGCTTTTTAATTCCTTCATAACAGAGGATGCAGCTGCATGATGGGAGGCCCAAACAAAAAAGACACCGTTGTCGAAACCCTAACAAACTGGATGTCAATAGTTTGACTGGTGAAGAACGTGTTCAGCTCATAAACAGAAGAAACGCCCGAAAGGTATTCATAATGCTGTTGCCATTCTGATGTTCCCCAAAATGAAGAACTACCCTTGCTGTCTGTCTACTGCCCATGCTAAAACACTGCGCACAAATGAAACGTTTGTAAGGTTTTGGCACCCAGCAAGAAAGTAAACAATAATCTTCTAGTCAGTGTTTTGCAACTAAGAAAATATGTAAGATACAGCTAGAAACTTACCCTGTGGTTTATGTTCAGATAAAATGGAACACTCAATATTTGGCAATATTTATGCCACTAATATGGAGGCATGGGCACTGAAATATATGTCATTGTGATCAAAGTAGCAACATTCTCAGAAGTTCTAAATAATGTGTACGTCTTCCAACTACTACTTCTGACATGATGAAAATTATATTTTGCGTAGAACCTTGTCCATTGGAATTGCTTAAATCCTGTCTACTGCATTGTTTTGCTTTTTTCTTTTTTGAGTTCTCTGACATTTGACTGTCGTGGTTCAGCAGCATGTGTCTGTTGTAAATCACATTGCTAGGCGAAACAGTAGTGTAACAGGGGAATTCTTTTCTAATGTCCCGACAGTGGAAGATGGGAGATAAGGTGCCGAATTCAAATTGCCTAAAGTTTGGGAATGGAATAATGCGTTTGAATAGGCCTTGGGAAAAGCTAAAAGGCAGTGCTCAAGGAAAGCATGCAGAACGTTACTGTTGTTTATTGAATAAATTTGGACAGGTGTGTGGGATGGTCTCTTTGAATGTCAGTGTAGTACCAGAACAGCAGTCCGGTGGGAGTCTCTGAGGTATTGTGTCAACCTGTGGAGCATTTTGTCTTGTGATACTGCTAGCTTGTCCTTCTGTTACAGAGCAGTTGCAAGGAAAGCGGGATTATTTTTTTTGTGTGCTACTGTATTAAGGTCAGAAGCTTTGTGCATCCATAGAGGAGAGTGAGGCAGAATTTGAGAGTCTTTAATCTCCTCGGTGCGTTGATACAGCAGCTCTGAAGAGCAACCTGTGTGGCTGCCAGTCTCTTGAAACACAGACCCTCGGCTGCTCTACAGTAATCCATGCCCTGAGGAATCTTTTCAAAGTTGATGATCAAGGAGTGAGAGATTTGATCTGTGCTTGCTGTTAAAGCCTATGTTTTCATGATGGCTTTTTTCCTCTTAACAGATTTCTACACCATAGTTGAGACTCTGTTACTTTATTAATCTCATTTTTCCCATTTATAACCAGTTTCCAGACAAAACTCATTTTGTCTCATTGTCTTTTTTAGTTCAGTTACACATTTAGTAGCAGGGGGTGAGGGGACCAAAAGTAGCCTGGAAAATGTGAGTTTAAGTTGCTGTTTATAGAGAAGGTTGAACAGAAACTGGAATTCTTTCTCCTTCCTTCTTTCTACCATTTCTTCTTTCCTTCTGGATCTGAGTAATACTTCTGACTAACCGGAGAGCTTACTCTCCTGCTTATATGATTTTATTAGGACATGCTGTTTAGCCATCTTAACTTGGCCTTTTTTGTGTGAAAGAAAATACAAGAAATAATTTCACAGAAGAAGCAGAGCCTTTTAATAGAAGTGTTTTTAGAAGTTGATTGAGATGATAGGACTGATGTAGTAGATAAAGGAAAAGTTTTAACAGGTTTGTGGTTACAACCTTCTCGGTAATACCTGGACCACCGTTAGCTATTCATGTGGTTGCTCTTCCATTCATTGCATGTCTTCATAAACTCTGATATTAAACATTAGAAGGAATGTCTAATACGAAAGTTGCAAAGCGTGAGTTTAATAGATGAGTGTGAGTTTAGTAGACTTAAAACAAACCAAAGAATATTTCACATAACTTCACCGGGAATCGGTCAAAACCCGTGTCATACTCATTGATAGTTTAAAGTGAGGCTTTTATTTGTATTGTTTTACATAAAAGGCAAAAGTGAAAGTGTGAGGTATGAATGTTGCCTTTTTTTCTTACTGAATGAGAAGTATTTCCTGACTTCTATCTTTTTCTTCTCAGGTGGGGGGTGCATTTGCTCCCCCTCTCAAGGATTTGTGCAGGTTCTTGAAAGAAAATCCAGAGTATGGAGTGGCTCCTGAATGGGGAGAAGTTGTAAAACAGTCTGTGAGTATTTGCAGAACGAGATAACCATGACATGAAATGTATTTGAAAAACAAAGAAGGCAAACAGGGGAAAAAAAAGGCGTGCCAACAGGCACACTTTTCATTTCGGGTACTGCATTAAGTGTGGAATGTGAGTCAATGTTAGCTTTTCTTTCTGCCAGCTCAGTTCCCTAAGCTGGTTTGCTGGCACAGCTGTGAGTCGGAGCAAGGGAGGAACAGTGGCTGGCAACCCCAAATTAGAGATTTGTTTGAAGGTGCTGTAATACTGTGACGTTTTCATCTCATAAATGTAGCCTTGAAGATTTTTAAGAAAGGTATTAGCCCCCAGAATACTTCCTTATTCTTAAAGTTAAGTTAGGAAGATAAATACAATTTTAAATATTCATTTTACTTCTGAATTAATTCACTTTCAATGTGCACCTTGAAGAAATAGGTATCCTCAATCAAAACGTAAATAAAAAATTAATATAGCTATTTTCTACTACTTAAAACGTCTGTTTTCTATTTGTTAAAGATTCTCACTAAAAAGTAGTGTTGAGATTCCAGTGGAGGGAACAAGGATAATAGTCTCCACTACAACTTCAGCGTTGCCCATGTGCTCCTTCTGTATGGAATACCAACAGAGTATTACAGACCCTGGTAGTCCCGAGTCAGCTTCTTACTAGTTGCAAATGCACTCAGGGAGTTTGAGGGTTTGTTCTGTCTGAGCTTTGTACTTCATTAAATTTAAAAGAAGGAAGTTTTTTGATAGGCTTTGTCCACAGTTCCAACAAAACAGCAGGTATGCATTTTCATTATGGGAATTATTGTATAGCCGTTATCTCTTTCCTTTTAAGTGTGGCTGGTTCAAGCATGGTGTATGGTTCTGAGTTCTTTCCCTGTTTGCCTCGAAGATAAGGACAATATTTTGAACCTTAAAAAGTTGTGTTGTATAATGAAGAATGGTTTCTGGATAACCCAGTTACTCTTCCGTTCCCTGTGTCTAACAGAAATGAGGGTGGTTTTGTCAAGGTTCATGTGAAGTCTGTTTCCTCACCTGCTATTAACTTCTCAGAAGTATATTATATTTACGCTACACTTCAGCCTCTAGCAAAGAAATGACCAAGTTAATTTTTTTTTCCCTAGTTCACTGTCAGCAGAATTTGTAATCTTTCTGTGAAGTTCCAAATGCCAGGCTCTCCAATACCCTTGTGGGACACTCTGTTAGAAAAATAGGTGACTAGGAATAGGATTAGGCTGCAGTGATTAAAGGTGTAAATAATAGCAGAATTACTTTTAGAATTTAGTCGTTACCCGCAGGACAGAAGAACAGAGCAAGAGTTCTGAATTCCTCTAGTTGTGTTAGACTAGTTTAAATTAGAGAGAGCTGCTGGAGAAAAAAAGGCTGGTGTAGTATGGAGATAAGTAATAGTTGCAATCTTAAGATTGCCATTTTTAAGAGGAATTTTCAAGACAATGTGTTTCAAAGGGAATATTAGGTCCATTGTAACTCTTTCTTCATTGTTAGGTAGGAGGGCTTACAGAGGTGAAGTAATACTGTGCAAGCCCTAAAAAGAAGTGCTCTCAGTTTCGTTTTAATACAGCTTGAGTCTTTACTATTTATTGTCAAGTTTATGGGTGAGGTGAGGTACGAGGATGTTTAACAGACACTAGCAACAATAAAAAGGGCTTAGAGCTCGTTGGTCTAGGTGCAATCACACATTTCTATTTAAATTAAATAACTAATTTTTTTAATTAAGCTGTCCAATGATTGGAATGTGGTAGTATTGCAAAGCAATGCTGGTTTATGTTTTAAATTGAGATTGCTCCTATAATTAGCTGTGTTTGGCTTGATCTGCAAACAAACCTCTAAGGACAAGTTAGCAAAGGGTGCGAGAGAACACCTGAGTAGACCTCGCTGTGGAAATGGGTCTTTAGACATGTCAGATGTGATGGCATGGAGTCACCACAAATTGCAGTGAGCTGTCTGGAGATGAAGCTGCTGTGCTAACATACCAGAATAATCTTTGACACCATTACTGTACACTTGGGTGTTACGTTGGCTTTTACTTCTCCATCTTTGAGCTCTCAAAATACTAAAAATACCCGATGTGTCTCTTGCAGGGATTTCTTCCAGAAGGTATGTTTGACCGTATTCTCACTGGACCTGTTGTGCGGGAAGAAGTAAGCCGGAGAGGAAGGCGCCCCAAAAGCGAGATTGCTAAGGCAACAGCAGCTGCAGCAGCTGCCACCGCTGCAAGCGTGTCAGTTAACCCTCTGCTAGCTAACGGATTGCTTCCAGGAGTGGATCTGCCTGGTCTTCAGGCCTTACAACAAAACCTGCAAAACCTGCAGTCGCTGCAAGTAACAGCAGGGTTAATGGGAATGCCAGCTGGCTTAACTACTGGAGGAGAAGCTAAGAACATGGCTGCCATGTTCCCCATGCTGCTGTCAGGGATGGCTGGATTACCAAACTTGCTGGGCATGGGAGGACTTCTAACAAAGTCTGCAGAATCAATTTCAGAGGAGAAAAAGGGAAGCGATTCGAAAGAGGCAGATACAAAGAAAGAAAGGACAGAAGACCAAAATACGGATACTGGTGGTGAAAACTCTGTTTCAAGTTCTCCTTCAACATCCTCGGCTGCTGCAGCTGCCAATCCTCTCTCTCTTAATCCATTACTTTTGTCCAACATACTTTACCCAGGGATGCTTCTCACTCCAGGCCTTAATCTTCATATCCCAGCTTTGTCTCAGTCTAATATTTTTGATGTACAGAACAGTGAAAGCAATGACACGGGCTCAGCCAAGCCCACAGAAGAAAAGGAGGAAAATTCTCGGGTTAGAGATCAGGAAGACAAAGGGGGAACAGAGCCAAGCTCTCACAACGAAAACAGCACAGATGAGGGTTCAGAGAAAGCAGATGCTTCATCTGGATCTGATAGTACATCGTCTTCATCTGAGGATTCAGATTCTAGTGATGAAGACTGACCCCAGACTCTGCACTTAAATTATAAACTGATTTTGAATTTATTCTTTAATTATTTCATTGTAAATAACCCAGTGTTGAGTGCATCAATGATTTACTGACCGAACATTTCAGTATTTGTTTAGAAGTGCAAACTGCTTTCAGAGACGTTTTGCATGTAATATTTCTTGAAGTTCATAAGTTTCTGAACTTGTATGTACTATCAAATACACAATGGTGTAAAATTACAACAAAAGGCATTATAATTTTGTTGGGGGGTTAATTTTATGAAAATAATGCTCAAGTAAGAGCTGTATATTTAATATATTTGCAGTGAACACAGAATACTTTATGCATATTATTGATTTAATTTGAATATAGTTTTACAGCCTCCTTGACACTTATAATTTACAGATCAAAACTCAGCAATAATTTGGGCAGCTAATGAATGTCATGAAAGCTGTAGAATCTACATCACCATCCATTGCTTTAATTACATGAAAATGCTCTAGTGTTGTGATGCACTGCTGTTTCCAATTCAGGTACAAGTGTGTTTAAAAGAAGATAAATTTTTTCCCAATCAGCCAATTGAACTGGCTACCTGTTACCTCAGCTGAGTTAGTTTAGGACGTTTACATTGGTTTCTATTACTTGTTTTCAGGTTTTGTTTTGTTTTCTAAAGACATCCTGTATATCATGTTAAAATCTGAGTTATTTGAGATATGACTGTTGGGTTGTTTTTTTTCCCCCCCTTATTACAGCTGTTCTCTTTGACGGCAGTAAGGGGGAAATTAAAGCAAAAACTGTCTTATCTCATGCTACTTGGCACCATGTAGATCTATTTAGTTTACACCTTGCAAAGTTTTGGGCTCCCTCTGCAGAATTAAAAGTCCCAAAATGAGGAGTAGTTTCCCCAAGACTCAGAAGAGGCAAACTGTCATAAAGTGCCACTGAAAAGACCTTTCAACACTGCATACTTCATGTAAAAATTGTTTGTTTGCTTTGTTTGTGTAGATTTCTATTTGTGTTTTATGTCATAAAACCTCCTGGAGTTACCAGTTAATAATGGTAAATAAAGTACCGATAGTTTCGAACTCCTTTTGAGTTTAAACTTCTCCGCAGATTTAAATCTGACTAAATATTAAATATTACTCAAAATCATTATTGGGATGTCACTTCATATATTATGCTGAGTTACCCACTGAAGAAAAAGCACTTTGAATAGTAAGGAAGACAAATTATTCCTAGAAACCACAGTAACAGGGCATAAGGCATCTGTTCGAGTCCAAATCCTTAGAACCCTTTACTATATGAAATCTGTCGAAGATTTGATGTGCGATATGATTCCTCCTTCTTCTTAAGCTGCTATTACTCTGACACAGTCAAAGGCCCAGATCCACATTTACAGAAGTTCTGAACTGACTGACTTCAGTTGACCTCTGTTACATCGTTTGCGGTCCAAGAATAGGCAAGTGTTAAGAGAAAATAGACACAGGTACTAGTAGAAGTCATTGAAAAAGCTTTACAAAGGGATAAATTTAAAAATAAAAAACAAAAACTGTATATTTTGATATAGTTCTGTTGCTTGCTTGTACAGTAAAACAACTGTGTTGTTTTTTTATCAAGAACTTTACCAATGAAATATAAGTTTCTATGTGCAAAATAACTAGCCCCATGATTAGAAGCAGTATTACATGTAATTACACAACTGTACAACTACCATTTGGATTGTGCTGGTTATGTATTTTCCCAAATAGTATTCTGATTTTTGGCCCTTCACGCAGTGTCTTAGCAATAGTAAAAATGAAAAACTGCCAAGAGAAGGGGGTAGCAATTCTTCACCATAAAAAAAAAAAAAGGTATTATTTAATATTTTGCCCTTTGTAATATAGCACTTTTATTTAACTAGGATGCATCTATGAAATAGCCAAAGTTTTACAAACAGTAATTAAATTAGTTTGCTGATGGAGTATGTCAACAATACCATCGTTCCCACCCTTACCCCACAAAACAAATCCTAAATCTTGTGGCTAAAACCTAATTTATATCAGATTTATGAAATAAAGTATTTTCCTAATTATGGTCAAGTGAGTTTGGTTACCATTCTAGTAATTCTTTCTATGTAATAAGGCAATTACAGTTTCAAGTAATGAAGGCTGGTGTAGACTTGAACATAATATATTGGGTTTATTTTTAATCGGTTTGAACCAGAAGGGGAGAAAATGTCCCACTGTCAGCTAAACTATATGCAAATACGGTTGTATAAAGTTAAGGGTTATAAGGAAACCTCAGTAGAATTACACTAATACTGAAGTTAAAATTAAAAGGATATCCAAGGTGATGATAAAAGTGTGTGTTGGTAGTTACTAAAAGAACTTTAGCTGTTATTGCCTTGTATTTCTATCCCTTGTTTCAGGCTTCATGATCCAAGTCTTAGTCCAGGTTTTTTTTGGACATTTGCAATATTTGCCAGTTGTGTTCTGTGTAGTCTGAATTTGCTTTCTGTAGTTGAACAAGCGTCTTAAAAAGTCATTTGTAATTTATTGAATTACTTTCTATGATGTTCTATAGAGCAAATGGAAGTTTAATTATTTTTTATTAAACATATTCTTTGACTACCCATGATGTTGGCCTCAGTATGTGAAAATAATGCTGTCTGTGTTAGGATTAAACATGTATCTTTCAGCAGCAAAAGTTAATTTCCAGTGTTAAGCTTTAATGCTGAAATTATTCTTCAGGCCTTAAAAAGAGTAAGAAAAAAAAAACAAACTCAAGCCAAGCATGTAAACACCACCACCACGCCCCTCCTCCCCCAAGACCATGCCTTACTGATGTATAATTTTTCTGGGAATGAATTTCCTGTTACTCTGTTGTCTTACAAACAAGCTGTTGTTCCAGCCATTCAGTAGTTACGGTTAGAAAGGAATATACAGTCTAGGTTCTGGTCTGAAAGTTTGAAATAATGATGCATCTCATGTTCCAGGGTAAGCAGCAAAGTACCTTTGGAATCTTTCTTTTTAAAACGCTGCATTACTTTCTATGCATTTGCTAAATCTTTTAATTACGTACAATGCACTTACTATTGCTATTTTTTGTGTATTTATGCAGGTCACGGACATGTCTGCTGAACGTCAGTAGCCTGCTGCTTGTCAGCTGCCCACTTGTTTTAACTTGTCATTGCAGCTGAGTGTTTGAGTGGTATCCGTAGTTATTCCAGTCTGGATTTTGTCTTCAGATCACGATCGTCCTTTCTGAGCTGCTTTCTCAAGTCTGTACACAGGTGATAAAAATGCACGTATGCATAGGAGCTCTGTTCTCATGTTCTCCCCTGCGTCTTTTTTCCTTCGAAGTCTTGCAGAATCCCTACGAGTATTTTTAACGTATATTTCTAGCAGGTCTATTAGAAACATCACAGAATTAAAAAAGGAGGAAAAAAAAAAGGAGAGGGGAGAGGAGGAATCATGTCTTGTAATTTTACAATCCAGTCCTGTTAGTCTGTAAATGGAAATATAACTAGATCTATTTTTCGATGTAACTGTTTCCAAGGAACAGAGAATCTAGGCGCAGTATTGGTGTTTAATTTCTTGCACTCCTTTGAACTGTTTTGGAACAGTATCTGGTGTTTTGCAACAGGCTGTGATTAGGTGAGACTATTAACAAGATGTCCCACGCAAATTGCTGTCCTGTGTTACCTCTCGTCTCTGAAAAAATTCCTTCTGCCATGTTATTTAGTAATATATTTTTTATTTGTTGCTCTTTACGACAGTACTCGCACCTTCAGAATGAATGTTTACTTGTTAAAGCCTGCATTTAAGCTGCAGCGAGAGGAAGTGTGCCTGGTGTATGTGGCTAGTATAAAGGGATCTGCAGTGCAGCATTGCATGAAATCACTCGCAATGGGAAGGTTACTAACACTCAGTTGTATGAACAGTTTCTGATCGAGTTCTGTTACACCCCATAATTATCTTCAATATGAGGGAGCTGTGCCAGCATAATGTGGGGTCTACGCTGCTGTAGTTGACCAACACTTCAAATTTTGTAGTTGACCAACACTTCCAGCTGTGCATTGCTGGAACATCACGGTTATGCTGGTATCTGCAGAGCAGGCTAATTACACTAGTGTAGCTACGGGAGTTTACAAAATAACTCTCCTGGCTTATCTGAATGTCCCTAATGTTATGCAAACATTCTGCATATATCTTTGTCACATTTAGAGGAAAAGGAAATACAGATAATAGTTTTCCATAACTAAACAGTAAGAAAATCTTGGTCACTTCATTTTTTAACTAATGATTTGTAAAATGAAATTTTTCTGTTAAAAGATAACAGCAAGGACTTCTCATGGTTAAGTGTCTCTGATGACAAGGACAAGTTTCAGTTAAAATTTTCCCAAGGAAAACTGTTCTTTTTGGAGAAAAGCTTTTCTATCTTTTAGTAATGAAGTACACGTGAGATAAGTTTTTGAAAATAACGACAATAGACGCAGAGTAAGGATGTTGAAATGCATTATAACTCTAGTGGTGTCACTAATTACATCATACATTACTGTCAAAAGTTCCAGCTGGCCAGAAATTATAAAAATTCGAATACAGCATTGTTCAACCCAGCATTTAGGAACACAGTTCACTGAGAATAAACACAAAGAATTAAGGAAAACTTTCCACAAAATAGGGTGGGCTGAAGAGAGGTAAATACAGGTAAGTGTCTCCATTCAGAATAGTTACAATGCCAAAACATGTTTCATTACATAATTTAAATTCTAGTTTCAGTTTAGAATTTTGTACTATTTTGTACTCTAGCTAGCTGATGTTCAGATTTCTTTCTAAAAAAACGCTAAACTGCTTGGCATTAATCAGACTCTTAGCATTTCTCTACTTGAAAGTAGCCAGGGATGTTTTCAGAATAAACAGATTAAGGCTATGATTTTATTTTTATTTTTACGCTGCCTCTTTTCAGGCTCTCGTGGAAGGAAGGAAGGAAGGAAGATGCCACTCATAAGATCCTGCCATAGAGTTACTCTGCAAAATGAGGACTTTTTTTTTTTCCCCAGCTTTTTGTCTGTTCCAGCCATGAACGAAACCTAAGAGTGCGAAATTCTCCTTAGTGTTCCAGGTAAGGTTTCTTGTGCATACGAGGGAAACTGGTTTGGAAAATTCTTGGGATCCTAATGTCAGAGATGGCATCATCGTCTCTCTTTTTCACCAGTGCTCACCAAAGCATGTCCTTAAGCTCTTAATCTTATCTGAGAACAGCTTTTGATTTGGGAACTACTATGTCAGCTTCTCTGTTTCATGTTGTTTGATGTCTGCTCAACTTCTCAATGCCGGTGGTAGCTCAGCTTTTCGCTCCTGTAAGGCAGAGTTTCTAACTCCCAATCCCAAAATAAGCGTATACTGCTTCATTCTTTTTAATGCAGCAGCAATTCTAGCCTAAATAAACTGGTATTTTGCTTTCTAGTGGTGTACACACTTCCAAGAGTTGGTCATCTTGGACTCGCCTTGTTAGGAGAACAGACTTTGCCTGGTGTGTATCTGGCCTTACCTGGGAGGCCCCTTTATTTCCCTGCAGGTAAACAACTTTAACCACCATTTCAAAAATTTCTTGTCACAGTCAGTCTTCACTACTTGATGCCAGTACAGTCTGTGCTATGACACTGCAGCATTTGTTTGGCCTCAAGATTTGCTACCTGTTTCTTACATTTTGTGAGGAGACTATATTTTATTGTGAAAGCCACCAGCATAGAAAAAATTTCAGGTAGTTCAGAGCCCTGTTTCTCTGCAACCCTATATTGAAAGGGTTCACCAGTTCTCTGAGCCGCACACAGTAGCTGTGTCTCTGGAGTGCCACCTGACGAGCTCAGGTTGCCATGGCTGCGTTCCCCAGTGTGACATTGCCAGGGGGGCAATACAAAGAAATATTTATGCTTGCAGCCCTTTGATGCTCCAAGTGCCATTTGTAGTTCACAGAGAAGTCCATCTCATAGCATGTCCACAAGCTAAATTTCTGAAACTGCAAAACAGTAGGAGATGTATTTTACTGTAGGACAGCCGAGCAGCTGCCAAGGACCCAGGCTGAGAGGGTGCATGTGCTGTCTCCATTGGAGTTTTGCATTGGTGGCAGTGACTTAGAATATTGGTAGATATAATATGGAATCCAGTAGTGGAAATAATTCAAATTAACATGCCAAATGAGGATATCTCTTCATTTCAGTGTTCATGTTGAACATTGCTATTGTCTTGAATAAAATTCTTGCTTCTTTGTAAGGGGGGAAAAAAGGGGGGGAGAGGTTAAGTGGACGAACAAGTGAAGTTAAGTCCTCAGGGATGAAAAAGATTTAAGCGTCTATTATGTCTAAAGTGTTTCTTAACTTTTCAGTAGACCATTAAATGAAAAAAATACCTTTTTTAAAGTCTTCTACACAGAAGCAGTCAAGTGGAACTATTTATTTATAAAGTCTGGATGCCTAAACCCACAGGAAAGTATGTAGGTACAACCACAGCATAACCACTTCACCTTTAACCTTAGGCTTTATCTTTTATACAGTGGGGGGTTGTTACATTTATTTCTTTTTTTAGGTGTCCAAATGATTTCAAAAGAGTAGATCCGTGTTTTCTCCGTAGAAGGTAAAATACTGTAGTAAGTTATTGCTGCTTTCTGCTTTAACAAATACTGTAAATGTGGCTTAACAGAAAAGCCCTATGGTATTATATACAGACTTGGGGGTAGCAGACAGCATCCTATAAATGTCCTGGGTACCTCAGAGGAGCTGCTACCTTACCGCAAAGTTCACAGCTCCTCCATGTTAAAATAAAAATCCAAGACATCAGATAACAGCCTAACCCTTAGTTTTTAATGGTACACTGAAATGGGCAAGGTGCCCAAGTTGTCCCTGGCAGGCCGGGGGGCTGCAGGCAGCGGGAGACCCCGCTGCCATTCTCATCTTGGGCTTTCTGCCGCAGTCTGGTGCCATCGCTGTGGGGTGAAAGTGCGTGCTTGTGTCCTGCAAAATATTTCAGGTTCGCCAGATCACCTTTTCTTGACATTTTTTTTTTCCCACAAAGGTGTCACTGTTGTTAGCTTTGAAATGCTAGCAGTACAAAAGCAAAGAGGCATAGACAATAAATCTCTATTAAAAAAGTGCTGTTCTGCTGCTCCCTTCCTTCACTGTAGCTCCTGTAAGCCCGACCTCTCCTTAAAGCTGTTCTGGGGCCCCTCCTCGCTGCCCCGTGGGGCCTTCCAGCAGCCGCCCTTGCTGTCTCTTTCTGATGAGATGCTGTTTGTCCTTTGGAAACGGAAATCGCCTGATTCCCACCCCGTTATTGGGACAGCCTTGTAAAAGTTTTGGCTCAACAAAGCATCGTTTTGACCCAAGTTACTTTTGTGTATTTTTTTGTCTTGTGCAGCAGTTTATTTTTTTCTCTTAGTAACAGTCTAAAACTCCTCAAGTTTATTTGAAGAACTGACTGCCCTTGTTTCTACGCGGTTGCGCTCTGCACAGCTGCCTCCACCAGAACTCAATCCCCCTCCTCTTTCCGCCGCATTTGCTCTCTGAGGACAACCACGCACCCGCGCTTTTCTTAGGCTCACGAAGGTCTCCGGGCCGTGCTGGGTGTAACCGCCCGCTCCGTGTCAGGCCCCGGCCGAGCCGCGCCGCGGGGCCGCGCCCGCCTCCCCTCAGGGCGGTGGGTCACCGGGGCGGGGCGCGGGCCGCCGTGACGCGCGCGCTGAGGGGCGGCCGCGCTGCATGCCGGGAGCAGGGCGCAGTGCGTGCCCGGCGGGGCGGGCCGTGGCGTCGGTGGGGGGCGCGCTGGGCCTGCGCGCAGCGAGGGCGCGGGCGGGGCGGGCGTTCTCCCGCCGCCCAATGAGAGGGCGCGGCGGGGGGCGGGGGCGGGGCCCGGCGCCGGGGTGTTTGGATTCGAATGCGCGTCGCGAGGCCGAGGGGCAGCGGCGCAAGCGCGGTGTGCGGCGGGGCGGCGCTGCCCCCTAGCGCCGGGGTGCGGCATGCCGGGCGAGGAGGAGGACGAGGCCGAGCCGGGGGCCGGGGGCGCGCCCCCCGCCACCGCCCCCTCCCCGCCGGCCGAGGAGGGGGACACCCGGCAGCGCTACGAGGAGCTCTGCAGCAGCCTCAACATGGACGAGCGCGCTCGCTCCGAGGCCTGGCTCAGTTACCAGAGCATGAAGCGCAACTACACCCTGGAGGTGAGGGGCGACGGGGCTGGCGGTCGCGCTGCGGCGGCGGGGCGGGGGGATCGGCCGCGCCAAGGTGAGCGGCCCTGGTCGGTCAGCGCAGCGGGAGGGAGAGAGTTAAGCGGGGGGGAGGGAAGGGGACGGTTCTTGAGGCGCAACGGCCGCTCCCTCACACCGCTCGGGCCTTCGCTCGCAACCGAGAGGGGGCACGTTCCCGTCCGCTCCGCCCACGCAGAGCTGGCCCCGGCCCGCCAGCCCCCGGCCCCGGCCCGCCAGCCCCCGGTCGGGGCCGCGCCTCAGCCGCGGGAGGAGGGACGTTCCCCCGGCGCCGCCGCCGTGAGCGGCCCCCATGCCCGCCGGGGAGCGGGGCTGCCGCGGGCCCGGGCGCTGCCGGCTGGCCGTGCTGCCCGGCTCTGGGCCGGGGGAAAAGCCAAAACAACCACCATTCCGGGCCGTAGCAGTAAAAAGGCGTTAAAACCAAACGCGATCGTATGGCTGTGGTGCTTCTGCTTCCAGCGGCGCAGCTGCCGGGCGCGGTGCGGGGCTCCCGGTGGGGGGTTACCGGGGCCGCCCCCTGCCCGCTTAGGTGCTCTCGGCTCAATTAGAACCAACGGGGTTTTGCGCGATCGCGGCGCAGAACTTCGCAGGCGGGCGAAGGCGGGCGGGGTTGGTAACATCGTTCTTTAAAGCGGTGACATGACGTGACGCAGTTTTGTTTGGGCGATGCCTTTTACCGGGTGGCGTTTTAAACGTAAAGGTGGCGCTGAGGGTGGCGGCCCGCCTTCGGCCCCCGGGGGCTGTTCGGGGCGTTGCGGGGCTCCCCTTGCCGCAGCCGGGCCGTTGGCACACCGGGAGCGGTTAGCCCTGCCGTGCCCGGGCCGTGTGCTCGGCCCGAGGGAGCTGTTCTGCCTGCGGGCACCTCTGTCACGCTGCCTCACCGTCGGGAAGGGGCTGGGAAGCTCAGAAATAAAACTTTCCTTTTGCTAAAAGCCTCTGCTCGTCTGGCCCTGTGACACCGCATAGCCCGAGAAACCCACGGCGTCGAATTCAGCCTTCTGTGCCCCGGTTTTTTAACTGTCTTTTTCCCATTAAAACATATGGGTTTTTAAACGGAAGACGGAGAGTATGATTCGAAAGGTTTTCGTTGGAATTAATTTCTCTCTTTAAGTACCAGACCGAGGAATGGTGGTGGTGTGCAATACAGAGAAAAACGGAAACTACGTTTTTCCGTTCCCGCTGCCTGTTCACGGCAGAAAAATGTTCTGACAGCAAGGAACTGGAGCTTTTAATAATATTTTTTTGAAGGCCAAGGCAGTACAAAACGTTATAGAAGAGCAGCAGTTCAAACCTTATTACTGGAGAAGAGCAACACCGAAAATATATTGTTAAACTTTGGGTCAAGTGTGAAATTGACGAAGGTAACTAGTAACTATGTAATTGTAGCAGTGACACTGTTCAGTATTAAGTATCTGTTTAAGCCCTTGTTTTTCCCTGTAGTTGAAAACACAAAGTAGTTAAAGAGAACTTTGAAACAAGGTATCAACTTTGTTACTGGTTGAAATTGATTTCTTTAGGACGCAGTTCTGGTCCTTCCCCTCTGGTCCTTCCCCCCCCCCCCCCCCCATGGTAGGTGCATATCTGGAAGGGGTGTTTTCCATGAAGTCTTTTAGATGCCTGATGTTTTAATTCACAGGGAAATGATCTGCACTGGCTAGCGTGTGCCTTGTACGTGGCTTGCAGAAAAGCAGTTCCAACTGTGAGCAGAGGGACAGCTGAGGGAAATTACGTATCTTTAACCAGAATTTTGCGCTGTTCAGAACAAAGGTAACTTTTCTTTTTGCTAATTTTTACACACTTACAAAATTTTGAAGATTGCTTATCAGCTTATGAAATTTAGAAACTGAGAACGCAGGCTAAATGTCTTTCTAGTTTCCTGCTTTTACAGGCAGAATATATATATCACTGGAATCTTTGTGTTAGAGCTCGTTGCCACACAAGTAAGACACTTTCATTTGGTCATTACCGTGTTGCAGAAACACTGGTTTTCAAAATCGGAGATTGATTCCCTGTCTCAAAGGAGAAAGAAACTGGTCCCTGAGTAATAGCCTATTTTTGAAGAGTGTGCAAAGTGTGAACTTCTCGCATGAGAAACCTTTTTTAATTGATTGTGAAAATAGGCACACAATTTATCTCTTCTCTCTCTTTTTTTTTTTTTTTAAGAAGACTGAAGTTTTACTTGCTTTATGAAATTGCAGTGGTGTCAGAATCTGACAAACAAGTTTGTATCAAATATTTATATCTACAAAACAAGAAGAGCAGTTTCCTAAAACAGTTGACTTTATTTATTAGCAATCTGATTGTTTTGTAACAATTTAGTAGATTTGGAGCGGGAATGTTCTTATGTACTTTTTCTCCCTATCTCCTTTAGTGTTGGAGCACTGCTATCGGTTTAAACAATGCAAAAGTGTTTCTTTAAAAACTTAATGTTTTTTTCCCCCTGAATCAGAAATTCAGCAAACTGAATGTGGATAAAATGTTTCTGTGATCTGGGCCATCAAAGACTAGTAAGACTGAAAAAGTAGGTGTAGAAAAAAGAAGAGTGAAAAATAAATGAAAGCCAGATTAATGGAGTGAAATTTACTGAAACTTAGGGTTTATTCATACTTTGTAGAATCCTTTTAGCATTGTAGAATTCAGAGTTTGTTTTATTTAAGTTAATGAATTATTCAAAAAAATGAGGGAAATCTGTTTTTAATCTGTTGGAGTTGATTATGTCTTTGAGAAAAAGCCGGAACTGTGAATTATAGTTAACGTGGTCATCAGCCGAGGATTTATATTTTTATATTTTTATAGATATTTTTATAAATATTCTGTGAGCTGTCTGAGTTCATGGGTTATGGGTGAAGGACTAGCTGAGGGTACACTGTCATGTTTGCAATACCACCTTTTTATCAGTACCTTGGGAAGTAGAAATTTTGTGGAGAATGTGTATTTCTGCAGGAAAACAAGCTTTTCACATCTAACCCATTTGGTATTTTCAGTTTGATCGAGTTTTTTAACAAGATGAAAAAGTGGGAAGACATGGCAAATCTACCGTCCCAATTCAGAGAACGAACTGAGAGATTAGAGAGAAACTTTACAGTTTCCGCAGTAATTTTTAAGAAGTACGAGCCCATATTTCAGGACATTTTCAGATATCCTCAAGAAGATCAACCTCGTCAACAGAGAGGAAGGAAACAGAGGTACGTTCCTGTTACTTCCAGCCTGATTTTAGAGCATTTCTGTTACAAAAATATAACAAAGCCACTGGTTGTTTTAGTTGTATTTTTGACTGTATTTTCATAGCCATTATTTATAATATCGGAATTGGTCTGTGTCCTGGCTCACAGTAATTTTTGAATCGTTTTTTTTCAGTTTCTCAGATATGACAAGGTGCAGGAAATCCCACAGCTGCTAAGTTTCTATGATTTGGGGGGGAGGGGGCAGGGAATTAAAATCAGTTTGTAGACGAGCGTAACATTAGTGTTTCTAAGCTGAGAAAGGCTGGAAGAATTTGATCACTGTATGATCTGTATAGCCTCAATAGCTCATAGAACAACTCGGTCTGTTTCACTGCCTACTCATTCCCATAGTCGTCTTCATCAATGCAGATCTTCTGGATATTTTACTTTATTGTAGAAGCTTTGTTTCTTTGTTCCTGTTCATATTAGAGGTGCTGTGGAAATTAGTGCTAGCATTTTTTTCTGGTTATTTTGATCTTAACAAGATTTCATCTGTTTGTGCCAGCACTTAGCCTGGCTTGTCATTTCTCCTGGTAGTTAGTAGAGACTGATTTATTCCCTTTCATTATTTCTTTAGTCTTTGCTGCTGTGAACTGTGTTTTTTTGGTTGCTTTTATATTGAGGGGTTTTTGGTTTGGGTTTTTTTTTTTGTTTGTTTGTTTGTTTGTTTTGGTTTTATTATTTTCTTTTTCTAGCATTTACAGGCTATTTCTAGGTGGGGGTTTTGGCTTTTTTTTCTTCTTAGTGATTCTTAGTGATTTTCTTCTTAGATTCACTTAGCATCACTTAGTGGCATTAAGGTGTTTGAATCTATAATAAAAGACAGGATTGTTCCTAAGTAATTTTGTTGGAGAATGCAAAAGGTGAGTAAAATCCCATTGGACTATAGATGGAATAGAGTTATGTATTGAGATCAATATTTGCATATAATGGTGAAATTAAAATATGGTGTGTATGTAATTCTATGATTAGAACTAGAGTAAACCCTTCTAGCTGGTTAGCTTGGATAGTAAGGTGTGAAGTAATTTTTAAGTTGGAAGATGATACTTACTTATTTTGGGGTGAAATGCAGGTTAATTTTGACGTTTAATACCATACTTAGCATAACCTGATGCAATAAGAAAATAAAAGATTAAGGCTGATTAAACTACTGGAGAAATGGAAAAGACTATGGCCTCACCATGAATTAATTAGGCCTTAATGAAATAATTTCCAACTTAAATACATAATACTGGATGAAATAAATAATACTGAATACAGTCTTATGGAGCAAGCAATGCTTCTAGAAACAGGAAACCTGATAAAAACTGTTTACATTGTGCAAATGCTGCTTGGTTTTGAGGCTCACATGCCTATTTTACAATCTAAATTAAAAAATGCACTTTAAAAAAAAAAAAAAACTAGAAGGGATGAGATAATATTGGGCAAAACATCTCTGTGCCACCTTCTTTCTTTGCTGCTCTAATGTTCTGCCGCCCTGGGGATGAGCTGCGATATATGAAATAGCACTTCCAGGGATATGGTATAACATGGTATATGGAAACAAGGAATGATGCTGTGAAGCTATAAGAATCAGTGCTGGGGGAGTCTTTTGGTGGGTTTTTTTGTTCTGTCTTTATTTATTTATTTATTATTTATGTTTATTAATATGTTACGAAGAACACAAACCAAACTTACTAGCCAGTAATACGAAAGTAGGCAGGAGATTTAGGAAAACTGTCCAGTATGTTATACATGATAGTATTAAGAAATAACAAATCCTCAATAGCTGCAAAACTTTTGATTTAAGAGCAGTCCTCATGAATGAGTTTTATTTTGTTTGAAAGTATTTAAAACTAAGACAAGCAGAGGAACTTGGTTCTGATAAAATTTAATATATTTTGAAATTCTTTATACTATATAAAGTTCTATACAAAATGCTTTACATCAGTATATAGATGACACACAGTTCTGAAAGTTTCGCCTGTGTGAATATATTAATATAAACACACACTGTGTGATGTGTTCCTCCAGGAACCTGTACACATGTTTATATTGCTGAGGTTGCTTATGAAGAAGGAATTTCAACTGTGGTTCTCAAACTATTTCAGTTGACTATATTATGTACCGTTTGTTGTAAGCAAAAGCAGAAATAACATTTTCTGTAGATTTTAATACAGATATTTGCCTGTTCTTTGGAACTCAGATCACACTTTTGTCTTAAAAGGAAACGTTTAGGCGAGCCATATTTAAATTTAAAGTGATTTT
This sequence comes from Falco cherrug, assembly GCF_023634085.1. Lineage (NCBI taxonomy): Eukaryota > Metazoa > Chordata > Aves > Falconiformes > Falconidae > Falco > Falco cherrug. Next base: position 5,532,159 of record NC_073710.1, on the reverse strand, counting down.
CTGCTCAAGTCTTGGCCTACTTTTAATGGAATCTGCTGTAGTGGTATTTGAATCATTACGTGCACGCTGAGACTGGGCTTCCACTTTGTGCCTGCACTAAACCAGTGTGCAGCTTGTTTTAGTGAGGTTTTTGTTGGAAGGGTGTAAGATTTTGGCCACGCTATTGTAACACTTAATTTTCTTTTGGAACGATTGAACGTTGTGTGATGTTCTATTGGTCTTAATTCATGGAGCTTATTGGGTGTCGTCTTGCTGTGTTTTTCCCCAAAAGGCGACAACCGTGTACTGTGACTGAAGTTTTCCAGTTTTGCTGGGTGCTGTTTGTTCATGCAAAAGGTAAGAGATTTGAAAGGGATTAAATCCAGAAAACCTGGTTTTGTTAGTCATTACATCAGTCCTTGAATACTGAATAGGTGCAAGCATTGCTGAATTAAGAAATGCCTTTGGAGAAGGAGCCTTCTCAGAACAGCCCGAAGTAATGAATTTCGTCTTAATTTCCCCAGGTCTCTGTTTTACCACACTTGTAGGGTGAGCCATATGACCAAACAGTTTGCTTTTATATGCAATAAATTAATAGGTGGCTTTTATATGGAACATTTTATACAAAGTTACCAGTATTGAGAAGTTTTATGCTGTAATTCAACGGAGAAAAATTAGCTTAGCATTTTAGTGAATTAATATTTAGATGTTGTTGTAATTAACATAAGGTGTATATGTATGTTTACTGGGAACAAAGAATATTTGAATTCCTCCTACCTTTCCAGCAACACTGAAAATATTTAATGAATTTTTTTCTACAACCTACTAAAAATTTATCCTAAAATGCTAGATCTGTATACTTTCCTGCTAGTATCACAGACAGCGTTCTAATTCTTTTGATAGCCTGTTTGCTCCCCTACCTTTTTAAAAAATGAGCACACGGCAACTGTACCAAATAACTATATGCATTACTAAATAGGTCCGCACACGCCTGTCTTGCAAGGGTGATTTTCTTTTGGTTTTGGGACATAGCACTATATACAGAAATGGCTGACTTGAAGACTGAGATTCCTTTGGAAGATGTGAGGGGGTCCTCTGTTAGTATGCTTCTGTAGAAATAATGCAATGAACAGACAATATATTGCAACGTATATACAACTTTTATCATAATAGCAGCCTTAAACCTAATAAGAATAGTAGAGGATTTCACAGTTTTTCTTGATAATGACTGATGGAGAAAAAGCCACAGGAGGGAACGAGATTAAGTCTTTATTTTAGGCCTAAGTTGTCCGGTCATACCACATGTAGTCCGAAGTCTTCCCTCACTAAACCTGTGTCTTAAAGAGTTTCTGCATACCTAGGGCTTTATTCAAGTACTGCTTAGATGGGTGTTCGCTGGGAATTCTGTATAGGAGAGTGTTTTGAGGAAAATAAAGACAAGATTTACATTCACTGAAAGAATGCCTTTGTAGGTTCAGGTCCATCGATAATTTCCAGAGACATTTTACATTTGTCCGTACCATAACTTCTAGTAGAAGAAAACTAACAGTTCCGTTTCTAAAAGAAAGGGATAAAAGGAGTTTTGGTTTGGTTTTGAGGTGTGTGGTGGGGTGTTTGTTTTCCGATTTAGAAGTGAATCAGTGTTAAGATTCCTGCAGTGTGCTGTAATTTCCTTAATTGGCTGCTTTTGAGGATAGGACAGAGTAGACTGTTACAATATTGAATTATCTGGTACTTGTTTTGTACAACACAGATTAGCCTTTCTTTCTACACTGTACCACATTGCAGGGGGTTGCCAGCAACTCCCTTTAGGAAAAGGTACTGGCCACATTACTTGGACCCTCACCACCACGTCTTTGGGCAAGGATCAAGAGGGGTGTGGTACTGCACGAGTGCGGTACTGAACATTGCATCTTATGTAGAAGATGCCGTTTTCCAGTAGGCTGCAAATTCCACTTCACTGGGGAAGAGGAACCTTTCCTAAACAAGTTGGTTGCTTGCAACCCTCAAACAGTATGATTGTTGGGTTTTTTCTTTTTTTTTCTTTCTTTTTGTTCTTCAGTCCAGTATAGCGCTCGCAAGTAGTATGAAATATCTATTCGTATTCCACTGAGTCCGGGGGAGAGTTGGTCCTGTACTTTATTTCTAGTCAGTCAGGACTTTACCTCTTTAGCATAGTTAGGCAACTGAGAGAGTAAGTAGGTCATTCTGAAAAATCACAGGGTTTTCTTTTCCATTCTATAAAATCCCTGCTTTTATGGGTACACTGGACAGTCGACAAGATGCAGAGGGACTTTTTGAGTCTTCCTATTGCCAAATTATTGGTTAATATCTTTGAGGAACTACATCATCATTAACTACATGTTTATTAGCGAGCAGTTTCAGATAGAAATTAACTTTGTACAGAATACCATGTTGATGACGTACCCAAATAAATGTGACAAGAAAAAAGGAAAACATACAGTAATTGTAAAGCTAGTAAATGACTAGTGGTACATTTATTCAAGTGTGGCAGCACAGAAATGGAAACTAAATGGTGATCATTTAAGGCACTTAAGTATTCATGTTGTTCACTGTGTTTAGAGGGTTGGCAGTAATCCTTATCATGGCAACCGCACATCAGTGCAAGTTCAGGCTTGTCTCTGATATTTCTGCAAGCCTGAAGATCATTGCGTTCAGTTTCACAAAGGCGGAAAGTACAGGTCTTGTTCGTGCCTTTGGTACGCGCTGCAAAGTAAGGCAGTGACTTTGTTTAGCAATACTGCATTTCTTAGGTACTGTTTTTAAGAATTTCTATTTAAATTCTTTACCTTGACTTTTGTCTTTCTTTAAAATGGAAATGGAAAAAAAATTACGCTGCACTGTGATAACTGTTTTTTTAATTGTTTAGTAAAAGGCTGTGAAAGGGAGTAGTAAGCTATTGTTTGAAATGTCATTGACAAATTATTTGTATGAAACTACTGGTATTGTAAAATTGGATTTATTTTTGACGGCTGACAGTAACAATTGCCATGCTGGAGTTCAGGGTTATGAAAATGAAGCTGTATTACAAGAGTTACTCCTTGAAGATTCTGATTTATTAACATTTTGCTATTGTATTTAGCTTTCATTGCTTTGCTGTGAATGTTTAATGATTTGCAGATAACTGATAAATGTGTACAGGTAATTCAAATTTCAGGTAGGCTTCATTGTTTTAAATAGATCCAGATATGTGTATTGGAATTATTTCTCTTTTAACAGACATGGAATCAGAAAATTGAATATAAATTTGAACGAAATAGTATGTTACTAGTAGAAAAGTAACAGCGTAATTCAGAAAAAATCTTTTAATCGTGTATACATTTTGATGTGTTCTAAGTGATTTTATTACTGTGTGTTAGATTTCTTCAAGGATTTAAAACTGTTCTTCATAGTGGGTTCAGCTAAGTGGTTTGGAGCTTACCTGAAAAGAGAGGAGGAAAAAAAAAAAAAGAGAGAGTAGAAGAGTTATTAGTATTGAAAGAGTAATAGAAAATCATGCTGTGCATAGAAATTAATGGAATTGTGATTTATGGTTTTAATTAATGGTACAGTTTATTTTACCAGACTCTTTTTAGTTATGGCTGTTCCTCTAAAGGAGTATCATAAACCTAAATGAGTTCAGTAAAAAGACGAATGAAGCTGAATATGATCTTTGTGAAAGGTAATAATAAGAGTGAAGAGGTTACAGGGATTCTTTTCTGCAGGAAGATGATAAATAAAAAAATACTTGCTACATTGTAAACCAGATCAGAGGCAGCCGTTTTAACTCTTTTTGTAAAGCACAAGAGATATAAAGTTAAATTTATTACTGTTTATAATGAGCATGCCCCCAACAACATTTTTTGTAAACAAAAGATTGGTAAAGAAAAATGACCTCCTGACTTGGCATTGAATATAGATTTATTCTGGAGAATAGGGCAGGGACTGACGGAGGGGGTGGTGCTTTCTTGTTCTGCGACATCTGAACGCTTGGGTCTAGCCTAGCTAACGTTACAGTTGTTTGCAACACTTCACAGTGATGCAAAATTGGGGAAAGGGAAAGTCTCAGTCAGAACCCATTCTTCCCCCTTAACACGCCTTTAGCATAACGTTCTGCTTCAGGCAGATGGAGTAAGAATCTGTGAAGGACGTAGCGCTGCCAGGCAGTGGGGCTTGTGTTGCCAGAGTTATGGTAACAAATTTTTCTTCCTTGAGGCAGTTTGCGTTATACAGTTTATACTGCTTCAAGTTATTTATTCGCTGATTAATCAGATTACTGTGCATGAGGGAGTCTGCAGTATCATGTTTATCAACATTTTGGTAAGGTTTGTTTTCAAAACAGCACAATATATTTGAGTTCCTGCACAATTGCCGCCGTTTCTGAAAACATATTTTCCTATTATATTGGCTATATTTTATTAGGTGTGTGTCTGGTTTACTACCTGCGTTTCTATCCAGATATTTATAGTCACCAGAGTCTGTATTTCCAAGACTCCATGGTTGATCGTAATACAAATATCAACAATTTCTTGGTTAAAAGAATATTAAGTCTATGTGAATTTTAATTAAATGTTGTATGTCTTTTTAATATTGAAGGTAATTTTCCTATGATCAGTGATGACTTGGTCAATTCCTACCACCTCTTGTTATGTGCTTTGGATCTAGTGTATGGAAATGCTCTCCAGTGTCCTAACCGTAAAGAACTTCTGAACCCTAATTTTAAAGGTATGCTGGAAAAAACTCTCTATGCAAAGCCTGCAAGAACTTCTAAGGCTATTGAAGCTAGTATGAATCTGTGTGGCAGAGAGCAAGTCGAATAATAATTGCTTTGAAATATGTGGGAATTAATATTTTGCATATCTGGCCACACAGATTTATACTAATGTAGTATGTCATAACAGACTACCGAATTTTGTCAATAATATAGTAAGTCAAGAATTTAATTTACAATGGAAATACCATGGAAGAAAGTTCCAGAGTAAGAATTTCAGTTGATGACATCGCAGTGACAGAGTGCCTCATGATGCAGTCGTTACTGCAGACAGTCAGACTGGAGAGTTCCCGTGAGGCAGCAGCTTGGGAAGATCCAGTGCTTGGATACGAGAGTGGCAAGCTGGTTGTTCCTCTCATTTCTGGATCGCTGCTTTTCTTTTTCTGAAAAGAATGGAAGTGTAGGTTGGCTTCATAACCACAAAGGCAAATGAATGGTAAGAAGTTTCCGTTGAATTTCTGATGTAATTCTTTCCAGGCTTATACTTCATTCTCAGTGCTGTACAGTATTCGCGTTTACTTTGTAGTGGTTTGGATGTGAACCGGGACCATTAGCTCAGATCTATTTGAATAAATCTTTTGGTTCACAAGTTTGATCTGTTTTTTTAGTTAGAATTTATATTTTAAATTTTTACTACTCGGTATCTAACTTTTTTTAATCTCTGACTAAAAATTGACTTTCGAGAACATTATCAAATTGAGTGGGCATTATATAATTAATAATTAATTCAAGGAAACTAATTAGTTTCCTATTTTAACTTCACACTAACTAGACTACACAGCATAGAATTTAAGTTTAGTAAGAAAACAGGATATGGATATGCAAAATAGAATAATACAGTATTTTTAATTATAGGTTTACCCGAAGACTTTCATAGTAAGGATTATAAAGTATCCTCTGATCCTCCCTGCATCATTGAAAAACTGTGTTCATTACATTATGGATTAGTTTTAGAAGCAAAAGGCATAAAGGAACATTTTTGGAAGCCATATATTCGGAAACTTTTTGACAAAAAGGTTGGTTCCTAAATTTGTAATGTAGAAAAAGTTCTTCTTACTCATTATCTTTTTAAGAACTGACAAGTCCATCCTTTGTTCTTATCTGCCTTGCAGCTTTTAAAAGGAAAAGATGAAAATCTGACTGGATTTCTAGACCCTGGGAACTTTGGAGATAGTTTGTGAGTCACTGTATTTGTGCTTTGGTTTGCATTAGCATCCCTCTCTAATACAATTGCACTTGCATTATTATTTGTATCTTAACAGTAATAGTAGCTAGCTGACTTGCGTATTTGTTGAAGTTTACATGTTATGTTGTGTTTCAGTTCCTTCTCTTTGAGGTGGTATGGTCTGAGGCGTATTTGAATGAGGAGTGATTCCTCGGGAGGGTGTTACTTGATGTCTGCTTTTATTCCTATGTTTCTATGTTGCCTCAGATATTTTTTTATTATATAACTCAAAGTGTTTGTATTTAAAAGATGTGGGAGCACACTGAATGAGTTTGAAGTGGGAGGGGAAAAAATGGGGTTTTGTGGTATTTTTTTCTGTATAAACCCAGAGATGCTTATGAGTAGGACTTTCTTTGAAATAGTATGAAAATGGTAAGCAGAGTTTATGGTGATGTGATGCTGTGTAAGTTTGGAGGAGTTTCCAGCCAAATACAAATTCTCGATGTTTTATTGTGTTCCTCGTGCAGCTATACTAAGTGGCAAGCCATCAGGCATAATGGGAGAATAACCTTCTTGCCACTGTCACGTTTGAGATGCTGTAGATTTTAAAGGCACTCCAATGCTTAATTCAGGGTTAAAGGAAGTTCTGAAGTAGACATCCAGCAGGCCAGAACTGTGTTCGGTAATAACCAAGTGAACAAAGCACTGTCTAAATACAGAGGGGTTTGTATCTGCCTTTTCCTTTCTGCTGTAGCAAAGCCATCAACAAGGCCTACGAGGAGTATGTGTTGTCGGTAGGAAATCTGGATGAGCGAATATTTCTCGGGGAGGATGCAGATGAAGAAATTGGAACGCTCACGAGGTGCTTAAACACAACTTCAGGAATGGAAACAGCTGAAAGAGTACAGGTGAAGCATAATTTGCAGCAGCACTTTGACAGGGTGAGTATGACACGGTCTGTGTTGCTGTTTCTATATGGAGAATAAGTTGAGCTGGTCTGTGTCCGACGAGGAGAAGCAGCTACTAGAAATTACATGTATGCCTATGAGTACAGAATGTCAAAACGTTCCTGAAGATGTAAAAGATGTCTTAAGGGAGGAAGGACACAAGGCAGGCAAATAAAAGAGGGATAATAAATAAAAGTGCTCTATTAGCACTATCAGATGACAGGGAGCAAAGGGGTAAAAAGTCTAGGTCACTGAGATAGTTAACGTGAGCTCTTCCCAGTGTGAGAATTGGTTGATGGCTTTCAACATTCTGGAGAGAAAAGATCACAATAACCTTATTTGCAACATCAGTGCAAAGAGTTAATTCTTTGCGTCTGATCTATTTAAAGAAATAATCAACCACGAAGTTTAGCTGGTGTAGTTCTGGGTGTGTAACTCCTGTAGGTTTCTGTAGCAATGAAACGGTGTGGCCCCTAACACAGCAGCTCGCAGCTGCAGTGCTTGTGCTGTCTGTGCTCCGGGGCGTCCCGGCAGGGCTGGGGAGCCCTCTTCCCTGGCAGGGTATGGGCACAGAAGTAAAACACACTTAGGAGGGGGGGGGGGGGGGGGGAGTGGGAGGAGCATTGGGAGCTAGACTTCATGGTGAAAAGACTGCGAAATGTAATGTAGTTGTTAAAATAAGGGAAGTGTTTCTTGGTTAAGTAATTGTGTGGTTAGATAATTAGAAGATGCAGTGGTTTTCCTTGTACACTAATTGAGGGAGCATCCTTGATGTTAAACTATTTTGATGTGATGGCTTGATCTGATGCAAATGAATTAAAATGCTAATCAGGAGGCCTTCTCACATCGGGAGTTACACCTGCTGAAAGGGAACCCTGGCTCAGTATGCTTTTCCTGTGAGCTACAGCTGTCTTTGGTGCTCAGGGGACGGGAGGGGGCTGCTAGGGGCTTTGGCGTTTTTTCAGGTTGGCCTAGTTGTTTCCCACCTCACTCCCAGTATCTGTGTTTGTGTGAGGTCACATCATCTCAGTTTATAGAAACAGCCAAGTGACGCGGAGAAATCTTTCATTGCTGGCTATTAACTTTTTCCGTTTGTTTGTTTGCGCTGATTGATTCCTAGCCAGTTTTTCCAGGCCTATATCATAACACAGGGTAAGAAATCTACAGCTTGACACTTCTAGGTTGTGACCTGTATCTCGGTTTTATAACAGCGTACACTTGTATGCTTATTTTTTGGGTTTTTTTTAGTCCAAATCACTTAGGATTACAACCCCACTGACTGGCCGCAAGTATATTAAAGAGAGCAACCCATATGTGACACCTGTTTCCATAGCAACGTACAGTTTGAGCCGCCTTCATACGATGCTGGCAGGACTGAAAAATGCCCCCAGTGAAAACCTGGAGCAAATACTCAGGTAAGTTTGATGTCCAGCTAATCAAATAATTCTATTTTTTAAATAGTTTTAATAACAACCATTAATGCTAACCAGTGTAATTTAAAATGTGAGTCAGTCTTGAAGTTCTGGAATAAAATAGGACCCAGCGAGACATTTAAATTTGGAAAGATTTTGTTCTCTTTATTCAGATACATTTGTCCTTAAGACGTTGATGACTGTAAGAACAAGCGGTTCTGAGCTGCTCTGACAGCAAACTGCTAATACAAAACTTTCAAGACTTTTCTTCTTCCTACCTAGCAAATCACTCCATACTGCAGGAGATGCAAAATAAAATTTATTCTCCATGCAGATAAACGTTGCTTCAGGTACAATATATTTTAAAACACTTTTTGTATCGTGTGGAAAATGGTGTTGAAGTATTTACCCCTTGTCACAAAAAGATATGCATATTTACTGCAATGGATATAATAACAATGTGCTATGGACATTTTACAGTGCATGTACAGGTGGGCACATACGGGGGGGGGGTTGCTATGCAATATTTTTACAGTTTCATGCTTTCATCATATTACGAAAATAGCTGTGGGATTTTGGTTTTTGTCTTGGTAGGAAGAGTATGTTGTCAATGTTTAGTTTTTATTTACAGGGCATGTTCCAGGGATCCTTCTCAATCTATTGCAAATAGAGTAAAAGAAATGCATGAAGTGTACTGCCAGAGCGTGCAGTCTGAAGGAGAATTCAGTAATTTTTCCAAAGGTGGGAAACATTTTACTTGTACAGAAAAGAATTAAAATGCCTGTAAACGCATTGCTCTTCTGCCATTAACTTGTAATTAACTTACAGTTTCACTTACAGGTTATGCTCTGGCACAAGTGTTTCTTCTATTTTGTCTTTTCCTGTATTCTTAAGACATAGCAGGTTTCAACACTGCATACCATTTTATAATCAGCCTTAGCTTTAATCACTGGAATCTGATGATACTTTCAGTTCTACAGAGCTGAAATGAAAAGCACTGTTAAGGGCACTGCTTTGTCTCTCCAATACAATAGTGGTGGCGTGGATTTCTGGCATGAAAAACCTGACTAACTGTAGTCTTTAAAAATCCTGCAGCAATTTTGGCTTACATACAAGGGTGGATTAGTATGGATATTAAAATCCTGCCAGTGTAAACACAAAGTATTATTTGCAAAGTTGTTGAAAGTGTGTGAAGAGGGATTGAAAATAAGGAAGATGCTCTTGAGCTTCTTGTTTCTTAATAAGGCTTTACTCTGTTCTTGTCAGCAGGTTGCTTCTGTGTTTTCTGTTGCACAGTGCAAGTTGGTTCCACAGAGGCATAACTTCTCATTGTGTTTTCTGAACTTGAAATACGTACATTATATTACGGCAATGTTAAGGATTGTTCTTACAGGTGGTGTTTTCCTCAAAATCTGGGTTCAGTAGTAAGTTATTCTGCTCTGCATTCACAAGTCAGTGCAGCATGGGAGAAGGATTCCCAACTTAACCTAGGACTAATTGGTTTAGTCCTGACAGTATTGTAGCCGCAGCAGCATGGAAATCCACACAAGCTACTGAATTGCTGTATTTCTATAGCTTAAGATAAGAATATAATTATTTTATCCTACATCACAATATTGCTTCTATTTATAATTCCTGCAGATGTTGCCAGTAAGCATTTTCGTCGTGCTGAGGTGCTGTACTACAAGGTCTTGGAGTCAGTCATTGAGCAGGAGAGGAGGAGACTGGGAGATGCTGACTTATCTGTAAGGACAACTAATCAAATTGTACCTGATTTTTAAAGGTGGACCTACAAAAAAGGAAACCAGTTGTAAAGCAGACTAGGCAGCTATTTAACAGGAGGGTAAACCTCTGAAAAATAGCTTGTAAGTACACCTGAATGGAACAGGAAAGTGTACAAGAAATAAGTTGTGTTTCCAGACACAAAGACATGTGAGATTTTTAATGACTAAAGATGGCTCCTTTTGGATTCTCTTCTGTGTCTTGCAAGATAACGTCTCTTTTTATAAGCTTGACAATCTTGCTGTTGCTGCAGAACAGAAAGCATTTCATTGTTCTATAGTTACTGTAAATTAAGCATTACAATTTGCACCTCTCTTGCAGGCAATCCTGGAGCAAGACGTGTTTCACAGATCTCTGCTGGCATGCTGCCTCGAGATAATTACCTTTACATATAAACCACCTGGAAACTTCCCATTCATCACTGAAATATTTGACATTCCAGTTTATCATTTTTATAAGGTAAAAAGTGTTTGACAGCTAGAAATGCTTATTAAGCCATGGGTGCTCTGTTGACTTGTGTTAGGTCATCTCCTTGCCTAGACGTTAACTGGCACGTTACCCCTTCATGCTCAGCTTTGCCCCTCTTTGTACTGAAAAAATACTACCCAGGTGTCTGTCATTCCAGGGCGTGCCTTGGGCATTTTAAAAATCAAAATAGCGGTTTAATGCAGGAGCAGTGTCCAAGTATCTATATAGAAACTAGTGCTTTATCATTTCATCATGAGCTACTGTTGCAACTGTTCCGCAACACTGCCTGACATGTTTGCTTGTTCAGAAAGATACAAATACCCATCTTCGAGATACCATCTGACTGAGTCACCGTAATGCAGCCTTAATATTTCTCATCATCTCTTTTCCTTGAATATCGGGAATTAAAATGAGATCTTTTTGTAAGAAATATATGAAACAAGTACGTCATGTGGATCACGATTATCTGCCTTACAGGTAATTGAGGTTTTCATTAGAGCAGAGGACGGCCTTTGTCGGGAAGTGGTAAAACACCTTAATCATATCGAAGAGCAGATCTTAGAAAGTATGGCATGGAAACAGGAATCCATACTGTGGGACAGAATCAGAGAGAATGAAAACAAAGTTCCTACTTGTGAAGAGGTGAGGACTTTTTGCAGTGTTTTACCTAGTTTTTCTATTTGGAGAGGAGGGTAGAGAGCAGACGTTACCCCCTGAAAGAGAGGCTTCAGCTGTCCAGATTTCAGTTTCACCCTGCAACCTAACCAGTGCAGAGAAAACAGCAGACGGAGTGTGCTCCGGTCTGTTTGGGGACATCTCTACGGAGGGATCCAGCTGAGATGATTTTCACCCTGCATTTACATCCATTTACCGTGGCCAAACTGGGACGGCTGAACCAGTCACTCACATGTGAAAAAATTACTAGACAGGCAGAAATGTGGTAAAAAGTCCAGACTTTTAATTGTAGGCACAGAAAGATTATTACAGTACTGTATCTTCTGGAGTAGTACAGTCACAACAAAGTTTTAGTTAGGCTTTATTGTAAGTTTTTCAGCATTCCTGTTTTTATTTTTCCCCCCCCATACTGTTTCACTGTTCAAAATCTGTAGTACAGAAGCTTTTAGAAATTTGTTATGTAGTCCATGTGTGATACAGACACTCTAATAGGAGTATAAATATTTTAGGTAATGCCACCTCAGTACTTTGAGAGATCTGCTGGGAACAGTGTTGTCGGTTCACCATTGACACCAAGACGAATAAATGAGGTTCGTGCTGAAACTGGAGGCCTAGGAAAAGGTGAGACTAAGCTTCATAGATTTAAAAATTAAAGCCGTGGTCTAAGTCGTGCACAGCAAGGAGGCTGCTTTAATGTCAACGTACAGTTCATTGCAAACACATTCATAAATGGTTTTTCCATTGCAAGTCACATGGTTTCAGTGTGAACAAAATACTGAGTGCATTTGTCTTAACCACCTGAAAACACCACATCAGAACAGTTAGCTACATCAACATTATATAATATATACATATGTATACATACATATGCTATTTATTTATACACTACTTGTGCTCTAATAGGTAGCACTTGAACAGGTTGCTTTGCTGTTATACCAAAGTTCCACTGTATATTTAGTTATGTGAAGTCTCAAACTATTTTCTTCTGGAAAAATGAAACATAATATGTTTAGGTTAGAAAAGTATTAAACAAAGCATTACTTGAGATTAAGTTGCCTCTAAAAGCACTCTGTAAGCCACAAATGTAGACATAAGGAATTTAAAAAAAAATATTTCCTGAAGAGCTTTGCAGGACGGAGTTTGTTTCTCATTAGATTTCTGTCACATATTTGTCTAATAAGGGATTATACAACAAGAGCCAACTACACCGAGGGGGGGGGGTGTTTTCATCCACAGGCCTGTCGTCCTCTCCGACTACCCTGTATGACAGATACAGTTCTCCTGCCGCCAATCCTACAAGGAGAAGACTGTTTGTTGACAACGACAACAACTCTGACAGTGGAACTCCAGTAAGAGTTTCCCAACAGCCCGTGGTAAACACCGTGCCAGTGCAGAACATGAATCCCGAAGCAATGTCCGTGACTCCAGTGCCCGGCCAGACGCTGGTTACAGTGGCCACTGCCACCGTCACAGCCAATAATGGGCAAACTGTGACAATACCAGTACAAGGTGAGAGAAAAAGCACAGCCAAATTATTCGACTTGTTCCCATCACAGCATTAGGACACAGCAAGGGGGAGAGGGGGGAAAAAAAAGAAGTATGCTTAAGGATTCATAGTGGGGAAAAATTGACTAGGTGAGCAGAATTTAGAGACAACCCAGGAACTTCTGGCTGCCAATGTCTATTTTATAAAAACCAGTTATTTCAGTAAGCCTTCCTTTCTCAACTGGCATAGGATAAAAGTTGTATTAGCATGAAAAACTTGGTCCAATTTCATTATCTTATCTCCTTATGTGGAAAATTCAGAGTATTTTAACAAAACAATTTCATATATAATACGCTAAATATAGTTATAAGCAACTAATAAAAGAATTACTGAATTAGTCGAAAAAACAAAATTAAACCACCCCAACCTGCTCTTACTTTGGACTCTTTTTTTCTTAAACTACAGGTATTGCCAATGAAAATGGAGGAATAACTTTCTTCCCAGTGCAAGTGAACGTAGGTACGCAGCCTCAAGCTGTCTCTGGTCCCATCCAGCCTCTCAGCGCCCAGGCGCTTGCTGGGACCCTGAACCCCCCGATGAGCGGGGCGACGCTGCAGTTACCCGGCCAGCTAACGGTGCAGCAGATCTCACCCGGAGAGCAAAGACAAACCCAGCCATTTACCACTGCCACATCCGTCAGGCCTCGGAAGATGGGCTCACTGTCACTCTTCTTTAGAAAGGTACTTTTTGGTCTAATTTGTGCTTTGCTTAGTTTGTATTTCAGTAAGCCTGCAGTGATTTTAAATGGTATGCTTATATTAGTAGTACTGAGAGCGTGTTCCATTTCGGAGCTAATCTATGCCCTTTGTCTATTCACACCCCTACCTGAGGAGCAGTTTTCTTACGCAGGCACCTTCTCGCTAGCAAAGGAGTCCCGTCACCTCAGCTACTGCATCACTACCTGTGACGTAGATTATGTTCTTGGCCAGCAGGTACTCGAAGGTGTCCGTTTTCTTTAAGGCTCTTTAAAAGGAAGAAATTCACCTCTGAGATACCGTGGTTTCTCTAGGCTGTGCAGTGCCCTTCCTGTGGGCAGGACAGCTCAGCATTCCGAAGTTTCAAACAAATGTTGTTCTTAGCATTGATACCGGTACCGAGAATGTCTGCGTCTTGTAAGCCAAAAAGTTATATTTAGTGACTCTTCTTTTGGCTTCTCACTTGCACGAGTTCCACAGGGTGTGCGAGGCTGAGCCACTCTCTAGCCGGGTAAGAAAAGCAGGACGGCTGTGGCCCTAAGCACAGCTTCCATTTCAACAGGTGTATCATTTAGCTAGCGTTCGTCTGAGGGATCTCTGTGTCAAGCTCGATGTATCTGACGACCTGCGGAAAAAGATCTGGACGTGTTTCGAGTATTCCTTGGTGCACTGCCCTGAAATCATGATGGACAGACATTTGGATCAGCTGCTGATGTGTGCCATCTATGTCATGGCTAAGGTAAGGCGTGAATAAAGAAAACAAGCAAAAAAACCCCAAAACTTTAAGACTTAGTATTCCAAAGACTACAATTCCTCAAAAATGCCCCAGACAGCAAACCACAAAGACACTACGAACCTGTCCTGTTCATCTCCCCTTAGGTTACTAAGGAGGACAGATCATTTCAGAACATTATGCGCTGCTATCGGACACAACCGCAAGCCAAGAGCCATGTAAGTACAGCTGGCGTTACGCCATGTGGTAGCGGCTTTATTAAATGCCTTGGTTCTATTTCAGGAACGGATCACTTTTTGAAGTAACGTTTGACATTAAATAAATGCAGCCTGCGAGCCATTCTCCTCCAAAATCCTGCACCAGTGAAAGCTTTGTATGCTAAACCATAGCTACAACAGGAAAGGTCTTTACTTAGAACCTAAGGAGGCAGTGCCTATCGGATAATACGCCCGTTAGGAGGCTGTATTTTCTGCAAGAAGGAATAAGTTTCTAAAAGGGAGATAATGTGATGCAGACTGTTCTTTCCAGAGTATGTAACTGCGTATCTAGTCATCCTGCCTTTGCCACGCTCCTCTCTTTCCCCGCAGGTGTATCGGAGTGTCCTGATAAAAGGCAGGAGACGCCGGTGCCGCTCTGGCAGCAGTGACAGCAATAGCCAGCAGAACTCGCCTACAGACAGAAGTAAAGAAAGAAACAAAGAAAGAAGTGAGTGATTCCACATCCCAGATGTTTGGTTTTAATTCCATTTCCAAAGCAGTGTGCATAAGAGCGGGATTTTATGTCACCCCACCCCAAACAGTTCCTTCTTTGGTAAACTTGGACCCAATTAGGAATATATCATTAACATTTAAAAGTTGCTGCAATTCAAGCTTAGCATTACACCCACATTGACAGTTTTGAATCCACGACATGTGCTTACATCAAGAGTTTACCGTGACAGCTGGCCTCGACTCCCCGAGTTCAGTTTGTTCGCCAAAGCAGGTGTCTTTGTAGCATGCAAGAAAATGAGTGCTAGCCCGCGTTCGGCCGCTTTTATTTCCTGCGGCTGCAGCAGTTTCCTTTAGAGTAGCTGGCTGACGGCAGAGCCGCAACAGCCCAGCCACCCGCAGCAGCTGTTGGGGCATCTCTGACATCCCTGAAGACTCTTTCCCTGGTATTTGAACAGACACATTTTCCTTGAAATAACATTTATACAGGAAAGCACGTAAGTGATGCTGTATACTCCTACCCCCACTTTACTTAAATAGACGGCAGTATAAACTGTAGCTATTGATGTTTTCTGTCACAGAGAGGCGGCAGGGAGGGGAGGAAATAATGATATCTATTTTGCAACTTCCCACATTAAACCAGCAGGAAGTATTACTAAGCCAAGTATTTCTACTACTAGCTGAAAAAGACTACCGTTCCCTACCCGAGGCTGTGCCAGCTGGCACCGAGCGAGACCAGCTCCTGGAAGTATAGCACAAATGCCTGGAAAATGGCGTTTCAGCTCTGCTTATATCGTGACGAAACTCACGCTTATGCAGAAAAGCCACTTGCAGTTTATCCAGGCAGAGGTTAGAAATCAAACACGTTTCTGTACACCTGCAGAGCAGGTGGTTGGTCTCGAACACCAGACTGCTTTTTTGTAAGGGAAGATGCTAAGGGAACAGAATTAGCGTCGCTGACACTGACACCGGGCTCGCGGTCACTACTGCGGTGCAGGACCCCAGCGCGGCTGCGTGCCTGGGGGGGAGGGGCCGGGGCGCGTTGGGCAGCTGTGGCTGCGTAACAGAGGGATTGCGCTCCTCTCGGCAGCCAGCAGAGACTCCAGCCCAGTGATGCGCTCCAGCAGCACCCTGCCCGTACCGCACCCCAACAGCGCGCCCCCCACCCCGACCCGGCTGACAGGTGCCAACAGTGACACAGAGGAGGAAGAGCGCGGGGATCTTATACAATTCTACAACAACATCTATATCGAGCAGATTAAAGAATTTGCCCTGAAGTATACTTCAAATGCAGTAAGTTAAATTCCGTGCTTTTCATTAGTAATTCGTTTGGGGTTTTTTGTAATGTACGTGCAGTAAAATACTCTGAGCTAACCTCACCGTAAGCAAATTCAAAGGGTTATATTTTTACGACAGTAATTTCACCTCAAGGGCAGACTGTGCTGCTAAAACACCAAGTACTTTCAATGCCAATTTGCCGTTTCCTCCTGGATGAAATAGGCAGCACCGAGCGGTATCAACTGCCAGCCTCAGACAGGGTCAGAAAAGTAAATTAAGAAAATACTAATCTGGCCTAAGAACATGACAAAACTTGCATCTGTTCTAAAAACGGATGGTATGGCACCAGCAGAAAAACACTAAACTGTGTTTAAGGCAACCAACTCACTAAAGCCTTACTGCAGTAACACCCGAGACCAGGTACCAACCATCACGTGATTTTCATTTTCTCTTGTGCAGACCGACTCTCCTCCGCTCTCGCCCTACCCCTTTGTGAGGATTGGCTCCCCTCGCAGAATCCAGCTGTCCCAGAATCACCCAGTCTACATCTCGCCACACAAAAACGAGTCTACTCTCTCTCCTCGAGAGAAAATATTCTATTATTTCAGCAGCAGCCCATCTAAGGTGAGACTGCAGGGGTTTAGTTTGCTTTTATAAATCCTTACTTCGCTATTTTCTTTTTGGTAGTGAAATTAGAGAAGGTGGTGCAACACACCTTTCTGTTGACACCGTTTAACCTGTACTTTTTCACCTGACACTCTTCAAACTGTCAGTTCAGGCCTCTGAGAAGTTGTAAAGCAATTAGGCGTCCAAGGTACTTGTGTACTTTTAAAAGTTACTCTTGTCGCTGATCCACACGAACGACTGGGGAGGCGCAGCCAGGGCACCCTTTGCTTTCAGGTAACAGGTGAGTTACGTGGCATGGCAACCGCTCAGAGAGAACATTAAATACAGTCACATGCCTTATCTACCTAGCGGGGGAAAGAGTCCTCCAAGTGGCTCTTAACACAAAAGGACTTACCAGGTGGATACGTAACAGGCTGGGTCCTGTCACCTCTGGTCACCAGGAATGAAGCAGGAATCTTCCCTCAGAAGCATCTTCACTCTAGATGGCAGTGGCGGCGCCTGCGGGGGCGGGCAGCGGTCGTTCCCGCGGCAGGAGGGGGCCCTTCAGCTCTGTGTGCTGGAACAAGCGGCTCGCTTGAGCTCCAGCCGGGCTGGCGTACTCTAGCTCTGCAACGAGCAGTACGGGGATTAAACAGGTTGGTCTGTCACAGGCAGCAGATCGCCAGGAACAAAGCCTACATGATCCCGCTGTAACACAACTAACCGCCGTTCACTTTATGTTTTGCTCATCACAACAACGAGAGGTAATTCTGCTCCCCCCCCCCCTTTCTCCCTCCAGAGGCTAAAGGAAATTAACAGCATGGTTAGAACCGGAGAAACTCCGACCAAGAAGAGAGGCATTCTCTTAGAAGATGGTACCGAAGCACCAGCTAAGCGGATCTGTCAGGAGAATCACACGGCTCTGTTAAGACGACTACAAGACGTAGCAAATGACCGCGGGTCCCACTGAGCGCGGTGCCCCCACACAGGTATTCCCTCGCTGCTGCTCAGCCCGGGCAGAGCGTGCCGAGGAGCCCGGCCGGGCCCCGGCTGCCTTGCCCACCTCCAGGCTCTGGCTGCCGCAAGGGGCCAAGGAGCTGAGCGGTCGCACCCCTAACCCAGCTTTCCCCCCTGCGACAGGTATCGACAGCCGCTTGCTCTAACCCGTCAACTCGCGCTGCTTGTGTCGGGGCTCCCCCGTCGCCCTCACCTTTGGACTGGGAAGTTACTCACGCGCCACATGTGGCAGCGCTGCACCAAGCTTCAGCGGCGTCTTGGTTTTTTTAACAGTAACCACCTCCACAAAAACAATGACTTACAGGTAATATTCCAGCAAAGTCCAGTTCTGCTTGGGAAGGGAAGATGGGAATAACCTTTCCAAGCCCCGAAGGAAGCTGGCCGAGTGGATCCTTTCCCTGTCCAGGATGTGCCGTGTGCCCCTGCCACCCATCATGTCATTCTGCTCCGCTGCTGGGGCGCCCTGTACAGAAGTAGGTAGCTTTGTGACGCCTTGGTTTTAGCTGTGCAATGTTTTCAAGTGAACTCACGTTCAAAGGTGGCACTTTGGTAGGGCTGTGAAGCACCACGTGTAAGGCAGAGTAGTTTTGCTGTATATTTGCAATGGCACTTTCTAAATGTGAATTATTTTTTTTTTTCCAAAGGCTGACTTCAGCTGTCTTTTCTGTATTGAAGCAATTTGATTTTTGTATTTATTTTCAAATTGACAGCCCATAGCTCCCCTCTTCAGCAAATGGCATTAAGGTTTCATTGTAGCGCGGTGCCTTTGCAGTAAGGAATGCAGGATGCTAGGGACGTCGGCTTTTTCCGAGGAATTTTATATACTTGTAACGTTCCTGCAGCGCGCTTTTCTTGAGAGTCAGGAACTGGCCACCTCACTCAGCAGCAGGACGGTGGGGTCCAGCTCTTAAAACATTTATGTAGCTTTTTTACTTTGTTTGTAAAGGACAGGGCTTGCAGGGGGTTGGGTTTGTTTTTTTTAGTGGACTAAATGAGGCAGCCTCGGAGAAATCTCTCCCCGCTACCAGGATAAGGAAGCGGCAAGTATATTACTATAGTTGTCTTATAAAATAGTTCCAAAATACCAGACTTAATAGGAAAGCATTAAACATACTAACACCTGGTACAGCAGGGCAGCTGACGGCTTCAGTGACACAATGGGGAACACCGGTGGCGTTAACGGAGAACGTAGCACACGTGGATTCCCAGAAGCTTATATAAGGAAACAAAAGTTAAAAGCTCTGTGTTTTTAATCATTCCTGCTCCTCTGAATTATTGGAAAACTTAGGATTTAATTCCACTGTCAATTCAATTCATGCAACATAAAAGCATCTTTTGTTCTTACCTGCGTAACAAAAAGGCTGAAGTCAAGAAATTGTGTAGATGTCTCTGTAAAAATATTTATGAAATTGTCAGACAATTCTTGTTACTCTGTACCATTTACGTTACTTTGTATGAAAATATTGCGAGTGTATTTTTCAATAAAGAACTTATAAACTCACACTCTTACGTGAAAAAAAGCAGCATGTGTGCAAAGCTGAAGAGAGCCTGTAGTTCTCAAATGCTAAACGTGCAAAAAAATACAAATTAACAGAACTATCATATATATAGGTGGAGTATACAAGCA
The DNA here is from genome assembly GCF_023634085.1 of Falco cherrug. Classification (NCBI taxonomy): domain Eukaryota; kingdom Metazoa; phylum Chordata; class Aves; order Falconiformes; family Falconidae; genus Falco; species Falco cherrug. The sequence continues at coordinate 5,512,751 of NC_073710.1, read as the reverse complement.
GAAAAACTTCAGTCAAACATTGCAATTAATGGTTTAAAAATAATAATAATAAAATAATAATAAAATAATTATGCTTATTAGTCACACAAGGTAAGGATTTTCTCTTGTCCCAGTTCAGTCATGGCGTTTCCTCCCACGGCACGGGGGACCGCAGGGGGCTGGCCGGCCGCTCTCGGGGCGCAGCAGCGAGGCCGCCTGGCTGCACTGCGCTGCGCTCCAGCGGAAGGAGAATTACTGTCCTGTGCACCAGCCCACACCCTCACCTTCGAACTACGGGAGGGGAATTTCTAAAAATTCTTCATCAAGTTGTTGAGGGCTGCGGCTGCCGGTGGCCACGTGCTGCACCATTACCCCTCAGTACCTGCTGGATGTCATCTGTGTCATCACCTGGTGGCACTGAGCATCAGCAGCTTCTGTTGCTTCTGTCCCTTTCTGAAACCAAATAGTTCAGTAACCCTCAGCTGTAACAGCAGCACAGGGTGTTACGCTGTGAAACAAAAAAGCTACTTCAACAGAAGCACTCCAAAGGAAAATAACTCTAGTACGGAAACATTATTATTTAAAAAAAAAAAATCTGAAGTAGCTTCACAATATTTCTTTCAAGATTTAGTAGAGTCATTTGGTTGGAAGGGACCTACAGCAACCACCCAGGCCAAGGGCACACGCAGCTGCTGAAGCCTGCTAGCACAAGTTACAGTTTCTGAAATATTCTTTCTGGAGTTCAGAATTGCAGAGATACCATCAGAACCGCCCTTAAACCCCTGGCAGGGACCTCATCGCAGCTGTTCATTCAATGATACACCCGTACGGTCACGCCAGGAGAAAAAGCTCCGATCGCAGTGCTATTGCTTCAGTACTCATTTGCCTACCTTGCTGCTGGAACAGCTTCTTTTAACACACAAATCCAACTGCAGGAAGACATTGCCTTCTCTCCCCTTTCTCAGTCTACTAAAAAAAAATATATTATTTGGATTATTCTTTCTAAACAAAATTCCACATTCTCTACAGAAAAAAAAAAAGTCAAACTGCTATTAGCATGGCTCTAGCTTAGAGCAATCCAACCCGCTCACCAGACCGAGAGGCCCGTGGCAGCTCAAAGATAAAACTTACTTGACCAACCCTCATTTTTATTGCGCCACCCGAGCGCTCTCCCTTCTCCCTGTTTTTGCAGACTGCCGTGTTTCCTAAACCCCAGCAGCAACCAAAGGGAAACAGCAGCTGCCACATCTCTGAGCCCGCCACGGGCGATGCTCCCCAGGCGTTGCCTTGTATTGAGGCCCCCCAGCACCGCGGGGGCGGGCAGGAACACCCAACCGAGCCCTGCCTCTGCCCTGCTGCAGCTCGCGTGGGAGAGCACCCCAAGACTGGAAGGGATTAAAATTCTGTGCAAGCCCCTCACCTAAGTGGCTTAGGAAATTCCCAAGTCAGTGATTTAATACAGAGGTTTCTGAATAATTACTAAAAAAAAAAAAGCTCTCTCATTGCAGTGCAGCCCAGCTGTGCCTCCCCACCCAGCCGGGACCCGGTGCTCGGGCACAGCGCGAACCCCATGTCCCGCCTCACACCCAGAGCCCTGCACCGAAGCTTTCCTCATGCCCGCTCCGAAGCGTTTACCTTTCGCCCTCAGCCTTCCCGGGAAGCGTTAGCGCAGAAACGTCTCCCAGACACGTTCCTTGGAACAAACCAACGCCCACACCTCAGCACCACTGCCCCGGCAACACCCGCTCAGCCTTCCCAGCGCCTCCTCCATCGCCGTTTTCTATCCCCGACTCGGAAGAGGCACCGGGCCATGCCAAGGCACTCGCAATTCCGCATAACCTGCCAGGTGTCCCAAGGGCACCGGCTGGCGGGGGCTTGAACGCCACACCGAAGGGACCACCAGCTGAGGTATGCGGCACGGAGCCACCCCCTCGCCCTTGTACCGGGTTACAGAGCAGCTGGCTGCTTCTCTCATGGCTGTTTACACGTCGAACACTGCGTTAAAGCCACTCGGTGCTGTACCCCGTTCTAGAGACTTCCCCGGCAGCAAGGGACCACTGAAAGCAAGCTGCTCCACAGCAGGGCCGTGCTCGACTAAGGCCATATGTCTGTTAGAAAGGTTAACAACCAGCCGCACGTGACACGGAGGATGGACTGGAACTGAACAAGCGCATATTTAGGATTAGCGGAAATCTGTTCCCTGAAATGCAAATAACAAAACCCAGGAACACTATGAAGGATTATCATCGTCGTTATTTTTTAAGCAGTGAATCAGCTGCACAAGAATCAAGAAAAAGGTAAGAGAGCAACCAAAGAAACATTTTCTAACTATTAAGCTAGCTGCCAAGCAGCTCCCAGAAGCTGTTTGATTGAAGCCCAAGACAGCAGCAGCCGCGGCTGCCGCCAGCGCTGCCCTGTGCTGTGCCACACACCCGCCCGCCGGCACCAAGCGCTGGGGAAGGCCAGGCTGGGTGGAGCCGCCTGGGGCCCAGACCCTTCCCAGCGCCACGAGGGGCAGGGCGCAGCTCCGGTAAGAGCTGCCGAGATACCCAAAAGCAGCGGAGGGATCTCGGCCGCGCGAGGGCACGGCTGGCCTGCCCGAGGCCCGGCGAGAGGCCGCTCCCCACGCGTGGCACCGCCAGCTCGGCCCAGCCGCAAGCAGGGAGGAGCGGAACGCGGCCAAGCGCGCTCCAGAGCGAGGGGGTCCTGGGGCAGTTCCTTCAGCCCCACGCTGCGTGCGCGCCCAAGGCCTCTGCTTCTACCAAGCACCTCAGAAGTGCTGGAGGCAGACGCCGGCTGAAGCCCCACACCACAGCTGCTGCCACAGCCCTGCCCCACCTACCAGCCTTTCCTCCTGCTGCAAGAGGGAGGCCGAGCAAGAAACCGGCTCCCGCTACCGCCTCCCCTCTCCCTCCCTCCCGCCCTCTCGAAGGAGGGGATCAGCAGCGAGACCACTCACCCTTTTCCACAAGGGCTGGACACAGTCTTCGATCCCTTCAGCAAAGATCCCGGGGGGAAGCCATCGCACCCGTGCTGGGAGACGAAGCCAGGAGCTGTCTGCAGAGCTTCACGTGGCCACGCCAGCCCAGGAGACGCCGCACGTGCTGCCAGCACACACTCACCGCTGCACCCCGGAGCGGGCACTCGCAGCCTCCTGCCCCGCAGGATTCCCCTCCCGCCAACGGAGGTGGGCCAGACAGCTTCCGTGGCTGGCAACATGGCGTAAAAATGGCACGCCGTGCTCCGGAAGACTGAAAAGTTGAGCTTCAAACCCCTGTTTTACAATGGCAGCAGCTCCCCAAGGCCGCTGAATGAGGAGGACCGGAGTGGAGAAGCGCTCCGTGCCCAGTTACTGGTGCCTTCGCTCACACAGGAGAGCGGCCACACACACACGCATGTACTTGCGCACGCTCACGCTCTCTGGCACCGTTACTGGCTCTCCAGGAACAGCTGTGGCACTAAGCAGCTGCTCCAGAAGGCTGGTGCTTCCTTTGGCTTTCCCATGGTGGGCAAGGAAGAGAGGGAAGGACAAAGTCTGTCTGCGCACGTTGTCACCGAACTGAGAACGTAACAGAGAGAATCGCTTGCCTTCTCCCGTGATCCACAGGTTTTTCCTTTTCTATACTGATACATGTACAAAATTACCGAAGGGTTACAGCTACCTGCCATCCAAATCCTGTTCTCACAAAATACCTAACTTTAGCATGCAAGACAAAGAATGCAAAAACCATGTGAGAAAAAAAAAAATAAATCTTTAATTCAGAGGTAAAATGTTCCTACTGTAGGAAAGGATACACAAACCAAAGTGCCAATTCACAATTTTGTGCTCTCCTCAAAGTTTTTGATCTGAAGGCAGGACTTAACAGTTTATATTACGTATCTTTTTCTAAAAAATACTTAGGAGTAAGAGCAAAGCTCTTGGAAGTCCAAAGCCTTTTCCCACTCCTTCCTTCCAAAGAGGCAGGAATGGGAGAAAAGAGAAACCGCCATTTAAAAATGTCAAATCCCTTATTTGCACAGGTTTATTTTGAGGTTTGCAGTGGAACATTTTGCTCCAACAAGCCATCAGCATCAGCAAGAAAGCAACATTTAGTTTGATGTTACCTTGCTGGCGCTGGTTTGTAGCACTGCTATACTGCTTCCCCCAACAGCAGCCACCGTTTCAAGGCTCAGACAGCAAAATGTCCTACACCGAGTCTGTCGGCTTTACCCTAGTTACTGATGCATCAAAGCACCAGGGTGTGAGGAGCTCCCCCGGGGATGCCGTGGCTATACGGATGCAAGTGGAAACACACAGAATTATTCTCATAACAATTTTGCAATTGTCTGAAAAGGTATCAGCAGCTACCGTCAGCGGCACTAAAGGCTGCAGACTTACTCTAGATCTCCCCATCCATTTTTAAACACCACTGCCTTAACACATCATCTTCTCAGCCTCCCAACAAAGTCGGATTGAACTCTGAGCTAGCGGAGATAGATTTGTATCGGAGACAGCACAAACCGAGCCTACTTGGAGTTAACTGCCCTACAAAATCATACCGAGTCACATACATGTCACTCACCGACTGACTCAACCTAGGCCAAAACGTCCTTGGGAAAGATCTGCACTCAACCACCGCTTAACACAGCGCAGTTTGCAGTAAAACACCACAGTGCACTTAAAGCCATTAAATATGTTTACGTCTGCTGTACTAATTCACATGACCAGAGCGTGCCAGAGCCTTCAGTTTGGCTAGGCCCACACCTCACGCACACAGAGGCAGCAAAAGCTTTCAGAGAGCCGAAGGCAATAGCTCAGTTGCAAATACCTTGTTCACAAGCACCCACTTGGCAATTTAAGCCCTTACTTTTAACCTCAAATTTGTTTAGGAAGGAGCCACTCTAAATTACATTTCTCTTATTACACCACGTACAAACAGATACACTAAGGTTTAGAAAGCACATTTTAGCATTAGTCAAGGACCCAGGTCCTGTAACAGACACTGTGTAAGATGAGGGGAGGTAAAAAGAGGAAAGAGTAGCCCCAAGAAATGCACCTCTGGATGCACGCACGTCTCTGCCTTAAAGAGGATCCTCGCTCACCACGTACCCTCTGCTTTCTTCTGGCTACAGAGGCATTCCAGCAGTACTAGGGACACCCCAGGCAGCCCCAGGAAACCACTGCATCTCAAAGGCAGAACCTTTAAAAGGTTGAAGGCAACATCATGCAGTAAGATTTCAGCGTTACCTAAAACAAAGTAATTTATACAATGTTACATGCTGCACAGAAACCATTCAAGTCATCCTTCACAGTACATTAAATTAATCATTTAGTATATGGTAGCATGTTCCTTGGGAAGTCTTTGTGTATTTCTTTAAGAGCCAAGAGGTTCTTCTCAAAGAGAAGAGGGAAACATTGTTACGTGACAAGTGGATTTAGCTTGTCAGATAGAAACAAAAGAGGAAAAAAAACCCTCAAAACCCAGGACATGCACCACACCGCTCCCCCATCCTCCCCAAACACCACTTCAAATACTACCCCATGACAACAGCAGGCTCTGCACTAATGCCAACATTACAGGTAGGAGGAGCTAAAGAAAAAGCAGCCCAGCTACAAAAGGGTTAACATTACAGGTTTTGATAGGAAAACGCTATTAGGGCAGAATAAGGCGTTATGCTAGGCTACGACATTAGGAAGACTCTTGTGAAAAGCAACAGATTCTGCCCCGAGCTCACACACGCTTTTGAAAGATCTTCCCATGAGTGGAACACCACTATTTAACCAGCCTCTTTGGCACCTAACGTCCTGCTGGCTGCTAACACCCTGAACACACTCGCAGGCAAGTACGCGTGTAGCCAGGTGCTTCCACCCCGGTTCCAGTCTTTGCTAAATGCCTACAATATAGACAAACAGAGGGACAAAAGCTAGATCATGGTTTCTTTTTATTTTAAGATGTCACTACTAACACACATTAGTCAAGCTATCCTAAGTAACCCCCCTAGACAACTAGGGAATCTAAAATCTTCTAAGATTTTATTAGCTCAAGAGACCACCGTTAAAAGCTTTATTTTTAGTGTTTATGTAATAAAAGTCTAACAAGCCTGACATTCTGCATTCGCCCTGTCAGACTAATGTGCGCTTTAGTGACAATATCCGTTTACAAATCAATACTACATCATACATCATCCCCACCTTTATCTCTGGAAAGTGCTAAATGGAGTCAATGGACCAACTATTTACAATTTCAAATCCTAATATATTTACAATAGAAACCAAAAGTATTTAAAACCATTAAATATAGTGTTTAACTCTGCTATATTAGTTTACATGAACACAGCTTACCTCTGGCATCATATTTCCAATACTAATATTTCTGCCAGTAATTTTAGATTTTTTAAAAAAATTGCTATTCCTGGAGGGAAAAAATAAAAGCTTAAAAACCAACCCAAAACCTCCAGGCATTTCAGAGCCCTGAGGAATTACCCACCCTAAACAGTCTTCAGGTAGAAGTACTGCAGTGTTCGAGAGACTTCCAAACTCCAGGCAAGCCTTTAAAACCTAATGCATATGTAAAACATTAAGAGTCAGTAATCCCTTGAACAGGTTTACTGGAGTCACTGCTACCATTCTGTTTTTACTAATCCGTAGTCAAGAAGGAAACTGCTGCTTCGCTGTTTCTCCCTCCATTACATTCCCTCCGCCCACAGAAAGTGTTTTGTGCACCATCGTCCGGAAGAGCTAAGTAGGCATCGTCTTCTCTTCTTTGCTGAAAGGCTGCACGGAGCCAGGCTTTACCCACGACAGGCCAGAAACGTGCATGCTTTTGCAGTGCTGATCGTCTGGCTTCTTCTAGGTGGAAGAAAGTCACAGTCAGAATCATTCGGTACCCCAACCCCCCCCGAGTCCCACCCCATCCATTTTCTCTTTGGCACGTACAGGCATAGAAGAGGCTAGCATCGCTTCCCCTGCTCAGAGGGGAACAGCCAAGCGAGCACTGCTTTCATTTCTGGGAACGTGTGGGGTGTCTGTAGAAACACCCTGATGGTACAGGACAGTTTTACCGACTTAGTCCTTGCACTGCCACCCTATCATACCATGAAGATTAAAAGATACTTTTTGAATAGTGCCTCTTGCTTGAAGGCCATGGCCCAGCACCACTGCACTGCTCTTTGCCCAACTGCTCGGTTCTACAGAGAGACGCACCGACCCAAATCCGAACACTTCTGTCATTAACCTGAAGTCAGAACCATCGCATAGTACCTTGTGACGCTGGGCATCCTGCGGAGGAGCACTCCACCACCCTGAAGGCTTCCCAACACACATTAACATGGCAAAGCAGCAGCTATATATATATATACACACATATATATATACACACACACACACACAGTTGCTATACCATGGAGTTTCCAAATGCCTTCCCAGGATGGCTCTTCCGAGTATTTATCGCAGTTAAATGCTTCAACAGTAACTATTCCTACCCAACACCATGCAACAAACATTCAAGACAGACTACTGAGATTTCGAAGACAAATAAGTCTTCAAGCTGAGGAAGAAAGATGCAACTTCAAGCATCTGTAGGTTTAAAGTAGTTTAAGATGAGTCAATTGGATACATACTCTAGCAGGTCAAAAACAGAATAGCTTGCAGGTGTTTTTTGCATACCAGGAACTAGCCCTGCCTCCACCCTGCTATGGGCTCATCTGAGCACCTCCACACCGAGCACAGCAACCCTGGAATGACGCATCAAGTTCTCGAAAGCGGTAATTACGTGAGTAGACTTTGTCACACTACGGCAAGCCCTTTGCCTAACAAAGTAAACTAAGCCAGCAAGAAAACTGAACCTGCACTTCCTCTGCCCCTCCCCTCGTTTTGAGTAAAAGGTGTAAAAATGCTGACACAATTGCCATACCACATCAGAAAACGGCAAACAAGAGGGACCAGTTAAGCCTGAGCCTGGCAGAGTAGCTCCTGCACACGGGAGACCGTCTAGCAGAAGCCAAGTGCTCAGCAGGGCACCGGGACACTCGCAGCCTTCCCAGGGCTACAGCTCTAGAATAGCCCAGCCGTTTCCCAAGGCACAGGAATTACACAGGTAATAAACAAGGACCCAGGATTAGGAAACTTCCTTTTACAGGGAAGGAAGAGAAAGTTCTCAGCTGCACTGACATTTTGGAACAAATCTAAGGCACAGGAGCTGGGCCGTTGTTGCTACCAACGAACTACTCAAGCACTAAAGTACCACACATGCAACAGTTACTGAAGACACCAGCATTCACTTAAAGAAATTAACATGCATCTCCAAAGAAAAAAAGACAAAAGAAAAGTCACTGTTTGCTATCAATCTCCAAGACATCATACCCCTTTCATTTCAGGCACCTCAACCTGTTCTTTTTCTTTAGGTCTTTGATTTGAAAGGTAATAAGGAGGTAGAGAATGGAGGAGAGGAAGGGGGGAGAAGTATTTCTTAAAGTTATAAGAACATCAAGAACCTGATCAAAATGTTTTTCTGTGCACTCTAAGGCTGGAAAAAGGCCACCTCACCTCTAGCCCTGACTCTGGCAGTTGGGAACATTGCTACACTGAGTTTATGAGCAGCACATTTTATTAAAATCAATGTAAAAATCTCACCCATGCCAGAAGACATGCAAAAACACGAGTTAAAAGCTTGCAGCAAGGAAGACTGAGGTTTGGACTGACAAAAAAACCCCCCAAACAATTAATTAAAAAAAAAAAAAAGCATCAAACCACACCACAGCTCTAGAGCAAGGAGCCCAAGTCACTAACTAAACCACGTAGAGGGCATTTCCTTGCATGTCAGGCAAAGGTACCAGCCACAGTTTCAGAATCTTTAGGCACTGCAAGTGGAGTGGCTTGTCATGCCACTCAGTGCAGACTCAGAATTGCTGTGTGACAGCTCTTGTCAAGGGCAAAGAAATAATTTCAAGAAAAAGACCCCAACAACAACCACCTCCCCCCCAACAGCAAAGGTGTTGCTCAGGTGAAAGCTGTACGAACCAACACATCCTTGCTGTGTCAGTAAGAGTGCTTTGTGTCAGTAGTAACTCTAAGCACCCTTCAATTAGCCGACGTCTTCATTAGACATCAGTAGCATTGGAGAGGTGAGCAAGGTACTCTGCTTGTGCTCTGGTTCAGTTGTGAAAGATCTCACAGCAGAAGAGAACAAAGACGCTGGGGGCTGCCAGGTTATGCAGAAGCGGTAATGGCCATGACAAGTGCAGGACAAGCTGTTAAGACTGTCAGCAAATCTCCTCTCTCCCCTTATTCCTTCCCTTCCATCCCTAAACAAAACACATCTGCCAAGTGTGCCAACAACTGTACGGACAAAGCTTTCAAGCTAGCCAAATGATTAACTGCTTAACACACTGAAGTTAGAACAGTGACATAACTGCTTAGTTAGGAGTCCGAATCTGTTCCAGCACGCCAGCTGATCCAAAAGAGGGGCAGAATAAGGTCTGTCTCATACTCATTCATCACAAACAGGCAGAGAAGCTTTTTTCCCTTATCAGGCAATAAACCCTTCCTACAGCGAGGATCTCGACCTTGCGCATACCTTCTGAGTCAACATCTTCTCTCTAGCTTCATCATGTATAGCTGGATTCCACGGAGAAAAACTATGGAGAAAGTAGAGTTATGTCTCACTTTGTATTTTTGCAAACTGCAGCATCATGTAGAAAGCAGAAGTTTCCCTTGGGTTAGTTCGCTGAATTTCAAGTAAACTACAGGTCTGAGTTTTCAGTGTTAAAACATACACCTAAGAATTAAATTTACATTGTCATGGATCTTTACAACAAAAAGTATTTAGGTTTTTGTTCTTGTTTGCAATGAGAACCAGCAATTCAGCAGGTGCTATGTGAAATATGTGACTCATATTCATCATGGAGCTGACTGCTCCATCCCCCATGCAGTCAAGGTCAGAAGTATTTAAAAAGTGTGACCGAAGCACAGTAATGCAAACTGAGTTCAAGAAAGCCCAAAAGCAGCATTTACTCCATGGGTACCTCCAAGAGAGGTGGGGTGTTCTGGGCCTTTTTTTGTTGTTGTTGTTCGGGGGTTAGTTGACAGTTTTTTAACTCTTGGTTGCTTAGTGAAAAAAACCCAGCAAATACAAGCATCTGATTATATTTAAGATTCACTCAACTCAAAACAGACAGAAATGAGGGTAGGAATATTCAAAATATTGCTATACATGTATGAAAAAACAGGTCAGAACTTGGCAGCAAAAGGCTTCAAACCAACAACTATACCAAAACCTGTTGTTGAACCATTAGGGCATGGCGAATTTGCTCATGGGACTTACATGATTGCATAGGGATCCTCTATTTTGGGCTGATCAAATAAATGACTGCTGCATAGTTTGACACTGTCCACCACTTTACTTTTGAACAGCTGAATATCTTTTTCATACCTGCAAGAGAGAAGCAACGTTAAGTATTTGCAAGGAGGCACAGGTTTGCTCTAGAAGCACAGATAGGCTTGTCAAAGCCTCAACTTGAGTTCCTAGTGCAACCAACTGTTGAGGTAGAGACCACGAACTCATAAACTATTTAATAAACCTCTTGTTTCTGCAAGTCTATGCAAAAGTCTTTTAGAAGACCATGTCTGTATGCACTGAAGATACTTACAGCACTGCAGCCTCAGGATTCTGAGGACTAGTTGTATCAATCTTGTAGAAGACTCTGCGAGCATACATTAACACTTGCCAAATGTGATTATGATTTCGCCTAAAAAGAAAAAAAAAAAAACACGCAATGAAGAATGGAACAAACTTCTTTCCAATTATACATCAATATGTTACCACTAACCTCCATTTTGCAAATGCTCTTTTCACATCCAGTTCACCAGATAAAGGATCCACTAGTGGATGGAAGACGGGCAGATCAAAAACCAAGCGCTGCATTAGAAAAAAGTAATTTATTATGCTAAAATCACTGGGTGAAGGTCAGTCAGATGTTGCTTCCAAATACTAATTGTTTCTGTGTGAAAAGAAAGCAACTTGAAGTGATTTATACCAACTGTGAAACTGTAACCCAACACACCCATGTTACATGCAGGGTCTTGTCCTCTCTCACATGCTTATCACCAAATCAGGAAACTAATCCAGCTAACTGCACAGGCACTGGTGCCAGCACAGGTAATAATATGAGATAAGATCAGATTAGAGGAGTTTTTCTGGTTTAGCTATTTGTGACTGAAAGCTTTTTACATACTTGAGCTACAATCAATACTTTTTTTATCCTACACATTTGCAAGTAAACTGCGCAGTGACATCGCGGTGTCTCCAGTTCCGTACAGCTAGCTTCCTCTCGTGTCCGTGCATTCTTCCAAAAGAAAACTTAGTTTAGACAGGAAGGCTTTAAAGCCCTATTCCAACAGGAGAATGATGGCTGTACCAGAAGTACTAAAGTCTAATCTTCAAAAGAAACTGTTTCCTACTAGTTCTGTCCTTTTAAAGATGATAGCTTTACACAAAACTTGACACCACACAGACAGCTTCCTGACATAGCAACTTGTTCTCAGCTACAGCAGTTACACACACATCTCCCAATCCTCCCCTTAAAGGAATTTGGCCAAGGGAGCCAGCTGCTCTGCTCTGGAGAGTCAGATTGGCACAATATTATTTTATTTTTATTTTTTAACTGATGTAATAACTCTAGATACTTTTCCTTAGAGAAAAAAGAGAAAGCAGAGATAGAAAGTAACACCACACCATCTATCTCCTTCTCCCTTTGTTTCACCAACATTATCCTCAAGTTTTTTTAGTTCTTTGTTTCAACGTAATTTAGAAGAAAAACAGGCAAAAAATCCTTCAGCACTACAGCCGGCGTGCCCAGATTTTATGTTCCATTCTATCACTACTCAGAATTTGGATACTTCTTCAAGTGTTTCAGCATTGACCACCTTGCTGAGGAAGTAGCAGATCAAGAGTTGAGGTAAAGAACTGGTTGATTACTTAAGACTCTAATGCATCTAACCTCAGGAAGTTCACTCTACACCAGTCTCAGTAATCAGAGTAACAGGATTCCTCCACAGATATTAGGAAATATGTATAAGGTATCACAAATGAGTGCAGCCAACTGAATAAACTTAGTTCAAGGAAACGAGAAGCTAGTCAGTGTATCAGCTTTAACAGAAAGTCATACCTAGAACACCAGAAAAAAAGAAAAACCCAAGACACACATAACCACTTACCGGGCAGTCTCCATCTGGGTAATTATCAGGAATATAAACAGTAAACTTAAACACACCATCCTGGTACAGCCCATGTCTTATGAATATTACACCAAACCACACTGCAAGGGAAAAAAAGTTTGCTTGAGTGAAAGATTTTTTACCAAAAAAAAAAAAAAATCTACATACATAAAAATCTTAAAAGTTAAGTTTAAACTTACTTAACGCTGATCGGTAAGATGGCTGCACGTAGACACCTGGCAATTTCTGCTTTACAACCAAGGTACTGCAATTAAAATCGGTATTTAGAATAGCCCCACAACAACACTAAGCCTACAGCAAGCTGACAACAGTAAACCCAGAACTTACTAACAATAGCTTAACTGGGGACTTCTTCCACAAACTTATACTCAATTGCCAAGGGCAGATTGCTCACAGAAGGAGACTGAAGAAAACCAGCGAAAGCGTGTTCTTTAACTCTTGCTGTTCCCACCCCTCCGCTTAGAGTTACTAACGTGAAACATTTTTTCTCCTGATAAAACTGTAAGTAGAGAAGTAGAAATAAATTCTTCCCCAGTCAACCCATTTAGGTCATGTCAGTATCAAAATTTCCACTTTTCTACTGAATCCTCAGTTTCAAAGTAAAGAAGGAAAAAAAAAATGTAACTGATTTTGAAAGCAGATCTGCAGTCAGTTGTAGTTAATTCTGGAACGTGACCAAACTTTAACTTCAATTTTAAACAAGCAGTCTTTCAGTTTCAGATGAGATTATGCTGCAGGTCAAACAAATTACACTGGCAACGGACAAAACACAGTAACAGAGAATAAAAAGGACAGTCAAGTAGCAAGGTGTATTACAGATCCGGATCGAGCAACCTCAGGCATCTCATTAACAGGATGGACCAAGCCATTTTCTCAAACTTGCACTTATTTGCCATTTCACTTCTTGCACTGATAATGCAGTCACAACCTTCAGCCATCAGTGACTGGTGCACTATGAAAACAGTTTCTACCTCGTCCTTTGCCTTTTAGGTAAGTCCACTGATAATTAACAGTGCTACTGGGGCAAAATGTGCTATTTTTCCCATTTTTCAAACCAATGAGCACAAGAAGTTCCTAGTAAGTTTAACCAGCTGTAGCTGTATGGTATGCAGACACTATTGAACACTATAAGCGATAAACAAAATTATTCACTTTGTAGGTTTTCCAGTTACTTGGCATACAGGTCCATTACATTGAATTCCACATGCCTGCGCAAATACACAATAATCTTCAAGCAAAGTATTAACACAGTTCTCTACTTACAATTGCCATAAAATTCATTACTATTTTCTAATAATGAATCTGTTAAACTAGAGGAGTTTACATTAGGGTAACAACGTATTTTCGCATGCTACAGAAGAAAAACATCTTTCTTGGACTAAGAAGTCTGTGTCAGTTCCCTGAAAAAAATATTGTTTTGAGAGTTCTCACTTTCAGCTGAATGGTTAAACGCAAAAACAGAGTGTTGCATAAGGACTCCAGGGATTTTGTTCCAAAAAGCACTACATACTTGAGAATCCAGCATGTCTATTACAGAGGAAGTCCCTTCAGCTTTGTAGCACAAAACAGTTTATGTAACTTTATATAACTAGAAAGTTTTGCAGACAGAGATCTGTATGCTCCCACAGCAGTCTACAAACCACTAGATTGGATCAAATGCAACTGATCCAAAGAAAGCCATTTAAAATCACACTAGCTCCTCCCTCATAAGTTTCATGTAAAATATCACTGGTAGACAGGAAAGAATATAGTCTTTCTAATATCCGCTTAAGCTGTATCAGGCGGTGTTCAAGTGTTCCATGTAACAACCAAAGGAAGCTCCCACATCCTAACTCCATTAAGACAGTACCATATATTCATAACCATCATCCCACCAGACATCTGCTCGCTACTATTTTAAATATTTGTTTCAAAAATTTGGTATTTCTGACCAAAAAGCTATTAGGATACCTGGTCAGGATGCCTAAACCCAAAATGTGTTCACTTCAAGGCTGAGCAATACAGTGACTAAGAAAACCACATCTAAACACACTCCTGAAAAATCTCATCTCTTTTCCTCTCTCCTTCTACCTCAAGAGATTGAGACTGCTGCTCCAGAAGACTTTTGTGGAACTTCAGTTTTACTCCAAGGACTATGGAGAGGCACCACACAACAATTAGTTTTTTCTCCACTGAAGCATAAGCCCAGTGACCTAAAAAGAAAGAGGAAAAAAAGTGAAAACCTACAATTCTGCAAGGAGGGAATACTCCAAATAAAAAGGCCCATAGGAAGCATGCGTTCCATTTGTCGACTGGGATGACGTGGCAGGTGAAGCAGGCTTGGTTATTGGCACAGCATTCTTTGGAATAGAAGGCAACTGTTTCTTTGCAGAGGCTCGTAGAGGACTGGTTCGCAGCTCTCCACTCAAAGTTTTCTCTTCAGCATCAGGTCTCTGTTAGATTAAAAGAGAACCATGAAATTACAGACCGCATCTCATAAGCGTTTAAGATATGAACATATTTTAACACAGGTTTAAACCCAACTTTGCTCATTACAAGCTTGGCCAATGTATCTTGTGTTTCAGTGTTCTATTGCTGCGGGGGTGTCTCTGGATTTTGTTTTTAAACAGACTTTTATTCAGTCAAACCTAGCCTACAAGTACAAAAGTAATCAATGCTAGATAGGAAATCTGCAGATTAGGACAAATACTTAAGGAGGCTTACATTTATTTAGAAACTGGAACCAGATAGCATGTAACATCAGCTTAGAAGTCAATCTATTTCTAGCACACAGTGCATCAAGATAAATCATTTCTACTGACAAGGATCCTCATGTTCTAGACTTCAAAGAGTCCTTAGAAGTAGCACAGTAAAGCCGAGATGAAATAAGAACTTCCTACAGAAAATTTCACGTTATCGCACTTCCTGCCTGTGCTTAAGACACCAACATCCCACTTGGAACTGATCATACAGCCCACTCCCACCGTGAGAGAATCACCATTTGACAGTGATACCAAGTTTAAATAGTTTTGCTCCAGGAACATTTTTATGCTTATGTCGTCTTCTATCAAAAAAGAAAAGAAAAACCCAGAAAACTTTTTGACTTAATTGGTCACTGCTAGCAAACACCGTACTATGTACATTCTATAGGTTGCCAGGACAAACCTGCAGGCTGCAGACTTGCGATTAGGCTAGCTGTGGCGTCTAAAGGCATAATTTAAGCTACAGTGTTTTGAAGCACTCGAGACATGGACTAGAAAATACTACCTGTGTCACAAGCATCATCGAAGTTATCTCACTGGCCCTAGCACCGAATACCTAGGAAGCGATTAACCCTAGAACTATGACGCTTTTATCACTGCTACGATCTACAGAAGCAATAGCATTATGGAGGCACAGTTTTGTCAACATCCCTCCACACGCAGTACCTGGCTGAGCTCTACACAACAGTAAACAAATGTCCTAAGAAACAAGCATCGCAACCATTTGAACAAGGTGGTTTCATTTTTCCTACTTCAGATAAGAAAAAAAAAAAAATCAACAAATTCCAGAGTAGACTCCATCCACAGGTACATTGCAGGTAACGCAGCTCAAAGCTAGCTTACACTTTTATTGAAGACAATTCACAGTTCTTGGGATAAACGGCACATTCCAACTTCATTTATAGATCATCTGATGGTCTTTCCCAGCACGGCTACCACCCCTCAAAGCACGTTAACACCTTACGGCATCCATTCATTAAATACCTTGCGCACAGAACTCGTAGACATGCTCCAGAAAGGGTTCATAACGTGTATTCCAAACAAAGGCCTGCAACTTCTCAGTGTCTTCAGAGAGTCCTCGGGTCCCTCTGTTTTACACCCTAAAAATAGACACAATACATAGGCATTTATAACAGATAAACAGGACTCAATATATAAATAGGATTCAGATCCAGTTCTGCAACCAGGCTGACATTTCTGTCACTTCAGAAGAAAATTTATTGTAGTTAAAACTGCCAACAGTTAAAATTGCCAAAGCTGTATTATGTATTAGACTCCAGGACAATATTACAGTGGTCTATGAAACCATTTTTGCACATGAATCCCTGCCTTCTTTCTGCTAGAAAGAGACTCTACATTCTGCATTCCATGTTTTGTCTTGCTAACTGGAAAAAAACAAAACCATCTGTTGGCTCACCACACTCGGGGAAGATCCTCTACACAGAGAAATATGAAGTTATCACTTCACCTTCTCAGTCCAGCACCAGACAGTACCACAGTGTCTGACTCCTGGAGCACAGTTAAGTGCTGCCCCTCGCATATGCTGCTGACTCTGAAAGTTCTGAAGTGCTCCGGTTTGAAAAAAAACCCTCTGTCATTCCTGGTGAAAGAGATGATCCTCCCATTGAGTTTGCATCACGGATGTGTCATTTTGTTTTCATCTGCATTGGAACACCACCAGGAATAGACAAAGCCGCAGAACACAGAAGCTTCTCTGGAGCTTATTTAATGGTTTCACTACAGGCACCACGGCTTAGAGCTCTTCCGATCAGCAGTTCAGTAACAAGGACTTCAGCAGTATTTGGAGTTTCAGTGTGTCACCTACTGAATACATCCTTGGTCTACTCTTCCCCCCCAAAGTCTTGCTATTGTTTGTGCAAGAACTCTCGACTACAGCACCTCTTGTCTGGCATAGCCCATTTCCTCTACTCTTTCTTCTCCGGTTCTCTTAGTTTCCCTTCCCCTCCCTAAGGGCCACTCCCCAGCCCCCATTTCTGGCTACATTAACTAAGGTTTTGAGACAATCCACTTCATTCAATTTCTTTAACAGGAGGTTGTACAACATTGATGAAGGCAATTCACAGGATGCGAGAGAGAACAGCACAGGCTATTGTGGTCCACACTAAGTTTTTCTGCAGTAAACGGCACCACCTGTTCACCCATTGCCGTGATTAGTTTAGAAAACATGGTGACATTGAGATCAAAAACCTTTCTGAAAGGAAAGCAAGTCAATCCTGTTAAAAAATAAATAAATAAGCCAGACAATTTATCCAAAGAAAGTCTAGCAATAATAATTTTTTAAAAGGATGACTGACAGCAAATTGTAGGTATCCTTCTAGACTATATAGCAGCCAAGCATTCAAAAAATGCAAACCTCATTCAGAAAAGTGACGAAAATTAAATTACCCCACCCTAAAATTATCTCAAACATTCCACATGATTCTTTCAGATACTTTTTCTCTTCAGCAGCCAGAGAGAGTCTCTCATCACGCCGAGCCACTGAAAACCAAGTCAAGAGATGGCTACTGCACTGAGGCATGCCCTATGATAGCAGGAAGAAAATGTTTTCAGTTTTCCCCATCCCCTATGTGGAAAGCTGAGCCAGGCCACAGGGCTATGCCAAGGGCCTTTTCTCTTCCATGAAATCCAGCCAGACTAAATAAGAGAGCAAGACACTGGGCTAAGAAGGTACAAGATATTTTCTTGGGAAACTTCAGTGTAACCAGAGGGTGGAGGAACTGACGCACAAAGAGAGCACCCGAGTGCTAAGGCTTCGACAAGACAGAAAAGTGCTGGAAGCTGAGGTACAGGTTGGAAGACAATTAGCTGGAATCTAGAGTGATTATGGGTTTGGATTTTTTTTTTCTTTGTTTATTTTAGCCTAGTGGCTTTTTAAGACTAGGTAATATAAATCGCATTATTCCTGAAGCAGAGATATGAAATACAGGAGTTAGGCAGTACAAAGAATGATGCACGTACATAAAAAACAGCCTAACCTATTACCAGTAAAACAAGGAACTGATCTAGAAGCTTGATAATTGGTGCTAGAGGAGTTCAGTCACTGACTCCACCTTTCAGAAAGTATGCACCTCAGCAGACTTCCAGCTTTGTTGAAAAGCTTTTCACTACGGAGATGCCAATTTACAGGCTATTAAGAGCAGTTTATATCTCCATATCAAACACTACTTTAGCTCTCGCTAAACTACAAAAAAAAACTCCCAGAGACTATCCCGTACAGAGATCTTTTATCCAGTTGCTTGCTAGTAAAAAGTCATACATGATGTTGTCCTAAACTTATTGTTAAACTGTCTCCAGTCTCATTTACCTGTTAAAACACCATTTACGATTAAGAACTAATAACCTTAGAGTACCAGCTTCCCAGAGAAGGGTCATTTAAAAAGCCTTTCAAGACTTTTTAGAGTTTGTTTATTTCTAGTCACACTCACTCCTTCCAGCTACACTACCTGGAACTGGAGAATGGCATCAGTACAGGAAACTTACCTGCAACTGTTCATGTTCTCTAGTGGCTTCACCTCACAATTTACTACCCCACACTGATCAGGAGAATAATGAGGAAAAAAAATAATCTACTAACAGCACATTTAAGTTAGTTTGTTTATCCTCTATGCCAAAGGTCTGCATCAGACAAAGAGCAAAGTCCCAATGTCATTATGTGCAATTTCTAGGCAGCCTAGTCATTCAGTCTTACACGGGACTAGAGCATTTTACCATTACAGCATCTTACGGTACTGTAACTACCAAAACCATCAGCCTTCCCAAAAATGCCTATACACTCTCCTCATTTTATGAAAAGGGAATAAATACATTAAAAATCATCACCCTGTCTCCCTTTACAGTCATCATTCACAGTGCCTCACCTAAGAAAAGGCTTAACAGTACTGCTCAGTAATACTCTACTAATTTCCACTAGCTCAAGAATAGAACGTAACAACAACCCTCCTAACCAGTCATCCTCCCATGGGCTTTTTATAGATATCTTTTTCTCTGCTGCAACTAAAAAAAGGCACAACACAAACTTGTGAAGAAACATTATTTCAAACGCTGCTTCGTGGAACAGCCTTCCAACTTCTACACAGAACTGCGTTACTAAGGTCCTATCGCACCTGGGCCAATAAAGCCCCCTGCTGCCAGGCACAGCCCCTGTTGATGTTCACCAGCACTGAGGTACACAATCTATGAGGGCAGTCACAGCAAGTGTAAACTCATGCAGCGCTTCATCACCACGCTGACACGTCAAAAACCAAACTCACCGCTGATGAAAACCAAAATTTTAAGTACTTGGGTTCTGCACCTTTTTTTTTCTCTACAGTAGTTATTCTCACTAAAGGTTAATTCTATGATTTGTACCTACCGCCATATCATGTGTCATATTTTTCCACTGTCATCAGATTAAATACAACACTAAGTCAATTCAACAAAAACTCCATCTGCCTGGAACGGAGTACTTAAGTATTTTCTGGAAACAAACAATTCCTCAAGAAAACGAAACACATATGGACAAATCTATAATAGAGGTATATTTCTATGCATGTCTTTTGATGCATTTTGTTCCCTACCTAGAAGGAAAAGGAACCACCTGTACGCCTGAGAATAAACAGAGCTGACTAAGCAGAGCACTAGAGAACAATACGTGTTGATTACAACACTACTGCATGGTTGTCCAGCAACTGTAACCGCCAGTTTACACCAGAACTTATTTCTCCTCAGCACACCTACCCCCGATCTTCTTAGGGCCCAAGGACTTGGCTAGCCCACCCCTTAACCCGCTGGCCAACAGGGGAGTCGCTGAAGGAACAGGCATGCTGACCAGTTGGGCCTGTTCGCCAACCCTTCCTCCGCAGGTGGATTACACCTTTCAGGCCAACACCTGCTGCTACGGCTTCATCTTCTAACGCGCCTCTCAACGAGATCGGCACCGGCCCCTATACACGGGCTGACAGCCCGAAAGGCACCTGCCAAGCTCCAGCGGGCAGCTGGGCACCCGGAGGGGACTGTCAGCTGGGGGCCCGGTGGGTCACAGGAGAAAGAAAAAATAAAAATAAATAGAAACACCTGCGAAAGCCCGAGCCGGGCCAAGTCTCTGCCCGCCCGCGGCGGGACTCCCGACCGAGGCCCGGGCTGCGCCTGGCCCCGCACAGCGACGCCACTCACCAGGGCGGGGAGGAGGCCCGGCCCCGCTGCCGGGCCCCGGCGGGAAGGGCCGGGGGTGCCTCACACAGCACCGGTGCCCCTCCGGGGGAGCGGGCCGCCCGGGCCGGCGGACACCCAGCGCGGCGGTGGCAGCCCCTCACGGGGCGAACGAGCGGGCGCCACCCGGCTCCTCACGGCGACAGGTGACGGCCCCGCGGGGCGCACCGACGACCCGCGGCTGGAGCTGTCCGCTGCCCTCCCGCGCCGGCGGGCACCGGCTCCCCGCCACCACCACCGCCGCGCCCGGGAGGGGCGGGCCGGGCCCCGCGCTGCCGCTCGCTCACCCGCGCCGAGGCTCCCGCCGCTCCGCTGCACGCGCGGCCCAGGCCCCGCCGCCGCTCCCCTCTACCCCCGCCACTGCCCCATTTAAAGCCCGCCCCTCACCATCGCACATCCGGACCCGGCCTTCCCCTCAGCCAATCACCGCCCGGTTCTTCCGGGAAGGCTCCGCGGGGCGGGGCGCGGGGAGAAATCCAGCCAATCACAGCCACAGTCCTGTCTGCGGCGCAAGAAGGCCGGCGCCTCTCCTGTCAGGGCGCGGGGCGTGCGGCCGCCGAGGGCGCCGCCCTGCGGCTGCGGAGTGGCCCGGGTGCCTGTCCGTCTGGGGCGGGCGGGCCGGCGGTGACGCACCTGCCACTCTCTCAGCGGGAGGAAAGCGCCGGGGCCGGAGCTTAGGGAAACGAGCGTCTCCCATTGGCCGGCGGCGGGAGCGGGCAGTCGCGCCATTGGCTTCGGGCCGGGGCGGCCATTAGCCTGCGGCCGGTCCGCAGCTGCCTGGGGGCGCGGGCTGAGGCGGGCTCGGTCGCTGCCGGACGGCGCCTCTCGGGTCGCGGCCGGGGCGGGGTCGCCGCCGCCGGAGTTACGAGTGCGGAGAAAAGGCGGCGAGCCGGGCGCGGCGGGGCCCGTGAGCCGCAGGGCAGCGGGAGCCGCTGAGGGAGCTGCCGGGGCCGCTGAGGGAGCTGCCGGGCGGCGCCCCCCTCACATAACACGGGCGCTGCCGCCTCGCACCCGCGCCGCCTCCCTCAGCCACAGACCTTCGCCACGATGTTAGCAGGCTTCTAAAACCGGCGTGGCACCCGACAGTTCAGCTGGATTTTTCCCTCCTTTAATTTAATACTACAGATCAGCTTCCGATACTGCCGCTGAGAGGTGTACATACACACAGTGTTAACTTAACTACACAGACACGGACATACACATACAAAGTTTAGCTGCTGAAGAGAAGGCATATAAGAACAAAATTGAGGCGTTTCTGTTTGTAATTAGACTACTGCTGAGCACAGTAGAATTACAAAAATGCTATAACCAAAACTGAAGCAATTTGTCAAGGTTGGGAAAATGGCAACAAAATCCATGCTATGTCAAGTATAAAAAAGTAAGAGAAAATAAAAAATCAGTTAATACAGGGCAGATTTCTTTTTTTGTTCCTAAACTGTGACCAAAAATCCCATGCTGAGGTTATTCCATTGTCTCAATTACCGCAACCTGCTGCTATCTTCCTCTCCTCACAGTGCCACTTTAAAATCTCCGGTCAGTTAATAACGTTATTATTCTGGCCAAACCACTGTCTCAGTTCCTAAAACCCTTTTGCAATTTCCTGTTCTTCAGTGTCTCAAATGCAAGCGCCTTGCCCGCACCTCTGAAGTGCTGTGCAACTTCCACTTGGGTTCATATCCGAAACGATCTACCTTCTCCCGCTACATGCCGTAGCGACCACCTGTTACCTCCTTTTCTTTCTGAATTTCTTTCCTGCTATATGTATTTTCTTTTTTTTTTGCTCTAGATCTTTCCCCACCATCTCTCCTTTGAAGGTTGCATTTCCAGAAATCTTTTTGACATGGTTACCTTCATCAGCGGGCTTTTCAGACGAAACTTCCTTCAAAGTGTCTTGGCTGTATTAGGTCCTGATCGTGCTAAGGCAGGCAAGATGATCATTAAATGCTCATTTACGTGTTATGCAGATGTCAGAGATCTACCGCAAAATTCTGTGGCTTGAACAAAGTCTTAGTGTTACTTGAATATACATGTTCAGGATGTTGCAAAACTATGTCACAATCATAGTGTGAATAATATTTTGACTCTGATACCACCAAGGGTTGAGAGGAATACTTTATCAAGCCTTTGAGCCTAGCACTGGCAATCCTCCAAACCGCACTCTGCTTTAGTTTCCTGCTTTGCCAACTACACAAATAATACTTTGGCAAGAAAGAAGCAAATTTCTGCCTAATACGTATTATTAAATGCTTTTTTTCTGAACCACTGATAAGGAAAACAGTTTTCTATTATTTTTTACTAGAAACACCCGTAATTATTGTACAGATCTACACCACCAGCGTTTATGTGAATCCAGAAACAGTATTTGTTCGCAATCTGGATGGCAAGTCATCACTTAAAATAGTGTCTCTGTGCTCAAATGTTTTCCTAAAATATCAGAGCACTCTGGCTTAGGCCCTTGGATTTGTTGCATCATTTTGTCCTGTGATCATGCGAGGAAACGTGAAAGCATGGCCTTCAGTAAAATGTGGTGGTAAATCCTTGGACAGATGCATAAGCCTCACTGAGCAGTACTGATCGTACAGCTTGTAGTGTAATAAAACTTACTCCCTCTTTTGCTTCTGAAACCCTAAGACCACTCAGATGTCTGCAGGTGAGCTTTACACATTGGAAAGTTAGATGAATATATAGTTTACACAGTGGTAAATCGAAAATACCAGAATAGCTAGGTCTAAATATAATGACTTTGAAAAGGAATGCAAAAAATTGACCTGCCAGCTGAACTAAAACACAGAAGTCTCAAAAAATTATATGGTAGACTATATCCCCTTCTTAGTCATACCAGGTCTGAATGAACGCCACAAAACCTTTGTAATTTGGCCGGTATCAGAGGATAACCTGTCTAGAATGCTTTTTGGATATCGCTTACCTTCTGAAAGATTTCTTTCCCTATGGCTTGGTTACCTGTAGAAAACATAGTATGATTAATATGAGTCTAAATAACTTTTAGATACTTTTTTCTCCCCTACCTTTACATATTTCGTACCCGTTTTTTCGAGAAGTCTAAATACCATAATGAGTTTCATTTCAAACAACGTTTTTAGGCTAGCATAGGAAAAAAACTATTGGCCATGATTTTCCGTAATATGTGCGTTCATACCCCAAACCCATGTATAATCATAAGCCAAAACCTGAAACTGCCCAGCACCTACCTGCACCTTTGCGGGAGAAGGAAGAGCGCGATGGCCGCATCGTTTCGGGTATATTCAGTATCACATGTAACTGTCATTTAATTTACATTTAATAACATGTAATTTAGTCAGAATGTCACCTTGCGGTGGCGGCAGCTTGGGGAAGCGGCCCTGGACGAGGGAGGTGGAAGTGACAAGGTCTCTCCCAGCCGGGGGAGGTCCCGGCGGGCACCGCGAGGTGGCGCTCCGCAGCTGCGCTCCGCAGCCCGGGAGCACCGCGGGGCGCCAAAGGGCGCGGGGAAAAGCGCCCGGTGTCCCTGCCCTGACGTGACCGCGCCTCGGAACTACCGAGAGCAACGGGGCATTTTGCTCTGCACAAACGCAAAGGTGGAGAGAGATGGTGTGTGCTGTCTTTCAAAGCGAAAACGCAGGGTTGCAAACGTGGTTACAACCCCCAACCCCTGAGCGTCTTTTTTGTACTTTCAAGTGCAATTCCTTTGTGATTTGTATACTAGAAGAACACACCGTCGACACTTTAGAGAACAATCTACGTTAAAATAAAAAATAAAAGCAGCCATCAATTTAATATTTTTTTTCTTTTTTCTTACCTTTGTGGAAACAGTGTATTCTGACGCAGGCATTATTTTGAATTTCTCCATGCTGGTCTCTGCACACATACCCTGATAACAGGGTGCCTCCTTTCAGTAAACCAAGATAGAGAAATTGTCAGCTCCCTCAAGTATAATGATAAACATACAGGAATATTTAAAAATGGTGTTTTCATTTAAATACATCTCTCAAGCAGTGAACGGAAGGAGGTCATTTCACAGTGCACAGCAACAGAAGTTGTCCATAAAGAAGAATAGAGCACATCACAGTTCCTTCATCGTTCTGAAGGGCAGTAGCATAAACAATATCTGAGTAAACTGTTTGGAACTGGTATTTTCTGGTAAGGCTAGAGCTATTGAACGTCCCCGGCCCTTCTCGCTAGGTAATGCCAGGTATAAGTCAGAAAAGTATTGGATGTGGGAAGGCCTCTGTATAACTTATCACCCAAAACACTAGTTCCCACACAGGCCTTCACAGCCTGGCAGAAAATGCTGTCCGGGTCCGTGGTTCCTGTCCCGTGTGCTGGAGTGGGGGTCTCCCCAGCTGCTTTGGCACACGGCTCCATTTGGGTTTGAAAGTAAGTCCCGTTTTTCTCACTTTCACTCAGATTTACCGTAGCACAAACCAAGCCTGTTAACAAAGCGTAAAGAAAAAAAAAGCTCAAAATGAGTAAAGATTAATTCTAACTCGGGGTTTTTTTTAGGATCAAGATTGGAAACAAACAGCAAATCAAATAGAAGACCCCCTTCTAGCTTACACTTGGACTGTGTGATATTTCTCTGGTTTCTTTAAACCAAGCATAAGCTGGAAACTTTTTCTTATAGTACTGTCAGTTAAAGATGTTGTACTTATTTTTCCTAATGTTTTTATTACAATGAAATTGCTAGAATGGATGTAGCTATAGATGCACTAACATAAAAATACTTTTGACTGCATATTTGTTTTCCCTGAAGAAGAAATAAGATCAAACAGCACTAACTGCTCACCAATTTTGTTATTTAGTTCTGAGAACAGAATCGCAGGATCTACTGTTGGTCTCTGCACAGTCAGCAGCAAACACCCTGTAACAACAGAGGGGCAGAAATAATAAATTTACATTTTCCCCATAGGAAGCCTCCTATCTACCTAGACCCAACTTCATATAAAAAAGAACACACGTGTATATAATATTCTTTTGTACATTTTTGTATTTGCATGGATGTTGATGTATTTAACAAATTGGGGGACTGGCAGTATTAATGGTTCCTGGATAGCAGAAGCTGTTTAAACTACACTCCTGTCAATATGTCTCACATTGTGGAAAAAGTACATTAAACATTTAAATCCGAATGTATTTCGGATTCCTTAATTTATGAGCTAGAAGCCTTACATATTGTGAGTCCCAATGTGCAGAATTCAGAACAATGAAACTTCTAAAACTGACTTACAGTACTTTTAAAAATCCTTTTTTATTTGCTTACCTAGTAGCTCTTACTTGAATGGTGAGAATTACAGTTCTGAGATGAATTTTGATTCTGCACAGCATGATTTTGGAAGTAATTCCCCATTTTGAGCATAGGAAGGACTACTTCATCAATTATTTTCTTTTTTCAAGTTGGATTCTTGAATCTGACTAGAGGCTTATACTGTCAGAATAAATTCCATAGAAGTAGCCTCAGATCCCAATTGCACTGCTTTCTTGCTTACGAGAATACTTGCTTATAGGGTAAAATATCCCAGAAGAGTGGTTGAGAGGTGCTTAATTTGTTTGTCATACATTTTGAAAATATGTTCCATGGGTATCAAAATCATATGAATCCTCTGCCTTGTAAATGCTAACATGTAAAATTAATCTAAAAAGTACAAATCCGTACAACTTACTTCTAGTTCGACGTTTTCAGGATAAAAGCCTATATTTAATTCTTACTTACATATGTCTACTGATGAATTCAAATTCATTTTAGATTTTTACAGCCATTTTTTTGATGATTTTCATAATGGGTTAATTAGACTTACAGCTGTAATTGCTATTTCCTTATAAATCACATTTTGTTTTAATTTTTTTCCCGATACCTTCCTTTCATGAAACATTTTGAATCATAGTCATGTAAACATACTTTCAAACAAACGTGTATGTAATCTCACACTCTCAAGAATAGCTAAGTTTACAGAGCAATCAGCATAAAGGATCTTTCTGAAAAAACAGTTTTGCAGAGAATAGTCATCAAAGTGCATCTGTATGAGACACCTTTGCAAATCAGTGAACACAGTCCGTGTAAACAACCTTTGATCAGCAGTTTCCACAATATCATTATGAACTCCAGTTTTTGCTGTAATGGTATGATATGATGAGTGAAAGGCAGACCAAACCCAATTCATACCGTAATTTTCCATCTGAAAATTAATTTGTTGACTGAAAAATACCTACATAATTTCAAAGATGATAAGACATAATGAAATAGGACTATTATTTTTTTTCTCCACTCACACCTTGAGCCAGATTTCTACACAAAAGTCACTTTCCTCCTTTCATCTTCTTATTACTTTCCTGGTAGAGTGACATATTAAGCAGGTAGGTAAGTGGTTGGTAATTTTAAAAAGCTGCATATTTAAAAAACTTAGTGTGTGATTGATCAAAGAACTGAGTATGAAGAGTAAAGACTGTAGAGAGAAGGTGAATATGCAAAGGAAGGTATCGTATTCAATGGGAAACAGCTATGAAAAGCTACCAAAGATTGTGTCTGCCTAGCTCAACTAACACAGTTCCAAACAGAGATGATTTAGGGCTCTTTAGTCCAGAACACAGCGGTAAGGATAAGCAAGATCTGATACTTAGAGAAATGATGCAGATCGTCCTCTCTTTGTAAAAAAAAAGTATCACAACAGACCAGGTAAACCTCACAGCTCAAATACGAGACTTTAAAAGATGACACACACTATCTCCTCTCAGCTAAAACAACCAAACACATCTCAACCATATGAAACAGTACTGGGCTCCCTGCTTCAAAGGCAGAAAGAAAAAAGCAGGATACAAACATGTCACCTGGTAAACTCCCAGGCAGAAAGAAATGTGCTTAAATAAACGGCATGCCACTTAGCAGCACCTTCTGTCCCACGCTTCCAATTCATACCATAACATCGCGTCTTCTTTAGGGCTCATCCAACCCCTCAGTGAGCCAATCTTGATTGCTACCTGCCCTGTCGTGCAGTCTAACATGTGAGGTTGGTGACCTCAGTATTCCAATAAATGACAAGTTTGTCAGAAAAATCGTTTCTCTTCCCTCCATATAAAAAATACAGCCAACGCTACGGAGTTTATAACTCAGGACAGAGAGGCTACGTTTGCAAACATAAAGGACTGAATGAAACCTCAGAAACACCCTCTTGCTCCCCAGTTTTGTTCTAGTTCTATATTCTTTACAGATATTTCTGGCTTAAAGTAAACAATTTAGTATATAGTAGGCAGTATATAAAGAAAAAATGACTACATTTAGCTCCTTCTAAAGCTAGACTGAAGACAAAGAGAGGTAAAAGACTTCACAGCCCAGCGTCTTCCCACAGCCTGCACATCCTGACATTTAGGGTAGAAGTAGGTGTGGTACAGTCATCATTCCTCCCCTGGAAACAGGCATGGGGGAGCTGGTTATGCCTCAGATTTGTTCTCAAATTTTTAGCCAAGACAAGCTGAACTGATGGGGGGGGGGGGGGGGGGGCAGGAATAGAGTAACATTTTGCTTCCATTGCAAATGGATTCCTTGCAATGAGCAAGAGAGAAGCAAGGAGAACACTGACTCACATGGCTAACTATCTTGGAAAAGCAACTGGATTCAGGGTATGGCTCAGAGAAACAAACACTGGCATATGGAAAATCAAGTATCTGCTCAGTAGGAAGCAATTTAAAGTCAAATAAGATTGTTGTTAGCTTCTACTGCGTCATGACCAAGAAACTTCAGTCCACCTCCCAGTTCAGACTATTCACAACCAATTTGACCAGTCACAAATTAATGCTTTCAGAACATTATAGACCAATTAAAAGTATTGACAAAATTCCTGTTAACTTCAACAAGATATCAGTTGAGTCACTTTATCTATGAATAAGAACTTAGGATGGCAAAAAAAGTCTTCAATAGAATACCTCTGCCCACATCTGTTACAAGTTTTTTAATTTTTAGCTGAAATGTGGCAGCCCTTCTATGCCACCTGCAACAATTTCTTTATAGGTTAGTGTATTTTCGTACCTCCCATTCAGTTCTTTCTGTTTCCTCAAGGTACTGTGATTCTTATTTAACTCAGTCCTATCTTCTATCCATTTGATGGTTACCAAAACCGCAGGATGTTGAGAAGTTTAATTTTTCTTCTTCTTTAAGGGACACAAGTAATGTCTCTGCAGTTTTGAAACGTGGCTTGGCTCTTTGTGGTTTCCCTTCATTACATAGAATTTCATTCTAAAAAGCAAGAGTATGAACTGAGATGAGATTTAAACCGAGTATTTCCAAACATTATGAGAATTCCTCTACCAAATAAAACTTCCATCTTAACTACCCTTAAATAATTTCCATTTTCCAAATATAATGTCCCTTTGTGCCTTTAGAAAATGAAGATTATGAGAAAGAGACTGTATGAAGAGAAACATGTCTCATTTTGCAGAATTTTAAACACGTTCTTTCAGATAGTAAATCTAATGTTAATTAATAGCAGGGTGTAATACTAGATTCCTCTCTCTTAGGAATATGTTCCCTGATGCAGTATTTTCTGTTATTTTATACATTGGTTCTAATTTATAGCAGAGCATATTGCTAAAAAACCGTCAAGTAACTTATTCAATAGCCAGGCAAAGAGCTACTATCACAATTGAATTACTGACCATTTTTCAGGAGAGACTGTGTAGTTATAAATTAATTTCTCTTTTCAGTACCTCTGAAAATCGTGCCCACCAAAGTTTTGAAGAGGGGCAGGTGCTTTGGGTATGTGGGCTGCAGGGAAGTTCCCAGTCGTCTTTGACATATGATAACCTGAGTCTGTGTGTATGTG
This sequence comes from Falco cherrug, assembly GCF_023634085.1. NCBI lineage: Eukaryota > Metazoa > Chordata > Aves > Falconiformes > Falconidae > Falco > Falco cherrug. Next base: position 5,483,802 of record NC_073710.1, on the reverse strand, counting down.
TAGGCACAAGTCTGCATATACAAATGCACAGAGTCCTAATCCAAACACACCAATACCTTACTTAAGTAATTATGGCAGCTGCACACCAAGCTAAGCACCGTATTTTTAGAAGAAGTCATCCTCTTTTCATTCTCTGTAATACACAACTCAATATCCTATCAACTTCTGAAAACAATTTGTTTAAAAAGAAAATTTCTCTACAAAAAATCCAGGCAACAATGTCTTTTTAAGACTGTTGCTACTTCCCACTGTAAAGTGCATAAGCATGCTCTTAAAGAGGAACAGGCAATGGATTGTAGACCAAAAAGGAGAAAAGCGAGCCAGCATTAAAATAATAGCAACACAACAGTTGCACTTCCACATGAAAAAACCATTAAGCATACAACAGTTAACATTTCTTCCAAATACTCATTACGTTTCCTAAAGCCAAATCAGCCACCACAACAAAATAAGCATATTTAGAATTCAGAACATTTTAATATTAGATTTTAAAAAGGATCTACAAATACCATAAAGACAGGAAAATTAAACTCTTCTTCCTTCCTCTCGGAGTGCTTCTGTGATTCATCTGAAGTAAAAGTTTTGTTTCAAAACAATCTTTAGGGCTTGGTCTTCAAGTTTGCTGTGGCTTGCCTCTTTAGAAATCTGGTTTAAAACCTACCTACCATTTAATTAGCAGAAAATATTTTCAGTCTGCTCCTACTGACTAAAATGGCATGGAATTAGTCAGGCCTAAAATCAGCCAAGTAGATCTGTATTTGGTAACACCCCCCCCACCACATCCCTCCAAAAAAACCCCCAACCTAAATAAAACCAACAGAAACCCACAATACCACAAAACAAAACACTCAAACCCAGAAACAAAGAAACCCTAACAAAAATCAATCAGGCAAAATGAAGTTCTTTAAAACTGGTAACGCAGATTAATGTTTTGATCTCACTATAAAATTATTCCCTACCAGACTACAACAGTAAATAATATATCTTTATATCCTTTATATAAAGAACTTTTACAAGTCTTACGGCACTTTTGTGTGCTTGAATTACAGAAAGGATGAAGTGGGAAGGGTCCTCTGGAGATTGTCTGGCCCAAACCCTCGGCTCAGAGCAGGGTCACCTGGATCACTTTGCTCAGGATCACATCCAGCTGGGATTTAACTATTTCCCAAGATGGAGAGACACCACAGCCTTTCCGAGCAACCTGTTCCACTACTTCCTCACAAGACCTTCAGTTTCATGATCTGTTTGTAGAGGCTACTGTGAAGTAGTAGCAACAGCTGGTCTGTAGTGAACAGCTATTTGGGTCAGAACACGATGTAAAAGCAAAGGCAAACTGTGGAAGGCGACAGGACGAGGAACTGTATTCTACAGAAAAAAAATGTTGTATAAACTGTAACAGCCATGCAGACTGGTGAAAATATCTGCAGTGGTCTCAAACTTAAGAGAAAAACCTCACATTCCTACTCACTACATCTCCATCTGTGGATGTTTAATTACCTGAAGGAAATGCATATGCTTTTACCCATTTACTTTGATGAATATTTTGTTATTCAGGAAGGATAATGCAAGTTCGGAGTTAGAATAAATGTGCACTGCCACACGTAATGTAGAAGAGGAGCATCCAACATCATTCATGAAGTAGAAGCAGCCTTGGCAAGTAACGTTGTGGCATTTGGCTAGAGTGTGCTTCTGATACCTACACCCCGCACGGCGTGATCGGGTACCTCTGTATCACTGCAGCACACGGTCCGGCTGAACTCTGTGGCACAGGCTGTCAGATTTAGAATGTTTTATATCATAACCTGTCTTAGTGCGAGAGATCCCAGTGCCGGGTTGCTAACACTTTTCCTTAGGAAACAGAAGTTGCGAGCATAATTAGATATTAAAATGTTCCATCCATTCCACAGTGGTAAATAACGAACAAGATTATTGATCATTGGTAAGATCAAGTGGTAAATAAAGATCAACATAGTCAAAGGGCGATCACAAGTGCTTCATAGCTATGGTCATTCAAACAAAAAAAGAAAACTAAATGTTACAGCAAAGAAAAAAAGAAATGCAGTCCTTTCTTATATCAAAAAAAAATACAGAACTAAAAAAACTCCATATTAGCTGCCTGTTACAACTGCTATGCCTCCCTGCCCCCCCAAATAAAGATTAATGTTATACCAAGCACTGCTCAGATATCTGATGTCATTACTTACATTTGATAAAAACAGAGAGCCACGTATGCATAAAAAGCTGGTGAAGTGCCATATTAAAGGATATGTTAATTTTGCTAAAAACTACTGTGAAAGAACTCAATTACAAGACAAAAGGAAACAGAGAGAAAATGCTGGGAGATAAATATCTTTTTAATCTAGTGTGGAAAGCCGTAACAGGAAGCAATTTCAAACAAGACATTCAGCGAGTATATTAAGAGTGAGAGTGATCAACCACTGTAACTACTGAAAGGGGTTATTTTCTATCTCTTGATTTCTTCAAAGGGAGTTTGAAAATCTCACAGTCTAAACTTGTTTTATCTCGCAACTGGGTTCAGTATCGCGCTGACCAGGTCAATCGTGATGGCCCGCCGCCCTACCGCCAAGGCTGGAGGTGGCTTATTAGGCCTTTTTTGGTCTTCTGTGAGTTAACAGGCTCTTCTGTTTAAATGTGGACTTTCTGAATTCAGGCAGCTAAAGAAACGCTCCCCATGTTAATATTATAACTAATCACTGTCTCTTTCAATATCTGAATACTATTAGACAGGGCTTATACAAATAGAAAATATGTCCCCAAGTTCAGCTGCCTTAACATATTGGTACTTCCTCTGACCTACCCACAGAGTCATGGTTAAGCTCAGTGCAGGACTTTGATAAAAAGAAGGAAGCTGAACACAGACATATTCTCTCATAGAATTTTACAGTATTTATTTATGGAAAAATAGATTTTACAACTGTAGTCTGGTTTTTCATTTTCCCATTAAGTACTTGCTGTTTGGAATACAATTGAAAACACCAGTATTGTAGGCTCCTAATGAGTATGCCACTGAGATGGAATCAGCCAAACCCCCAGGACTATTATTATCGTTATCACATGGCAGTGACCGCTGTATTAACTGTGCAGCGAAGGTGCTAAGGTTTGTGCTACACGGACAGATTCCTCATTTTTACTTCTGCCATCCATCGTAGTAGAATCTGCTGGAAAATGGAGTACAAATCACTCACAAATTTACAGCAGTAAGTTGAGCTAGTTCTGTGCTATATCATTTCTGGAAGTGAATGCCTTTGTTTTGCGCCCTAAGGGCTGCTCATATGCATAAATAGACCCCTTTTTTCTGTTTCTGAATCACAGTGTCCAGCCAATACAAAACAGATTATGAAGTATGAAAACTGCACACATCTCCACCACAGAACAATAACAAGATCTATACTTTGATTTCCTGGGAAATAAAAATTGTAGCTATACTTCCTGTCAGCCCATTCCTTTGAACATGTTCTCTTCATAATTTGGATTTTGAATCGAGTTTAAATGGCAGTTAAAAATTGTATGTGGCAGTACACAATGAAATTTAGCTTGACAGCTTGGACATCAAAACTAAAAATAAATGACTTCACATCCAAATAATAAGTAATAACAATGTTAGCCTGCATAAGAATAGCAGGACTGGATTCAAATACAATATTAATTTTAGGGATATGAGTGACTAGGGAGAGACAGAGGCAAAGAAACAAATCCTTCATATAGCAATAGTCTCTTCTTATCCCCCAGGCAACTGGCTGCCTTTCACCTCAGCGGCAGAGCAATTATGTGGCATAATGACTGCAGTGCAAATAAGCAGAGAGATTTTATTAAACCAAATGAGCAAATCATCTGCGTATTATTGCGATTTGATTGACAGTGACAAGTGTCGAGCAGACACGGATGTGAATATGATAAAGAAGCTTGCAGGAAAGCTCTTGATAATGTTACTCTTGATAAAGTTGCTCGGCAAACCTCTCTAAGTAAATAAAGGGGAAAGCGTATGATGCATATTAATTCACATAGTTTGCAACCTGCCACAGGACTAGAGGAAAAGTTGCAATAGGTTCAGCACATGGCATTTCATATGAATTCTAAAATTGCATTTATGAGTCTCATAGACTTTACAATAATATATTAATATTAAAAGTAAAGGTCATTCCACGTAACGGTTAAGCTGCCTGAGCTTCAACCTTTATATCAATAACAGGCTCCAGGCTGGGGGCACGAGGAAGAGGAAAAACAAGCGGAATGATCTGAATAATGTTACTTTGAAAGATTGCTGCCTTTTGCTGGGATGTCCATTTACACATTTGCACTTTCAGCGGACAATTAGGTTTCTGACAGGCCTGCCATCGCAATGATTAAATCAATACCTTCCATATTAATTGGCATGGGCCTTCAGGCCTCCATCTAAGCCACCCTTACATTAATGACTCCCTTATGACATCACAGCGGCACAGATTCCAAAGTTTCACATCGTTGCAGTCAGTGTGGAACTTAGGATAATTACTTTTGGCACATGGAATGAATTAACCAAGGTGACTGGGAAGCTTTGACAGCAACACCCGTGGAAGAAAATTCGCAGCGGGGATAAAATCACCTGTGCTGGAATGGTACTAACATCATGAATAAATTTGGGTTTACAAGTTGAAATTGTTTTAGTGGATAAACCATGTGATAAATAGCTTGCTTTCCTCCACTCTTTTTTTTTTTTTATTTTAAATTTGAATGTGAACAAGCAACAGCATTATGCCACACTTCAGTTAACATTCTTTTGCCATCAAGTACCATCAAGCTGAAGATTTTCACTCTTTGAAAAAGAACTATATCTGAGAGGAAATGTTCTTGTCATATGAAGTGCACTGTAAAGTGTGGAAAGCATTTCTGATTTATGCTGTAATACTGATCTGAATATCTATTTGGACGTATTTCAAAGAGACCGGCTCTGCAAGGGTCTGCATACCCTGAGCCGATTCCTACAAATTTTGTGCTTGATTTTAACTATGCAAGTAGACTTCAGCAGAGGCATTCAAGAGCTGACATGCTCAGAATAACTGAGGCTTGATAAAAAAACACTGAATTCCTCTATAACTAACTTACATGAAAGATATCACAGGTACCTTTTCCATTGTGTAAGCCCTCAATATTCTAATGAGCAGTCCAAAAGGTATGAACTAAGAAAAAAAGTGACAATACAATAAAATATTTAGTACAAAATCATATAATTTGTTGTATAATCCATTTGTTACAATAGAAATTGTGCTCACACAAATATTGTAATTTATTATTTACAAGCATGAGATGACATTAATTCCACAAAAAAAGAACTAAAGCATTCAGTAAAATAAGTCACTGTACTAACCTGGTCCAGTTGTTGGAAATTAATTAGCAATTTGTTGTTCCCATGAAGATCAGAATGAAATTTCATACAGTTGCAGTTTTGGGGCAAAGTGTAGCAAAAATATAGACAGCACTATCTACACAGCAGGAAAAAAACTGTCAGTGTAATAATTACCTATGCTCTAACATTGCTGTTTGTGGGTTTGGGGTTTTTAGTATTTTGAATATACTTTTAAACTTTTTTTTTTTTTTGTAAATAGGTTTAAGAAATAACACAATATAGACAATTTTTGAGTGTTCTTCAATGTTCTTCAAAGTGTATCCAAGTTGATGCACCCTAGTCATTAAATATAAAAGTAAATACTCTGGCTACCAGTTTTTGATCATCTTCAAAACAAAATTACTGATATGCAGCATTTTTAACCACAAAGCAGTTAAACAAATATCTAAATAAGTCAATTGAATATCCAAACCATCTCATTCAAAAAAATAATTTTCGTCTAGGAGAAAGTCTGATATTTTACAATTACATGATTTTTTAGATATTACGATTTAAATTTGAAGTAAACTATTTGATAGGTAAACTAAATCTCAACTACTTAAAACAGTTCTATGATTTTTCTTAAAGTGCTTGTGAGCCTTCTGGTGTAAATTATAATCACATCATTACTGTTGCTTCCAAAATAGTGCAAATGCAAATCTAAAATGCAGAATTTCTTTTTAAGAGACAATTTAGAACCTCTAAGCATTAGAAACAAAAATATTAAATGCATTTTCAAAGTTAGCTGACACAGTGATGTTTTCTGAGGCTACAGAGAGTGGATTTGAGAAGAGTGTTAACCTCTATTCATTTTACTGAGACTTAAAGTTTTTATAGGAAAGTCAAGTAGTACAGAAATTTATTACAAAAATCATAGTAATATGTTGTCCTGTTGCCCTGACAATGCGGAAAAGTATTAATCTGGAGTACTGAACAATTTCAAGACTTTGCCAACCACTGGAAAAAAATATCTTTTGTATTAAAATTATTGTCACTTCTGTCACACTTAAAAAAAAAAAAAAAGAAAATAAATAACTCTTCTTAAAAGAACTGAATTTGTTGAGTGGTGAAGCACTACCTTCCACTTCCAGTGGACAGCTAGAACTTCCCATGTCCCTCCTTAACCTGTTAGAGTATGTCTAGAACTTCACATGTTCCTCCTCAACCTTTAGGCTCCTTTAACAGTGTCAATGAAATGGCAGGTGTGCACATCTTCAATTTAAATTTAAGTAATCCTCACACACAAAGCTATTATTTTTCTGAAAATTTAGTAAAGGAAAAAAAATCCTGAACTTTTTACAGTTGGGGAAACAAGACTGAGAGGATGAATGAATTCTCTATGGTCTTACTTCTTTGTAAAATTATCATGATCCCCTTTAGAAAAGTAAGAAGAATGTCTGTGCTTATAGTGGAAACCTGAAAATTTTGGAGAAGACAACATGCAGCTGTTCACTGTGAGGAAACAATTCAATTATATTTTAAAAAATCATGTCTGTATTTTCTATGCAAAATGAGTATTGATATGCAAGTGTGTAAGTTGAGCAAAACCAGGCATTAACTTAGCCATGATTGCAGAGCAGATCAAAACATTGACTCACTTTGTAACCCCACTTTTCAGGGTATGCAAATATTAGGTAGCCCTTTGGGGATACAGTCTTCATTCCTTGCTTTTGTGGAATCAGAATTGATTCTAATGCGTAGTAAGGCTGGCTCTCCTGCAAGGAAAGAAAAGGAAAAAAAATGAATCAAACAAAGAGAGGACAGATTTTAAATCCTAATCCAAGAGTCTCAAGTTCTTGAAATGAAGTGTGGAGCAAGTAGCATTCACTGACAATACATTTTTTTCTATCATTAAAATCTTACCTATCTGACTATTTTAATACAATATTTATGAGGATCAAAAATTTGCTAGTAGTCCAGTACTGGAAAAGAAATATTTCCAGAGCTAAAATATGAATTGAAAATATCTTACATTTATTTTCTAAAAATATTACTTCTTAATTATTTTCAGGGATCACTTTCAGGGAGTTAACGAGATGTTACAATAACCACTATCATAATGTTTCTCTAAAATAATACTTCAAAGCAGAATTGCAACCTAAGCGATGTTTAAACATCATGCCAAGCCTAATGAATTTTTTATTAAATGTCAAACAGCAAGCATCTTCCAATGCTCCATTTTTTTTTTCTGAAAAATTAAACTGCTTTCCTTAAAAAGTAATAGTAATTAAGGACTTACAAAAACACTAACGTTACTGTTAACTTTCACATTCAGTATTCCCACCTTTATTTAATGAATTGTTTAAGCACACATTGAAGAGTAAGCATGTGCTAAGTGTTACTTTAAACTTGTACTGTTCTGGAAAACCCGGAGGATATAAGCTATTGAAGGACAAACCAAAACATATTGTGGGCTATCTGTTTGTATAACCTAACCGATGGCTATAGAGATGAAAAGGCTATGGCAAGCAGGAAAAAGCACCCACAATGCCAATGCATCTGGCCCTAGATTCTTAATCTTTTAATTAGGCAAAAGCTTTCATCCTTCTGGAGTTCTCACAAAGCTTATTGGAGAATCCCTTGCAATCAATGCACTGCTGGTAATATAACTGACTATGCTAGATATGGGTCTTAACCACACTTCTAAATTGTTATCTTTACAAACCTGAAGATGATGATGTGATGTGAACTAATAACAGCAAGTTTACTCTTAAAACCAAAAATATGAAAGTTACCTATTAAGATTGTTCTGGTATACCACACAATTTGTTTTGATGTTAGATTTTTAACTTGGGATGAACATGTTATGAGAAGAAGTGTACCTTTAAGATTAAAAAATACCTTTTCTTCCATCATGGAGATAGCATTGCATCAGATAACTTCGTTACAACAAGCCAAATTTTCTTGGTTATTAAATCCAGGTATCAAGTGCCTGTTCAGCTAAATAGGTTGCATCCAAAATAACTTATTTTTAATCAAAAAACCTGAAAGAAAATGTAGTTGGAAAAGAAGCACTCAATCGTTAGAGAAAACTACATGTTGAAATGGACCTGGCCACTAAATCCTGGCCTGGATTAAGTAATATATATATATTTATATAATATAAATATATATATATTACTTAATATATAATGTATTTCTAACTGTAGACAGAAGAACTTGACTACTGTTAAGTAGGTAAGACAGTTAGATACCAAAGTAATTTTTGAATGGGCTTTTCTTACCATACAGGCTGAGGCTGTTGAAACTCACAGTTTGAGGAAAAATCTCAAGGTCACAAGAAGATGAAAATATAAACACATTTCAAGTCATTTTTGCATCATACTATCCAAGCTTGGGATCACATGCTATCAGTCCTAATCTGCATTGTATGTGACAGTCACCTCACTATATTCATTATAAGAACTAAGTATTATGTCCATAATAACTAGTGCCAAGCAAAAATTCGCCATTTAAAAAAATAACAGAGAAGCGTGCAAACCAAATAGTTCCATTGCACTTCAGAAATAATGAGATACTACAGACAGAAGAGGCACTGACATGAAACCCTCTTTGGGAAGGATCACAGTATTTGTTAAACTGTGCAACATTTTAGAATTAAAAAAAAATATGTGATCGGCTAAATTACCCTTCAGGCAGATAGTTTATCTGTTCTGTGAACTGTAGCTCCACCTCAGCTCCAGATAGTCCAATAATATCTTTAGTGATGGGAAGTAATTATTAGTTTCTGTTTTACGTGAAAAACTGAAAATCTAAAAGTGAAATGCTAGGTCAGGGGTTGCCTGCTAGCTCAGAGGGTAAAGTGGTGCCTCCTTGCAGGTATCCAGTTCATAACTCATCTCACATGACCTGTTAGTTTATGAGCTCTGACAAGATCACTGCCCGAGGTAAGGTGGTATGGCTGGAGGCCATAACAAAGTGTGTGAGCAGTACAGGCGTTCCAGCTAGGCTACAAAATTCTCAATGACGTCTGTAAGAAACAGCACCTTTCTGAAACAGCTAATGCAGAGGTCACAGGCAATTTGTAAACTTAATCAAATTGGAATACATCCTGCACAATGCAGAATAGTTTGTGAAAACCAAAGGCAATCATAAAACAGACCATCAGATTTTGTCTCAACCCTTTCATCTTTTCCAATTAAAAGCACCTTTAATTTTAAAAAGAAGTGAACCATACTCAAACACATTAGTTGCTCTACTAGCACCTGTCATTTATATTGGTACATTCTGCGATACTGACACTAATGAAATTTAATAAAGATGCGTTGGGGTTTTTTAATTTTTTTAAAAAAATGAAGTTATGACACAGAACTTTTGAGAAAGTAGGAAAGCTAAGAACTCACACTACACAAAATATAAAGCACAACTACAACTTTTAAATTGTTTTAAACATTTGGGGAAAAGCTAGTGAAACAAAGGGATGACTATTTGGCTCAAAGTGGCGTTAAAAAATATGTAGAATCATAGAATGGACATTCATTATTAATATTCTACCTCCAACAAAAAAAAAGAGGAAAGAATCTGAGTTAGGAGAAAGCAAAATAGGTAAGACAATTGTGTCTAAATCTCAGCATTGCCTTTGTATTCAACTGGGACACAGGTGGGGTCTCTCAGCCCCAGTCATACCACCCGCCCCACCCATTGCCCTCCTTCCCAAGTTGTACAGATTGCGGAATGACGACTTAGACAAGTTAATCCTATTTAAATAATTTAATGTTACACGTTAAAGTTGTGTTCTATACCAAACCCCCTAACTATTACCAGTAATATCTCAAAAGAACTGAAGTAGGTGGTTGACAATAACAGTCAAAGGGATTTTTTTTTTTTTCTTCCTTTAATTCAGACACTCAGAGGGAGAAAAACATGCCTCCAACCCAATGAACATGCAATTCTACTAAATCCAGCATATGCTTAACCGGTGGATGCATTTCTGTTGCTCAGGGTGGCACCAGAAGTTACATGTTATATTTTTCATTCTTTCCAGCGGTAATTTCTTCGTCATTTACCTCCTCGATAATAATGTTTAGCGGAGTAAAACAGTGCTTTAGGCTCTAAGTCTTAAAGGTTCTTCCCCCTTTGCCCCCCTCAGTAGGATGACTGATTTCAGCCCTTTAGAAAAATAAGCTTACTTATGAGACATTAGTGGCATTATTGCCTCCTTTAATATTCGCGACAGTCTCCAGCAAATGTATCACAAGTTGGCATTTATTAGTGCTAGGCACAAGTAAGGGGCATGTTATTTGATTTGAATAACAGCTTGGAGCTACAGTTTGAGTCCAGAAATATATTAGTCAGAAACAATCTCATTTAATAACACAGAAACTAATAAAAGAAAAGTATTCCAACTGATTCAAAATTGAATTTATGAATATTGCTTAGCAGGATTAATGATCAAAAACTGAACCTGTTTGTCATGTTACAACAGACTTTTCGATTTAAATGCAAAACTAGCAGTGAATGAGTCCAATGGATTGTATATTGCTTTGAAGAAAACCAGTTCATTTTACACATAAGCTTTGAAATTGGCAATAAACTTTAATTACAGGGTCAGATAATCAAATTATAATCAAATAGCCTCACATAAAATCTATGTTTGAAATTAATGAGATACAATTCTACTAGTCTGTAATATTGTACCTCTGAAACTTACTAAAAGACATTTCATTTTCATTTAAAAGTCACCTTAAGGACTTTTCGCTCAATTTCTTCTGCATAGCTCAATTTTATTTGGAAATGTCTCATTTTTAGACCACACAGTTCTAAAGATTTTTGCATATGGAAAAATCATTTGTTATTCTGCAGGATTTTTTTATTGATAATAAGAATTTTAATACAGCAATATTAGAAATCTTTCAAGTAGATGCATATTTATGCATTTTTAGAGAAAGGCACAGTTCAGATAATAAAACTGTATAGTTGTTCAAATGCACATACTTATTAAAATTTTCATTTAATATGAAGTTTTGATGACTAATCTTAACTTGCAAGTGCAAACATATATGCTAATATACACTACTGCACAATACATTTATTTTCTGGGGTATGCAACCATGATAATTTTTTCCTACGTGTCTTAACTTATTTGGAAGAAGAAATATATCTTATATTTAAAACAAAAGATAGAAAGAATATATCTGGACCCACACTGGCTTTTTTAGAGTTGCTGTGTGGCTTCAGGCAAGTCACGTTACATTTTATAGCTAAGCTTTCTCAAGTGAAATGGCAGTTACACAATGGTACAACTTTAGTACAACTTCATTTTGTTTATCATAGGACCTTACTAATTCTACTATGATTACAAAAATGAAGATGCAACATTGTTAGATAGGTATTGTTAGACCTCATTAAACATGCAACCATAAAAGTACAGAAAATGTCAAATAGTTATCATTCTACCTAATAGCAAGATAACTGCTTGATAGCGCACAATGTGTTTTTAAAAAAACTATGCCAAAATTAAACTTTATACAAGTACAGAAGTACAACTGAAAAAATCTTACTACTAAGCAAAATATTTGTACTTTTAAAAATCAGGTTGTTCAGAGTTAAAAAATAACAATTGACAAAAAATAACTATTTAACACAACTAATCATTTACTGAGATCGACTACAATAAGGAAAATTAGATCTGTTGCACAAGAAAATCACTACTCAGTAAACTAGCGTATGAACTTACAAAGGAGTAGTTAAGTTGCCACATCTCAGTTAGGCCCCAGGAGGGTGCTGTAGTCTCCCTAAGCTAGAAAATCCGTGGAGAGACTGGCTCCTCCAGGTGAACTAGGTCTGGACCTGGCTCCCTATGCAAATCCTTGTACTACATACCAAACACGATGGACTGAGCGGCATTAATTAGCAACTATGATGCACATGCTTGTAAAGGACTCCTCTGAACAGGCGCCTTGCTGCATGATGCACTTCCCAGCTGCAGACCCATACCTGCAACCCCTCGCAGGCCACGGCCCCACGCCGGACTGCTCTCCCATAGCAGGGGAGGGCAAGTGACCTTCTGTGTCTCACACGTGGTCTTTAAAGCAGAAAGACAGCACTGCTGCTATGCAATAATACCAACTGCAAAGGAAGCTGACTGACAGATCTATAGGTGTAGGGTATCTTAAATGTCTTTTGGTAAGCCGCAAATTTGGTACATTCCATTTACCAAGAACTAAGACCATAAGCACAGCTTCTGGGTGTAGAGCAGCATCTCTTCACATGCCCTAAAACTCTCTTAATACTGGCATTTTTTCAGAGAACACAAATGAAGGTTTAGAAAGTTAAAGGAATAACACAACAATTCCTGTTGATTATTCTAGTGAAGAATCAACAAAGTCATATTCAAATCACAACAGAGATTTTAAAGAAGTAATTGTTACTTCTTTAGCGTACAGTTGCTCAAAATTGTTAATATCCCTGATTATTACAGGTCATAGTGTGAAATGCTAAGTACTGAGGTGGAGTAGGAGCCTTTGTCATTCATAGTGCAGCCTTTTAGTCTGTCCCAGATTATGCCTGAGAACATGCATCATACTTGGAATAGTTTTAAAAACACCTAACCCCTTTTGTGAAACTTTACACATCTCATCGTTAGCTTCTTGTCTTTCTTGAGTGTCATCTACTTTCTGTCAGTCTCATCACTTCATGGCAACGTAAGCAAACATCATCTGTGACGTTTACACAATTCAAATATTAGCTCCTTTCTCTCCACCACATACATCTATCATTGAGCCGTGTTATGCTGGCTAATACATTCAAACCAACCAAAATCCAACCACAAAACTAAGCAGATTGAATATGTATTGTTTAAAGCAGAACTTTCTTCTGTTTGCTGATAAGAAAGCTGTTGAAAATGTTCACAGTTATTTACATGGTATCTCTGCTTGCCACAGGTACAAATGTCTCATGGTTTCAGTCCTAACAAACCCGTGTTTTGTCCCCTGTATTTTCTGTATACATATTTAACCAGAAAAAATAAATGACAATTAAACTTCTGTCTGTAAAACATTTGACTGGAAAAGAGCAATAAGCACACATGCATGCTAGATTTATGCTCCCACTACAGTATCAATATAAATTCAAAGTAAAACTATCAAGGCCAAACATACAACTGCTTTAATTCTGACTGAAGTCTGTACATCATAATGGTCTTTCCTGCCTCTCCCCTGTAATGTTTGAAAGCCATATATGTTCCTCCCATCTCCATCAGTTTCTGAGTGCTTTACTTCCTTGCACAGGACAAAAGCCAGTAAGGACAAATACAACTTACCTTGTAAACATCTAGAAAGCTGCAAACAACTTCAATTGAGCTTGACACATTAGCACTTTAAGGCAACAGGTCATGATAGCAGACGAAAGAGGAGACAAAGTCGAGACCTTGCTCAAGAGACTTTTATGAATCCAATTATACAGCAGCAGTTTGCTGGATGCTTTGCAGAGCAGAGAGAAAGACCAGTCAGACACCTTACGTGTCAAAGCTTTAAGCATTCTTTTTAGATGGATGCTCTGCACTCTAATGGTAACAAGGCAGATTGATTTGAATCATGCTGGTTAAAGCGTGAATTTTGATGTTAAGATCAGCAAGATACGTCAAGGAATAGAAGTTTTCCTACTTTTTCAACTCTTCTCGGTTTTCAGTGAGCACTAAAATTAATTTGATAGCACAGTTTAGCATTAAGATCGAGTTACTGCAAGCAGAATATGAGCAATGGTTTAGGGCATGTAGAATTTTCACAGAAATAAAGCTGGAGAACGGAATTGTAAAGATCTCGCTTGTATCATAGTGATGAGGTGATACTGCAGCTCTATGCAGTGACTGTCACACAGCGTAAGAACAGCGCAGAGTTCACAGGCAACTCACTGTTCACCAGTTGAAGCATCCTGACATGTTTGTTTTGTACAAAATTTCTTTAGCTTCATAGTTTTGTGTGGGGTCCCCCCCCGACTTTTACAGGAAAACATATGTTTCACATAGGAATCCAGATTCTTTATGCATGCAACACCAAGTTGTTACTATTGGACTTATTATTACTCCATTCTTTTACCTGAGTTTTGAAAAAAACAAACAAGGAAAGAAAAAAAAAAAAACAACCCACCAAAAGCACTCCCAACAGCCAGAAGCTTACTAACCTTCATTTGTTTCCAGTTGAAAAGAAACAGATGCCAAAATCAGGTGGTTTTTCCCTTTAATCCTGTGTATTTATAAAGAATGTGCAACATTTTTGAACAGATGGAAATTGTTTCTTTGCTTCTTGCTTCAAAGTCTTTGTTAGTCAGCACATCATACAGTTATTATATTGAGGCAATTTTACTGAAATCAGTGTTATCACATCATCTACTCCGTATGAACAATTCTGAATAAAGTCTTGGGACCTATTGTATCCTATTCAATACTTCTTATATATGTATCAGTATTTTATTGGATGCCTCAAAGGAATCCTGCTTTTCTTTCTCCTAGGATTGTAAAGTCTTTTGGAGACTTGGAGACATTATAAAAAGTACAACTACATGTTCTTACCTGCTAGAGTGGTTTAATTTTTGCAGAAAGAAACATGACTTTCATCTACAGTTCTCTACATCATCCAAGTGTTTTTGTGTGGGTTTTTTTTTTTTTTCTTTTTAGGAACTCCATCCATGAGAACAATATTTTTTTCAGTTCACTAGCAGACACTGTATTTGATCTCTTGAAGGTAAAGGGTATGCTTAACCTAGTGGTCCAAGCCCTCTTGATTTCTTCTCCCTGGTATGAAATGATTCCACCCAAAAGGTGGTCTGTCAAGCTCCAGTTAAATTCCTGATCTAAGTCACTTAGCAAACAACCTGCCTTTCTCTACAGACTAAAGAGCTTGACAAACTTACTAAAACAATTTAGGTCTTGCATTCAGCCCAAGTGCAACCAACTTCTCCATGGCTTCTTATAGGCCGTTTTGTGAAAATGTCCAGTGTTTGCTAGACCCTGAGAACCTCGCTTGGGTCCAAGCATAATGTGACAAAATGCCAAGGGTTCCTGCAGTCCCACAGTTTAGAAATCATGACATTATCTCCTTTTTATCAAAAAATTATGTACAGTTTAATGTGACAAGTACCCATCACTGGAGAGGCCCAAGCAGCATAATTAAAATGAGCCCATGCTTAGAGGGGGCAGATTCTATCATCTTTCTGTATGTCCTGTGATCTGACATACCAACAATTACCTTTGCACACCAATGCCCCCCATCCTTGCTATCATCAACTGTTCTTCATCTGTGCAATACTTCATATTTCACATTGTGAACAATAAGCTTTCATTGCGATAGCTCAAAAAGATAACTTTCTCAAGTAAGCAGTTTACCAACTGTTTGTTCATATATAGCACAAATTTCAAGATTCTACTGTCAGTTTCAGCAACTCATGGGTCTAGAATCAAAAGGCTTTTTTTTTTTTTTTAAACCAAGTTCCCTCATTCCTGTTTATGGAAATACTTGCAACTAGCAATCAAAATGCCATATAAGTGCAACAGCAGCATTGCCATGACTGTGTTCAAGTCTGCAGCACAGTACGGTAGATCTGTAACTGCTTGGCAAGTTTCCCTCAGAATACCTGAACCTACAAAATCATTGAATGAGATGCATAGTCTATCTTGACCATAAATTTCCAACTAAGAGAATAGTCTTTAACTATAGTTATGAGTTACTTTTGCAATAATTTGTCTTTGGAAAACTCCTACCTTTACACATCCGCCCCGTGACCTCCCCCACCCTGGTAATAAGCTAGCAATATCTCAACCCCTTTGTATTCCTGTGTCAACACTATCCCCAAACTGTAAGTGTTAGCAGCTGGGCACAATATGAAAGGGTTTCTGAAAAGCAGGGAGACTAAAACAGGAGCAATCACAAGAGCCTCTTTGACTCTCAAAATGCTAAATCACACCCTGCTGATCCCTGAAATGGTTTCCTTTCTTTACCCGACTTATGTAGTGGTTTTGCTGTTCTGACCAACCTACAAATGAACTTTTTGTAACAGGAGGCCTAAAAACCCTTAACATCTGTGAGCATCCAAAGAGTTGGCAAGTTTTGGACAGCCTCTGCCTACTTTTCATTGTCAAAATTTCTGCTTGTTGATTATATACTCAAAATATTTCACTTGTTTTAAGAACTATTCACATGTCTTTGGATTAAGTTTTAAGTTCATACTGTAGGATTACTGTGTTTATAAATATATTGGTTCCTGCTCATCAAAATTTTGCATGCATCAAAATATAATTTAGGGAGGTTGAAATACAAGGAGTGCTTCAATGTTCTGTAAGCTTGTAAACATGGGGACACTTACAACACCACAAGACAAAAAGCCATTGCTTGAAATGACCACAGACCTTGTCCTTCTCTGTAAGCAGGTTCTTTCTTGTCATCCACATTTTCTTCTAACTGCTGGTATCTTTTTCATAATCTACTCTAGAAGAACAACAGAAACCTGCCACAGTGTTAAGGATATGATCTAATCATCATTAAAAAAGAAAACACAACCAAACAACAAAACCCAAACCCAACACACAAACCTTTCAAAATTATTTTACTGAACTTCCTATAGTTCACCAAAGACCTAATACTGAAGCTTTTTCTTTAGTTGATCTGCGGGCACTTTTTGTGCCTCTCTAAGAACTGTAAAGAAATTTCCCTTCCCCCTACTGGCAAATAGCGACATAACTGCACTGACAACTGTTTTTCCCATATTTTCAAATGTACATTTGCTCAGTCTTGTTTATCTGGAGCACTACTCCTGATTTTTAAGCAGGGAGTTTCTTTAATGATTTTGCTGTTCCTCATGTAAGTGGGGAACACTGCAACAAGACTAGTCTAGAGAGATTTTCTGGGAGGCTCACATCCAACTCTCTTTTATTTACAATATTTTCCTATAGCAGCATCTGCTAGAGCTGCTTCACAGCTCTTGTTTCGTTCTTTTCTTACTTTTCACAAACATTCAGAAAACATCCATTCCAGTTTCAGATTCACAGGGACATTAGCAAATAATAGTTTTGACACACAGGTTACCAGAAGGTACCATCACCTGCTCCAGAGTAATCCTGTGTGCACTCTCCTACTGTGCTAAGCCTGCAGTAAATAGGAAGTTAGTGTACCTTGCTGCTCTTGCTTGCTGGAATTAAGCGACTTAAATTCATCCTCAATAGACAGCGATTGCTACAACTTTTGCAACTGCATGGAGGACTGCTGCAAACGGATGCAGAGGAAGCATTTGCTTTGTGTGAGCTTTATTTTAGAAGAAAGTTGAGAACTGGATCTTTTTCTGTGCTATTTATTTGAAAAACTATCGACTGTTTTACAAAAAAAACCCTAAATAATTATTTGCTTCTCCATTATTTCAATTACTCAGTTTTTCTTTTCTAATTAGGAAGATCACCGTTCAACCTTAGTTACTAGACAGTTGTCACGTTCTTTAACAACACTCTGTTTAGACTCTTACAACTTTTTAACATGCTTGGTCATGCCCAAGCAAATGGTCACTGTTCCACCCATTTCTTAGCTACTATTAGGCAGTCAGGAGATGAACTCTCACTCGTACAGATTAACTGTTTATATACAAAATCTGTGAGACTGATCTTTGTACCGCTAAGCTGTGTCCTATCAACTTCATGTGTCTATTTGCTTAAGTGTGAGACTTTCAGTAAGCCACGGCAATGCTCTCTATTGTCCCACGTTTAGCCTTCCTTTTTATTGCCATTTTTTATATTTAACTATTTCCCCTAATCTACTACCTACTTCCACCTGTTTCATAAGTACATGATTTCGGTATTTTTTTGTTTGCTTGTTTTTACTTATATAAGATTAATTATTCAGTAAATTAGCATACAGACAGTAGTAGAAAAATAAACATTCTTGCACTTATATATTTGCACTTACATATTGTTCAGCTTCCGTTTACCTCACAAGTGGCTCTTCTGGTTGCCTGTTCCGAAGAAATGGAAGACCTAAGGCAAATTCCAATTCATATGTTGCTGGCAAAATGTACCACATAAAAGAGCACTATTTCAGTTATTTAGTTATGTTAAGTACTATAACTGCTTCTATATGTTATCTTAAATCAAGGACGAGGATTACAGTCAATCTATTTTAACTCAAAGTCAATAGTGGCTTAAAATCAAAAGAGAAGCCCATTAATACATTTAGCTTGAAAGTACTGGAATGGTGCTCAACATCTGAGGAATGACGTTCTTGAAGAGCTCCTCAAACTGAAATAGTGCGGGGGAAAAATCCTAACAATGTTAAAAGTGGAACTCAACAAATTTGTGAGTGAGATCATACGGTAAGATTCCCTGTGCCTGCTAGCCTTTTGATAATAAAACTACTTGAAATTTAAGCCAACCCTACCAGAACACTGGCATATAAAGAAATAGTTAATATAAACTTATTTGCTGCTTTACTAATTAGAGATCAGATACGTTAACTGTGGCTGCAAATCAGCTTGAAGTATGCTGACCCAAACAAAAGGAGAGAGTTTATTATGTTAAGCGTGGTGAATCAGTGAAGCCCCAGAAGCAGATAGCTGCCATCAGCGGTAAGATTTTCTTCCTCATAACTGTAGATGGAGCCCTAACATAAGTAAATACCCTCTCAGCAATCCAAGTTTGGAATTCTACAGAATCTGTTCAGAGGCTTTCAAATATTTTTACGTTATTGAGGTTTTCATTTCGGACAAACAATGTGAGGAGCCCGCTGTTTTCCTGGTTTCTCAATATTCCAAACTGATCCAGTTCTCTGCAGAAATCCAGAACAAAAGAAAAACAGTTGTTCAACTTTTATTCTGTCCTGCAATTATCACCTAATCTAACCTTCTCTAACAAATTCTCTACTTAAGGGCACCTCTAAGGGCTGTCAGTCCAGCTGAATTGATTTAGGAAATGAAACCCAAACCCAGCTATTCTGATTCATCCCCTATACCCATTAGTCCTTTCATAATTTTTATGCTACTGTACTAAAATGCAAGGCAACAGCATATTTTGTGGATTCTATTGTATTACATATAAAACATGCTGCTGAAATATGAGATGTAGGAATCTTAGTGAGGAAGGAGGGATCTTAGCACCATCTGACTGAAAGATGTTAGATAAAAGAGGAGTTATTTATAGAAGTAAAATATGTCTACAGTTATCACCGTGGCTAACAATACAGGCTTCATGAGTATAATTAATCTTTTCCTTCCTATAACTCACTTCTTCAAAAAACAAAGTATTTCTTCATTCCTTGTAGCAAAACAAACTTAAACCTCCACAAAACAAATAAGCAGAAATATCAAAACAATGCATTCTTTCATACTTCAAGGTATTTGGTCTGTTTCAAGCTCTAAGAAACAACTGGTATCACTAATGTTCTGGAAGTCAAAATATATACGTAGGGGCTGTTGGTATCGGACTGGTATGTGGAAGCGGGGTCTGTACATGGAGAGCTGTAATTACTAAAACACTTTGAGAATACTATTACTAGTAGTTATCATTACAATTATTATTTTACCAAGTTAATGAAAACCCTGAATTTAGGTCATGGTTGGCAAATCTCTCTGGTTCTAAAAGCTGCATACCAAAAAGTTCACACGACCGAAGGTCACTCGAGAGCCAGAGCGATAAAAGGGCAGGAACAGCACAGCTTCCAGGTAGAGTAGAAATAGGGACCCTGTACTGCACTGTGGGATGGGATTCATTCACTTACTACCTCTTGAAGTCCACAGTTTAAGGTAATCCCAAGCCCATATATTGACATTGACATAGCTTCTTGACCAACGCTTAAATACATATGAGCCACAGGTGATGTAAAAGATAGCAATGGATCGCAAATACTTTATATCCCTTAATTTATGTGAAATGAACAGGTACATGAGTTCATTTTGAGACAGAGGTTAACTTTGGGTACACATCTGTGAAATTCACAGTTTTACCATGCACTAATTGTCAAAAAACATTATTTTTTAGTATGTGTTCATGAAAGTGAATTTCTGATTGTATGGTAAAGTTGTACAACTATCAGTTCATGTTACACTACTTAATAATGGGACAGATACCTCAGTTTGAACAAGCCAGTGCTTCCAGGTTCACTACATTTACATTGAATATAGACAAATAAGTTGAATATAAACTAGAATTCAAACTACAGTTTAGTTGGGTCAATTACACAGCCTATGTATTTCATATAAATTGTATATTTAATATCAGTAGTTGCCGTGAAGATGATTTTCAGAGTGAAAATTATTTGCTGATTCAATTAACATGTTACGTTAATAATAAAAGCACTTGGGAATACCTAGGTTTATTGCATGATAATGGATTCTCAGAAGAGGAATACAATATATCCTATTCATTATAAATTGCTTCTTTCAGTTAGATTTGGACTATAAATGTACTTAAGGTTAAGAATACACTATACTGATTTGCAGATTGATTTTGTTAATTTACCTCATTTTAGAATCAATTATTTAGTAGCCATTTACAAAATACAAAATTGTCTATAGGGAGGTGAATTTTTTTAAGCCAATGAGCTAACAGTTACCTTCTCATCACTCAGAAAATTTCCCTAAATGACTGATAATAACCCTCTTCAGCTACTTTAATTTCTTTATTCAGTCATGAGACAAGGATATCTGGTAATTTTTACATACGATTTTTTTTAACTCAAGGAAAAGCAGTCAGTGCAGATGAATGACATTAAATTTAGTCTTGTCCAGATGCTGAAATATGCTCCAAGTTACCTTGTACGCAATATCATAGATGTTTCTGTGTTCTATTTAAATACAATTTTTCAGATTCTCATGGATTAAAGTTACGTTGCTTTTAAAAGCTAACCTGTCCAAAAGACAGCCAATAAATTCCTAGGTGAGCTATTTATCAGTTTAATCTGTAATCACTTATACAATACTGTCCAATAGATGTAGATGCTCTATAACATCAAGACCTATTTAACTCTCTCTCTTTATAAAGATAAAAAAAGAAACGAGCAGAGAGAAAATGAAGAAAAAAGGTCAGTTCTGTCCTATGGTGGCAGAATCAATATATTTAAACCAGCACAACATAGTTCGCAGAACTCCCCTTAGAGCTCCAGTGTTTGAAAGCACTTATCTGAGCTTCTACTTTGTGACTTGGATCACATAAGCAAAGTGAGGAAACAGGATTTAAATGAAGCATCTTTGGGTACCTGTTGACCCACAGACTGAATTGTGTTATCTGTGGCTTCTAAACCCTGGAGCAAATACGTTACATAATTAGGTGTAACAAAATAATCTCATATTTCAAAAAATTCATTAGCCAAATAAAAGAATCCTTTAAAACAGTTATAGCAATTTATTTTATTAAGGTCAACATGTTATTTATTTATTTCATAACTCTGTTAAGGCCTTTTTAAATATATGGCAGTAGAATTTGTTTTCTGGTGTTCTGGCTTACATTAGATAGCCATTTTTTGATTTTATGCAAGACATATGGAAAAATTCATCACTGATTTACTGCACATTTCCACACACAGTCAAACTAATATCTGATCACTATTGAAGAAGCTAAACCCTGCTTGGCAGTGAATACACAAGCAAATTTCCAAACACATGGATGTGTGCAGCCTTGTGCAAGAAGGCCTCTGATAGTCAAAATACAAACCAATACACTGCAGCATTTACTGGGAAAAAATAATGGAAAATTTAAATTGGGATTTATTTTTACTTCAAAAAATACAACTGGAACATCTGCAATAAAATCAAACCAAAACATTGCATTATCTATCTCCAATATTTTGTATAACACATTTTGAGTTTTACAGCTTATCTAATCTATATGATAACACTTGCGGAACTTTTTCTTAATTTTACTAACTGTAGAAGATGACAGTTCTGAATGATAGTCATGAAAATGAATCTTCGGTTATCAATTAAATGTTTTTAATTCCATTTATGCTTTTGGATAACAGCTTGCAGTTATCCATACTTCTGTTTCCAAGAATAAAAGGTATATAATCTACCTCACTATTGTTCTCAGATTTCTGTCCTACCCTGCTTTTTTTGTGAATTTCAGTTAGGCCGACAAAGCCAGTTTTCGTATTGCCGCAGCAGGTGGAATGACCTTTACCCTTCCTATTTTACAATGTGTTTTTTGAGGCTCTTGTCAAGTTATTTCAGAGACTTTTAAGAACAATATACTGCAGAAGTCAATGTCTTCTGAAAGTAAGATTTAATTATTTTCACATTTTATTACCAGAAACCTAATAATTAGAAGGTGTCATTTCAGTTAATCAGAAGTCCTTCCTCTGTTTAAGGACTCATGCAATTTTTTTCCTTGGGGGAAAAAACCCAACCAAAACCAAACAACTAAAGAAAACAGTGACTGCTAATACTGATTTGGGAAGTATTTAACTGCAGGGCATGGTTCACAGATGTTTTTGCATCCTCAATAGCTTTATGAGCAAGATAGTGAACTTTGATGATATGAAAATGTCAAGAAGAATTATCAGGGAGAAAAAAAATCTCAAAAAGTTTTCTGAGGTTAAATGGCAATAAGGAGCCATCTTTCTTCAAGAAATAGAAGCAAGTATAACCCAGTTGTGATGAGCAGATAGATGGTCCCCTTGAACAAAAGGAGAAGTCCACTGGAAAAAAGTATTTGAAAAGCAAAATCATGACTCTTGCTAGATATTTTCTGTCATGTGTACATCGTAGTTAATCCATTTTTTAGCAAGATTAGCTGTCAGATTAACACGTTATCCATGTGAGTCACACTCCAGACCAAGGATGTGCCTGAAGAATGATGTGCACCCACATGAAGGAAGGTTTACAGAGGCTGACTTACAACAGCACTGTGGAATGCAAGCCCTGCTTGCTTTTTTTTTTTTTTTTGCCTTTTTTTTTTCCCCTCTAATGCTGACCAGAGCTCTACAGACAGCCATTCTCAATTGCTGTATCATGCTGAGTTGATACAAGCCTTGATGTGGATTTGAACATCCATATGCAGGCCTTGCATCTGCCACACACATCCGTGTATTAACTCCAGGGCATATATGCCTCTATTGTTCTGGACAATATATTAAGACGTTAAAGAATTTACTTACTCAATATGCTCTTTAAATACAGTGGTTTTATCCATTCAAGAGCATTTGACCTCTTCTGGAAAGCCGAGTTTAAGTAAATTCCATTTCGTAATAGAACAACAGGATATGATCTGTGAACAGCATATTTTCTTATCAATCAAGGGAACACAGATGGAAGTTTTCACAAGCATCCAATAGGTGTCAATACCCCATTTGAAAACATACCCTGAGTACCTGCTGTTACATCTCTCAGGCACTGGGTAAAGAAATATAATAGGAGTAATTTCATCTCAGTTCAATGATGGTCCATTTGGAATAACTCGCTTCTGGAGACATCTTATAAAATGCACAGACTGCAGTGACTGCAGCTCAGAGTTAAAGGCCTTTCCTCCCTCACCAACATTTCATTTCACAGCACTATTTTTACTCTCCATTCTTATTCAAACAGTGGCTTTAATTTTCACCCTTCAAGCAGGCCAACAAAGCCCCTTTTTTTGCACAGCCTGTATCTGTATCTTTTTATAATCTTCCAAAGTTAATAATCAAGCTAAATGAAGGCAAAGCCTGCTCTGAAACAAGCTTTGTTCCAATACATGAAGATTTGGCAAGAAAAGGAAGCCTTCCTACAGAAGCTTCTTAGAAGACAAGTCACAGCCAAACATTCCAAGTGGTGTCTGAAGGATCTGAGGCTTTCATGCATAGTCAGTGTTTGCTATCTATAGGAGCAGCTAAAAGTAAAGAAATAAGCTTTCATTTTCTTGCCCTTGGCTCTCTGTATTTGGTCATGAACTATCTAAACAGTCCTGCCTTATCTTGCAGGCACATGGGCCAGCTGGTCTCTACGGGCAACCCCACATATGCACTAGAGCACAGGTCAGAATATGAACATTGTATGTTTATAATCTAAGGACACTCGACTGCCATTTGAGTATAGTTCACAGCTACTTGTAACTAGAAAATCTGTAGAAGTCAGCAGAGCGAACTCTAAAACAAAACAACCCAAAACTTTGCGTGTACAACTGTATTAAGGAACAGAATTCACTCAGAAATGAGTGAGCATCAGATTTTAAACCAAAGGCATTAGACACGGAACAGATTATGTCATGCAGCCTTTTGTATCACAACAAGGTTGTTGAAGACAATTCAGGTCAGAAAAGATTCTAAAATTAGATTTAAAAAATCTGAGGCAAAGTGCATCTTAAATAGGAATTTGGAGAAGACAAAAGTATTTAAGTGGTACATCTAGTCTTGCTTTTAAAGCCAAGTACAGAATATGAACGCAACATGACACACCCTTTGTCAAAGCAATGCAATTTCTGATGGCGTGAGAGTTAGCTTGTAGTCCTAAGTCTCTTCAACGTCATTAAAAAACAAAGAAAGAAGCAAGTGAAATTCCAATCAAGTATTATTCCAATCATCCACACACAGTGCGCTGTGATAAGGAAACAGTGATGTACTTACAGTCTTACTAATAATAGGAACACTCAATATATTCAGCTAATTAATACAGATGTCCCACCTATTTCACATTCTCTCCAACTCCAAGTAACAACATCCTTAGGTCAATAAACTCAAAAGCAGTAACAGAAACGGCAAACAGAGACACAACTTATGTTTGAAGATTTCCTGAATTCACCAGGAAACTAGAATCCATGTTAAGATCAACTGAGATTTGGTATTGCCCTGTAACTTAAGGTGTTCAACTAAACTGGTAGCTACTGCATCGAGCATTTATCTCCACAGATAGAAACAATAACTACTAATTCTCTTCATCCTTTGTTCTAAAAATGAGTTATTGACATAAATAGTATCCCAGTACAAAAGCTGATGTTATTTCATGTTGATAAATGAAGGTAGTTCCTGCCCCTTTATTTTATCTCCAAAGCGCCAGTGTAGAGGTGGGGAATCATCTGATTTGATGTAGATGATAATGAAATAGTAGGACAACAGATAAGTAATGAAAACCGACAGGTTTTGTATGTGTTTGAGGTAAGGGATTTTTTTTCTTTCCTTTTTTTTTTTTTTTTGTCCAGTAGAAATGTTGTTTGAATTGTTTCCCCTTATTTCGTTTTACATTTCAAAACAACATTCTTTTCTAAGTAGACAATAGGAACCAAGGCAAGAAACTGCATTAAATAAATCTCTAAAAATCTTTCTAACAGGCTTCAGGCTACGCTGTACTTTTTCTTTCAAATATTTCCATGTAAAATCAGATGTTAACTCTCTGAGTGAACCCATGTGCAAACTCTTTATTCATCAGATTAATGGCTGTGGAGCAACAGGCAACTGAACGCATTTCCACTCACATAAGGTATTCATGACTTTCCAGAAAACTTCACATTATTGCAACTATTCTTCAGTCAAATACGTTGCATCTAGTGAATAAGGAAATAAATTGCACAAGGTTTAATGGGAAACTACAGTAAATGTATTGACACAAGTAGGAATTTGTTTCTTTAAACAGGACCTTGTTATTACTTTGACAGACAGATTTTTGCCTTGCTATACATTTGATAACAAAACAAAAACCAGCCTTTGCCCTGGGATACTTCAGATTGCCCGGTGTAATATCTCTCTTTGTTGCTGCTTTTATGCTGATCCAAGGCACAATCGATAGAAGAATTTACCCAACGTCTGTGCTATAGCAGCTCAGGAATATGTTAAGATTGATAATCTATAAGGTGAAAATAGACAGGAAAATACAAAAAGTCAATAGTCTAGATCACATTTGCATTTATACTGCATATTAGTACATGCTTTTAAATTTATACAACATATTGTCTCAACTGTACACGGCTACATACACAACTAATGGTAGGGTTTCACTTCTGGTCACTTTTATCAGCAGGAACATGGTAGATATAGGCAAGATAAAACACACTGGCGATGATGCTTGTGCCACAACAGCAATGCACTCAATAACATTTGATTTAAAAGGTGACAATATAAAAGTGAAATTAAGGAGTGACTCAACATTCATACATATGATAAAATCTGAATTACAATAGTAAATGTCAAAAAGCTAAACCCTGGAACTTTGGAAACATCTCTTCTTCAAATATCTGGTCAACCTTTAAGGCTCTAGGATTAATATACTTCTTTTTCCCCCCCCTTCTTTTTCTGAGAAAGACATCTGTAATATTGCCAGATGCCCGCTTTTCAGGTGGTTCATTCTACATCCTTTCAGAAATACTGAATCAGATCTAGTTCCTTGGACTGACCCTGTTTGTGAATGCTCACAAATATGATTGCTATGTTCTTTTTGGTTTTAATTTAATGCAGATAAATTTACAATGTATGTTTGGGTTATAGTGAAACCTTGTTAAACTGAACATTTTGGGACCACATCACAGTTCAAATGAGAGGAAGTTCAAACTTGCGCAACAGTGGCTGCTTGTTGAAGTATGTATTTTCACATATACTAATGACTTCAAAGCATATGTTCTAAACCCTAAATTCTTGAAACCGTAGTAGTGGCTTGAAGAACAGAGATAGTGGCAAATCAGCAAACCACAGAGTGATAATTTGATTACTGGGTTACAGAATAGTTAAGTTCCACTGTGACCCCAAACTTAAACTGTGTACAGTTCACGACCTCTGGCATGCAAGGAATTCAAGAAGAAAAAAAGAACTTGAGCAATTAGAATACATGACCTGTATTGTGCCTCAGTTTTCATAGTGTCAGTTCCTGATTGCTTTTTCTTTTTCCAGTTTAAAAGCATCTGCTATACTGTTGTCCCAAGGGGGACTGTGCTGAATGCTGTATAGTATTGAAAAGCTCTTCTGAGCAACAAAGTAGAAAGCCTAACAATCTACTAACATATAAGGCTTAATTTTATGTTCCAATCTAAATGACTTAAAATTTATATTGTGGAGTCAGATCAAAGGTTCGTCTAGCTGATTATCCTGATTGCTGCAATGTCTAAGAGTGCCTAAATAATAACAACAGGAAAAAAATAGATAACACATCCTCCTAATGTTCTCTCACTCTCTGCCTATTTTCAGCTCAGGGCACTTCTGAGCCACAAGTGGTTTTAAAGTATTTAGGAAGTTTCCGTGGATTTCTGTTCCTTAAACTTGTCCTGTTGTCCCCTATAGGCATGCAAAGCTTAATATTTAGAGGGACATCAAGGAGAAGCTGCCACTCCTTGTTGATATATTTCCGACAGTGCCAATGAATCCTCAAAAAGGGAAACGGGTCTTCCACAGAAATTAAGTAGTACAGACGGGAGCAACAGGTACTAGGACTGAGAGGAAAAGAATATGCGTTGCCTTCAAAAATATACCATTATCCTGCAATCTCAGTCCTTGTACAGTTGTGTTGCCACTTCGTCATTGACATATCTTCAATTCCCACCAACTGCCTCCAGGCATATTTTTTTTTCTACTTTTTGTCTTTTCAAAATAATTTCCATGTGCTATACAGTTTGTAAAACGCTTTAAGGATTCTTTGTTGGAAACTGCAAATCAAAGACTGGATTTGAAAAAAATGTTATTTCATAAAAGTATCCAACAAAAATGGTACCTAAAACTTAATAACAATGTAATAAATATTAATAAGATCAATATGATTCCAGTTGTCATCTGCTGCAATTTTATGTTTGGCATTTATTACTGAATCATTTAAGATCCTTACACACAAATTGTTCTGACAGACATAATTTGGAAGCATAAACATTGGCAATTGCTTTGTTACCACTGTAGCTGTTTTCAAGTACCATTTGTGCAGTGTAAGTAAGAACACACACTCATATTGTGACTAGCACAATGCTTTACAGGCTTCCCAGAGGTTTGCTATTTGTGATTAATTTCTTCTCAGTCTTTAAATCATTTAACGCATGCAATGCTTGTGAACAGTTAACTTCCTTTGCTGAAAAATTCTCAGTAAGCATCCATAGGTAGTTATGCTGAACTAACTACTACTATTTAAGGGATAAACAAAAAGTTAATTTACAGTATTCTGAAAACGGTTGTTTAAAAACCCTAAGAGCTTGTATATTTCCTTCTTTCTTAATGTCCACAACGATTTCACCAAAGACAATCACTCAAATTAACCATATGTGGTTGGTATATCACAGAAGGATACTCTATGATTACTGTATAATTGAAATAAGAGGTCAGAAAGGGGTAGTCTACAGGAACTACCTAGACACTGAAAATGAGTATTTTAAACAAAATCCATTTAAAGGTTCATAACACCAGCATTGATATAGATTCCCTAAGAATTACACATATTTTTTTAACTCCAAGTCTTATATATACGGAATAAACCACCAATCAGTATCTCAATAATGTTTTTGTTAAGTACACATTTATTTCCTTGTGTCTGTAATCTCTGTTTTCCTCTCCTAAACTGGTTTTTCACCTTTTATCTAACATTGTATGCATTGAATGGTAGAGTCACACTGTGCAGAAATACATGAAATTCCCACTGCAATAAACAAGTAGGAAAAACAATACGGTCATTTCAATTTAATTCCTCCAATTTTATATCTATCTATCTATCTGTCTCTAAAAATTGAATGCCAGATCTGCTTTACACGCATCTACAGGCTTAAATAAAACTGAACAGATCATTTAATTGTAATACTTAAATCTGCTCAGTGCTACCTGTTAGCTTTCACTGGTGCACACTTCGAGCTCATTTTCTTCCTGTAACACCTGATCTTGCATGTACCATATATCCATATGATAATCTGAAATTCAGAGTTAAATTACGTTCTTTAAAGAAACAATAGACAAATTAATTTCAAACTTTGTGAATTACTATTCTGTATGCAAATGGCACATCAGACAGTAGGGGGCAACTTTCACCCACAAGTCATACTTTATGCATCCTTATATATAACACAATGACATGAAGCCGGTACTTACCTAAGTATAAGTACTTACCTAAGTATATTGTGTGGTCTATACCAATTTTCTAAAGTGGAAGGTTTCATTTTTAAACTCCCATTTTGTTCTCCAGGCAGTGCACTGAAGAAATATCTGGTTTACATACTAGAAAAATGCTGCAAGATAAAATAGCAAACTAAAATCTCAAAGCTGTTGAGAAATGAAAGAGAAGGACAATTATCTTCCTCTAGTTTTCTGTCACAGGATTTGTGATACACCAATCTCAAAACCATTATTTTTCCACACTTACATTTTGATAAATAATTCTTCCTGGAATAAGCAAATTATAAAAGCAGTAATTTAATACCCTAAAAACCAGAGCACAGACTAATATGAAAGTTGGTATCAAAAGCAAAATATTCATTAATGATATTAACATGCATAATTAGAGTATGTTTAACAATAAATCCATATTTAAGAATTAATTGATGTTCTATATTGTTTGTCAAATTTTGTATCACTTGAGAAATGAACGTTTTGCCATGAATTTCCCCTGACAGCAAATGCGAAAAGTAGGCATGCCATCAAAGGAAAAAACCAGTCACACAAAGTAGTATTTTTTTCCACTCGTGCTTAACTATATTGTATAACTATTATTTGTGGATTAAAAGTTGATAGAATTTATATAATATGCAACTAATCATTTCCCTTTAACGTTTATATTTAATTTTTAAAATGATCAGATTGGTGAAAGTAAAGAAGTAGGGTAGCACTGAAAGTATTTTCACACCAAACATAGTCAAGTAGAACAACAATACTTGTAATAAACCCACAAAACTAGAGCTAGTCTTGCTATAGGGTTCACAGAATGAAGTGGTTGGGCCTAGGGTGAGCTTTTAGCAAATCTGGGCAGAAACATGATTTCAAGTGAAGGATGTCATATACTGGGAACCAAATCATACAAAATTTCCTGCTCCATTTAAGCTTCAGACTTGAGAATAAAATACAAACTGCCGTAGCAAAGTGAGAAACTGGCTGCAGACCTTTCTCCTGAAGTGTCCTGAGATCCTTCATCAATTCAGGTCGGTAAGTAAATGCAACAGCCTTTATTAAAGGGTCATAATAAGTTACTAAGAAAGCCTCGTCTGACTTTAAATCCAAAGAAAACACTCTATGTATTTGTTTTTCTCAGTGATATGGCCAACAGTGATTTCTTTAAACATAACCCCACCTTAAAATATAAATCTCCTGTTTCAGTTAGTGCACTTAAACTACATTTTACTTATTAGACAGAGCATAACATAAACAAAGATTACAAGATGTAAAAAACATCCACCCTCCAGCAGTTCCTGAAATGAACTTACATTTTCATGTTAATACTCAGACAGCATGTGTGTGACTGGTATCAACAGTACGACTTTACAAGCAAAATTAATCATAAAAAGCATAGTAAAAAAAGCGGAGTAGACGTTTTACCACAAGAGATTACTGGAGATTACCTCATGATCCCATAATTTGTGCTGTTCTACAAATTACTGGGTGGGGTTTTTTTTTCTTGATTGGTTGGGTTTTTTTGGTCTTCTGACCTATGGCTCAGAAACATCACGCTGTTGTAACACTGTGTTTTGACAGGACTGAACTTCAGGTGAAACCCAAGAGTTGATATCCACACCCTTTTCCTTGCCCTGACTATTTTCTCTCTGAGGGCCCTCTCCGGAGCTGTGTGCCAGGAATCAACATCCCGTCCATTTGCCTCCTCACTTGTATCCAGGGTCTGACTCCAAATGGACAGTAGGAAACATGGTTCCTGAGATGGCCCTGAAAAGGGTCATGCTGGGGGGACAGCCAAACGGACTGTGAAGCGCAGTTGTGGCCCTTCTCTTCCCTCAGCACAAAACAACTTATACATGAAAGACTTATTTCTGTTAAAACCCTGACAAGTGTGCCCCAAAGGCAAAAATGCCACAGAGGTTTATAGAAACCTCCTTTTTCCTGACGTAAAAGCTCCAAGAAAACAGGCTCGGCACTGAAGCAGGCCAACGGGCAAAGCCCAAAGCAGGCTGGCATGGCGGCCTGCCCACTGCCCCGCCAGGGCTCCTGTGGAGCCCCCCGCTCCGCGCCTGCAGCCACCCGGGTTGCACCAGCTGAGGAGCAGCTCAGTCTGAAAGCTCACTTTGTACTGGACACCGACATGTTTACTTCCCTCTCCATTTCCTCATCCTATTTTTTTCTCCTTCCTTGTCTCCCAGGATACCTTCTGTATGACTTGCCCACCTCAGACCCACCTTTTCCCTCTATTTCCTCACCGATGTATAGCAATCCCAAGGAGCCCGATTTCCTCAGGCATTCAAAAATCACCACAGCCTTTGCAGCCACCTAACTTCTCTAGGTAGACATTAACTTTTAAACCTCACAGGTCCTACCCTCCACTTTCTTCTTCACCAGCTGGTACCGCAGCGCAGGTGGGCCGGCTGGTGAGGGCAGAGTGCGGCCGTGCCGCCCATGCCCAGTGTGCCATGGCTGGAGGACGGCACTCACCGGGCTGCTCCTCCAACGGCCCCAGCAGAAGTGGAAAGCTTGGGACAGATCGCTAGTCCCTTCTGCTTTCTCCCAGATGACTGGTGCAGAGGTGTACGATTGTCTTAACTACAACAGACAGTCGCAAGTCGCTATGTTTCTTCACTCATTAATTAGAAAGCCTCTTTTTCTCACATGGTAAGCATAAAGATAGAAGGGAAGCTTCCAGAAACTGACTATTTTCACCTCTCATTTGAATAAAGGCCTCTAGTTCACTAACACCTCACATGCTTTTATTTGGTACCTTTTCAAGGATTCTTCTTGTTGGGAGGAAAGGAACCTTTTGGGGAAATGGTGGGGTTGGATGAAGTAACTCCAGAGGTCCTCTCCAGCCTCAACCTGTCTGCCATCCTGTGATTTTTGAGGCAGTGCGCTCTGGTTAAAAAGAAAATATCTGAAGTCATTGAAAGTGCAACAGGAAAGAAATTCTAACAGATAATATTGACAATATAGAAATACCCCAATCTGTTGCCCTCTGAACTATTAAACTAATTCTATATCCCAAGAACTTAATCTTTTTGCTCTGTATCTTTCTGAGCTCTATTTTTTTCTGTCACCATTGCAACTTGCCAAAAGTTCATCAAAACTGATGATCAACCAATTGCAAGAACTAAGGTTATGGGCCTGACAGGGTGTGGACTTGCCACTTACTAGAATGCAAGTCAAATGCAAAAAGTATTTTGATTTATAGCAGCTAAGGATTTCTTGTCCATTTTTCCCAAAGCCTTTCTATACGTTGATTTAAAAAACTCACCTTTAGTAGAAAAGTCTTCCTTCCACTTACCTGCTGTAGGGAAACTGTCCCCCAGAGAACGATGAAAATGGAGAAGCAGCGTGCCTCATAGCCTACAAACCTCCTAACAGTCAACTTTTGTGCTCCCCCTGAACAGGCCAACTCAAAAAGAGAAGATGCTGATGAGAGATTTAAGGACGCTGCAGTAATCAGCGCTTTCCACAACATGTAGGATCCATTAACAGCTGTAGAGGAGCCATGTTACAGGCCCCTATCCTATTTGCCTGATGTTGTGGGTGGAAACGTAATCCCTTTTTACTCTCACAAACTTCTGTGAAAAGCTCTGTTACTAAAGACTGAGTAGATAACTGTAAACTCCGCTCTAAAATAAATTACAAGTTACGCTAACTTGTTTGACTCAAATATAGATAGGCTACAAAAAGCCCACATGCATTCTTGCTCAGGTTATATTTACCATATGCTGACACACAGCTGATACTGCTTTACAAATAGTTCCGTTTTTGTGCATTTCGTTGAAGATGTAAATTATACTATTGGCATTACCAATCTATTAGAAAGTTTCCAAATGGCTCTGGTTTTGGTGTACTGTAATGACTGCTTAATGCAGAGGAATGAAGGTTAAAGAATGCTTTCAAAATGTAGAAAGATTTTCTGTATGTTCTCAAGTTTACTGTGTTTTATATACTATTCATGTACTGTGTGTTTGGAATCAGAAGTTGATTGCTGTTTCCACCTTTCATTTCTCTAGGAAAATTGTCCTAGATATAGTAAAACACCTTTGTTCTTTCATTATCACTGAAATCAAAACCTATCAGCTATTGTAGCTATTTATAAGTGGGTAATCAGAATAATCACTGGTTGCATGACAGTTCTTCAAGAAAAAAACCCCTTCACTTAAAATAAAATTTTTTAAAAAATCAATTATCTTTTTTGTAGTAGAAGGACCACATTTTCCCAATGATTTTTTAAGGAAAGTTCAGTTCCTGCAGATTTAATGTGTAAGGAAATAATTTCGCATTCAACAAGAATGACAGTTTGTCTAAATAGAAAATAGAGTCCTTTCCAAATCCACAAAAATGTTAAACAAATCACTGGTAGATCATGTGCAAGACCTGTCTTGCACTGTTGCAGCTATTGATGTAGGACTACTGAAGTAAGATATATTTTGATACAGAGGGTGGGTGTGGACAGAGGTCCCAGGTTTATATCCCTGTTTCTCACAGCTCAGGAAACACAGTTTCTTAGTAAATCTACCATGTGTTAAGAATTAATGAATCAGGGTCATAAACAGTGTAATTTCAATGTAAGCCTAGTCTTGCTTGATTTATCTGTTTGTTTTTTTACTCTTAAAATAACGTAAGCTTATAATAACGTAACAAAACTAGGACTAAACCACGGTAAATTGGTTACTACTGGAATCTACCAAAACATTACCTGAACAAACCACACTGTTAACAACAACACAGCTATTTTTTAGTCAACTGCTTCACAAAACTGGATAGAAATTTGATGGCATGCAAGGCAATAGGCATAAACCCCAACACTAAAACACCTAGTTATTTGTATTTCTGTGCAAAACGTCACGTGACTGAAACAAACGACAAACTAAGTCACGTTTATGCCATCCATAGAATGAAAAAGAATAAAGTCATTAGGTGGTATATTAAGTGCAAAAGCTGTTTTCATGTGCTTAGTTCTATATTTGGCTTCAAACTAGACTGAAGTAACGTACAGAAATGTATCTCCTTTTCTCACCCTGGGGACAGTCAGGCATTGGAACAGGCTCTCAGGGAGGTTACGGAGTGTCTACCTTTGGAGGTTTTCAATGCCAGATTAGATACAGCCCTGAGCAACATGGAATAACCTTACAGCTAATCCTGCAGCAGGTTGGACTGGAGACTGCCTGAGGTCCCACCTATCCTGAGCCAGTATTGTGGTAGAACTACTACTACTAAGAACCTATAAGCATTTATTTGAAGGTTCATGATTGCTTGTTCTATTCAGACAAAATATCCTCAACTGATATTTGGTAATTTACCATCAGGTTTCATTCAAAATGAGACTTTGTTAGGACTCAGTTAGACCTTGATCCTGTGAAGCATTCAGAGCTTGAAGCATGATTCAGCAAGAACCTTAGAAATAAGAAAAGCTTTCATATACCTCAAAAACACACAGGCGCATGATTTAGGAGTTTAGTGCTCATGAATTAAGATCAAAGTTTCTATGTGAATTTCAGGGTCATGTCCTGTGAGTGCCAATATTATAGTATTATAAGGAACAGGATAAAGGTCAAATTCTTCTCTCGAGAATTTTGATAAAATCAAGTTCTTCAAAAGTTATTTCATCCCATTTTGAAAGATACAAAGAGAATTAAAAATTGTCAGCAACACTAAAAAGGAACTAATGAAAGGTACAGAGCAGTACACCTGTAGCATACTGTGCCAAAAGCAAATTTTTGTCACATGCATACAAAGGTATCAAATTGAATTTCTATTCAGCAATCATTTCATACAGGCAACATAACACATTCAATGCGGTATAAGTTCAGGATTGCGATCTAGTCCTATTAACAGTAATGTTAAGGACGTCTTATAACAGGTATTCTGTTGTGGAATATCTCAAAAACCTGATGGATAAATATCATCACCTGCAAAAAGACCTGTCTATCTAACTGCAACATAAAATATTTCTTTGGCTCTGAAACATGCAATAAGGTTTGTTGCACAATTTTAAGTTTGTATTTGAATTTATTTCTCAGTTCTAATACAAAACAAATTTAAATTTAACAGCTAATATTTAGTCTATCTTCAGTGACTTCTCGAGTTATTGTAATGATTTACTATGCCTTGAAATAGTAAAAACTATTTTAAAACAATATTAACTTAAATACTGACCTTCAGTTGCAGAAATTTTGTGAGGCAAGTTATTATAATTTTTTATCCTGTTTTATCTACTTTTATAAGCATATATCATAATAAACTGCAACTTACTGTACAGCAAAATTGGTTGAGTTCACCTTGGTTCATGATGTATTTGCTTTTATAACTTCCATCCCTAGGTTAAGGTTAAGAACGGTTAAAACGTTAACAGGAAAAAAGAAAAAAACTAAACTCAAATTTCCATCTTGATAAACATACCCGGGACACCTGGAGAACAGCAGCTATTTTATCACATAAGAAGATATCACAGCAAAGCTATAAGCTGTAACAATTAACAGGGAAAGATATTAAATAACAACAGTGATCATCTGACCCTGCCCAATTCATCTGATGCAGGACCACTGCTGAACCCAAATTACACCATAGAAAAAATTTATCTATTCTACAAAGATCAGTTTTAATTAAGTAACATTTTAATGCTGGGTGTGATAGTACCCAGCATTAATAAGGATTCTGTTTTCAAATGCTAAAAGGGTTGGGCTTACATACTGCACACAAAAAAAGGGTACTTTCTGCCTTAGGCTAAAGAGTATGTAGATGGAAGTTTTCTTCAAAGTATTCATAGCTAAAATCCAGACAAAGTAGTACTAGATTATATTTTCCACTTTCCCTGTACAGTGTAGCATTTAGACTTATGATTTAAGAGCACGTTGGAAATACAGACTACTTAATGCAACAACAAAACTTTCTAATATGTTTGTATGTTTATGTTGCATAAGATAATATAATACATCCGTCGGAAAAATCCTCATGGAATATTCTATCTGTCTTAGTAATAAACATGAATAGAAATCAAGATTTTTTAAAAATCCAAAACTGAGTAATAGTGAACCCTACAAAGAAATATGTTTAGGAACCTGAGGCAAATTATACATGTTAATGTTGGAGTCACTGAGAACAGTTAACACAATGTAACCAAATGTCAACTGGAGTATTTTGCAGTAACTTACTGAAGAGGTCTGTGTTTAATGAATATATGAACGCTTGGTTTCTAAGTTTTCAACTTCAGATGGAGAAGATTAAGTGCTAAGGGTGTTACTGTAAACGTTTAAGTGAGATGAACATCACTGATTTTCTAATTTTACCACATGGTTTATTTCAGAAGAAAACAAGCACCAGTTACATAGTTCTCCTGCAAGTCAGTAAACAGTCACACAGGAAAACTCAATACAATTTGCTTCTTTGTTTATGTGCACGATATTTAGTTTGGTTTGCAAAGTATTAAAAGAATAATAAGAACCTCCTGACACAATACCGCAACTAAATTTCTAAAAAGCCACTCAGTTAATCTCAGTGTTGAATCTAGCTGTTTCAAATTATTGTAATGTATAATAACAGTCTTATTGACAATATAGATGCACAGAGCCAAAAAAAGCTAGAAATAGTGGCCAAAATGATGAACTAAGCGCCAGCCCAAATGACAACAAACACATGGCCATTAACTGAAGAATGGAGGGGTTTAGGAATGCAGCTGTCTGTGGTCTCGTACAAGTTCCAGAGGAATGAAACACTGCGAGGACTGGCAAAGTCTGGATGAGAAGTGCTGCTGAAGATGGTAGGTCCTAAAATGGAGTCAACCATCGGTTCACATTGGAATTCAGAGATTTCTGTGGTCAGAATATATTCATTCCATTGGCCTCATAATGTACATCAACAAATTAATATTGTATGGATGTCATTTCAAAGCCTACTGAAGACGAAGAGCTATTATTGAAGCCATTAGAGCCCAGATGGTTCAAACTATATGCAGATATTCATACTTGCATTTCTGCATTATAGCTGGGGTTTTTTTTTTCTGTTGAACTGTAATGAATTGTCTCATAATCTATTCCATCTTCTTGCCATTAGCAGGCTTTGAATGTTCACAAATAGGAGCAAAGAACTCATTTTCCAGAGCTTTAATCACACAAAGAGGGAATACCTAATTCTCTAAATGAAATGGTCTGTGATCACTGAAGCAGAGATTTAATATATCACGGCAAATTAGGTAGATTTTAATAAATTACTTATCTCTCTGAATACTTTACATATGCTTATGAAGAAACATAGCCTGTTTGCAAACAGTGGAAATCCACAGCCTATAAAATCCTTTGAAGAAAATGACAAATAAAAAAGTAAATTAAAAAATGAAATGTATTATATCCTCGTTCTCAAGAGACAATCCTTTTGCAGCATTGATTCACAGCTCCATTAAAAATATCAATTAAATCCTTCACTGAGATTGGTTAAAAGCTGGAAAATTAACTTTCCAAGCCAGACACTGGTTATTCAGATACAACAATTCATTGTATATGTTTGATGTAAGTTCTAAGAGTGACAAAAACCAAATGAAAACACAGTTGCCTGTCCCTACAGCTCAAACTAGGTGAAGCAAAACCTCATACTCTATGGCTTCTTTTTGTGCTTTGACAGATGTTGGCTGAAAGTAAATCTTTTACTGTACAGAAAAATGATTGTGCCTGCCCTTCCCCTACTTCAAATCATGGTAATCATAAACAGCTGATTATAATGTTCGTAGAAGGGTAAAAGTTATTTAAAAAAAGGTTGCAGTAATTTAATAAGTCCTGCAACTAGCTTCATTTTTTATATTTAATTGATAGGAACTGCATGCATCAAAGAAAACACATACTGAGATTTAATGTGCATAAAATGGATATTAGCATTTTAAAGAGGCAGATTAACACATTAATCCAAGTAATTTTCATATATTGCTTTTAATAAAATCTTCACAGTGTAAAATTCTTAATGAGGCTAATCACAGGCATTCCATTTAGTGGGGTGATTAGGGATAACATAAAAGTATTTTTAATCAGTTTTCTAAGGCTTATGGTTTTTTTATTAAAAATTAAAAATTTTACTTGCATTTTTATTACTGTTTTAAGTAGGAAAAAACTTGAAAATGCAAATAAAGCACAACATTCAATCATGTAGGTATTAATTATTTACAAGACGTTGTCCATTGTGGAGAGACTCGGAGAGACTCTTAGCCTTAGGGGGGAAATATAAAAACAAACAGACTGAAAAGTATACAAAACTTTACAACTACAAATCAAGCATCCTTTCCATATAAATTATACATTAAATATACTGTAAAAATTACAAAGATCTCATCTTTGAAGCACTATCAAGCATGTATTTACACTGGGAGACGGAGCTTCTGTAGGCAAACTTCCCTTTCATGCCTCCTAGTCATCTTTGCATTCCTCATAGATTGAGCGCAGCGTATGGAGGGCTTCCACTGTTACTTTGAGCTTTCCAATTACTGCACTATCATCTTGTGAATCGAAAACTAGAAAGGAAACATCAGAAAACAGCATTAGCAATTTCATTTATGGTTTTGCTTTTGTTCTGATAATTTTCCTTAGCATTTGGACAGATCAAAAGGCTCCTAGCGTATGCTTAAAAAAGAGAAAAATAAATAAATAAGAAATCTTCCAGTTCAGGCACTCAGCCTACCAGAAGCAGAGCACTCCAAGAACTAGAAAGTACATCAATAAAAGTATAGTGTTGGAATTATCCTTAAAATAAACAATATTACCTGCATGATAATTGCCTATATAAATTCACCATTTTTCACAATATGTAAATATAGAGGTTCCATTTTCTGCTAAAGACATATACAGCATACTTATAAATAGTTATAAGCAAAAAAACCCCCAACCCCCAACCCCAAAAATACCCGATTAGTGAATTTTCTACACTGTGTGTATGACTGGTCCAAATCAGCTTGGACAGTTACTAGTATGTAAATTTTTACAGTTGGTGCAATGCAAAATTATTCTTATTCCAGGCCTCTATGTGTTGTAAAATCGTGAAGTGTAGATGAAGACGGTACTTCGCCTAGACAGAACCATTTAACTACCTTCATCTTTGTGTATGTGGGTTTTAAAGGACTATTTAAAATTTCTGTTTTACAGAAATTAGCGAAGATGATTTTAAACTGCACTCTTACAACATCTAAGCCCAGAGAGCCACAATCTCTGCTGCTGTCATTAAAAGCACACTGATAACAATCAAAAATGGGGGTCTTTCCCAGTCCTGCATAAAAAACAATGAGGCTGCCTAACATGACTCTAAAAGGAATTTGAATGAAAACAAATAATCTTGACAGCACATCTTTTCAAAGCAAATTATACAGCTGACAAATGGCAAGGTTATGCATTTACTGTGTAAACTGGGGTAAGTACTCTAGGACATGCAATGATACTGCATGCTACTACTACTTCTAGGCCGCTGGGAGAGCTCAGAAGAGGTTTGGAAAAAGAAAAACATGGGATAAACCTTCCATCGTTTACGTTGTTAATGGAGCTATTACAGGACAGACTGGAGGCTATTCTGAGAGGTCCAAACCGTTTTGTATATTCTTGGACAAATCACTCTGTGAACTGTCAACGTGAAGAGCAGACTTCAGGGGACAGGCTTCTATATTCTTTTTCATCCAGCCTCTTGCTGACCCATTCACTTAATTGCTTCAGATTTCACACAGGCCACTTTCACACCACCGGCAATGAAAGGAAAAAGATATGAAAGGGATATATGCTTGCAGCCCTCAAAAAGAATGAAGTTTATGGTATCTAACTTAAGTATGATTAGATCGTCATGTGGTAGCCTCATATGAATTTCCCTGTGTCTAGGTTTATTCTTTTTCCCTCAAACCAACATCTACCTCAGAGAAAGTGTGCAATATTGTTTAGGAATTATATTTATTGTGCTATTACATGTAATTGAAGTCTGTGTCCAGATCTTACGAACACATCATTTTACAATGACTTCATCCAAGAAAATATACTGATTTATTCTACCTTTGCCATGATCTGACATATATTATGGTGAAATGCATTTCAGTTCTCTGAAAGTTCTACATTTTCAGAAAATATGGTTACAGATGCAATAAAAATACCTTAACTGTACAACACCTACAGGGAAGGGAAGAAGCGTGGACAGGAATAAGAATAAAAATATATCTATGAAGGTGATAGTAATGATAGGAATAATGTACATAAGTAAAAAATAGTTCAAATGTTTTATAACTAGGGGAAGAAACTCCCCTCACAGTGTTGAAGTAGTTGTCGTTACATAATAATGATTACCTTTTGATGGAACAACAAGTAGTAACAAAAACTGTCCCTGTTATTATAATTATCACAGCGGTGACAATCAGTTCTAAGTTTTGTGATAGGCGACTTTCAAGGGTAAAAAATTATATTTATATCACTAATCAATCTTATCAAATGGGAATTATGTCATTAGGAATTATGGCCATAGAATCCAAAACAAAACCTATTTTCCAGTGAGACACTATGAAATACCTTTTTGGAGATGGGCTTTCATAGAACTACTTAGGGAAAAGTTATTGGTGGATAAAAGATTAAGTGGTTCAGCCACAGTAAGAAGTGCATCAAATCTGTATATTATTTTTCCAGGGTATGGAAATTTGATTCTTCTTAGAATTTTCCTTATCGTGTTCCTGGAATTTTGATACATACTTTGAGTATTTTAGCTACAGCATGGATGCAAATCATGCATGATAATGCAAATGGATAAGAAAGCCTGTTTCTTTTCCTCACTGCTCAGTTCCCTGTCACTCAAGGTATGGTAATTAGACACAGCAGTAGAAGTCGCAAAGTCACAGCGTTCTACTAGGGCTAACCAGAATGCTCGCTATCACAGAGTACCTTGTCAACATGGGTGCACTGCATCTAGTAATCATGTGCGTTCACTTGCTGTTATAGGAGATGAATGGTTTTGTAAGTTACACTCACAGCTTCTTCACTGAGCTTTACCACAATGGGGAAGGAGGATGGAGAGGAGCTGATAAGGAGAAAAATGTACCATTGATAACCATGTCCCTGCTACCACGGGGAACAGGAAGGTCTAAGCAAGCAGAATATTTTCCTTCACTGTCTATGAAAGGACTGAGTAGCCTTCTCAAGGCTTCCTATCAGCGTTATAAAAATGCTGCCGTAAGACCCAGGAAATGGAAGATTCCACAGCTCCTACCCACCTTACCTTGCTTTCATGAGTCACTGTGAAAGTTCGGTCACAGTCTGTTACAGAAGGATGCTCACTCTAAATTGATTCCTAACCAAAGCCACGAGTATTTCACATTGCCTCAGATATAGGTTTCATATAGAGGACACAAGCTTGAGGTACTTTGGGGGTTATAACATAACTTCAGATAAGATACAGACATTAGCAGTACATAATTACTGACATAAATTTTAATAAGAAAATATATGTTTATAGTCCTACTAGCATGAAGTATGTTGTACAAAATAAAGAACTATAGTTAAGTGGACATGTCCTGAAAATTCTTAGGTTTTAGAAACTAATTACTATGAGCTGGGAGTGTTGTTCAGTTTTGGGGTGGGGTGAGGTGGTAGTGTGTTGTTGTTGTTGGGTGGGTTTTTTTAACCAGGTTTTAAGGAATAACAATAGTACACAGTTTTTGCTGACTATTGCAAACAAATGGAGGAGCCACTAGCAAATACTGAAGAATTTCTTATTGAAACAATGTCAAACAACTACTTACATAGCAAAGCTTGCAGAGTAAAGCAGAAATTCAACAAATAGTTTTTAGGGTACAAAAGGTTTCAAGAAATTAATCTCTAAAGCATACCATCAATATCTTGCTCAAGGATATCTCTTTGCTTCTGGAATATCTCTCTCAAACTGACATAAGCGAAACCAATATCTTCACATTCAAGATCCTGTTCATCTTCTGGAGGATCACTGACCACTGTAAATCGTAGACTAAGTGTAAAAACAAAAAGGAAAAAAAAAAAGTAAAGAAATTTTACCTTCAAAAAGGGTTGAAAATTAACTCAAAACAAGAAAAAAAAAGGCAAAAATCACACTCTATTTTACCAGTTAAACATAAACCAGAACTCTTTATCAATTATATTCAACATTTACCATGACAAGAATCGCCTGAGAACCTTTCTTTTAAATATTCCTGCCTTCATTAGCATTATTTAGCAGTACTAGAAGGGCAGAGAGGTTGTAACCGCAGATCTGCAGGCTTCCAGAATTTTTTGATTTTTCTCCACCCTCCACACCACCCTGTGGCACAATCCTTGTTCATGTGGCAGGGACAGGCAGAATAGTCTAAGGATTAAAGACTTTTTCACATTTGAAACTCATAAGTTTGTTTAGCTAAGCTGCTGAATCCAACTGTTCTGTCACAATTTCTTCATATCTACTTCCCCATAGGTAAAACCAAGATTATATCCATGTACTTTGATATTTTTATAGAAAAAACTCATTTATATAAAGTAACTAAAAATATAGTTAGGGATTTTTTAGTGGGTTTATTTTTGAGTGATTTGTTGGGGCTTTTTGATATTATTTTTTTTAGATTTTTACTGTGTTGACTATACCACGCAAATTAGTCAATGTGAAGAAATAAAAACAATTCATAAGCAATAATGGAACATTTAGGTTCCATGTAATTATGTTTTGTTGGTTAAAACCTTAAATATCAGAGGCTTGTTAAAAACATTCAACTACTTCAATTCAGTCAGGCCACATAAGATGAACCTGTACGAAAATTTCAGCTTTGATGTGGAGCTTGCTTATGATGTAGAGCTTTCCAGTTGTCCCCAGTTATGGTGCTTTGTTTGCATAGTAGTTTTGGAACACGTTAATTGGATTCCCATTGGACTAGACTAAAGTAAACTGAAGATGTGCGCCAGGAGTACCTACACCTAATGCACTTCACTGCAATAGACATTCAGTCAGTAGGATCAATTTAATTCTCAAAATCATCCTAAACATATATGAAATGCAAATAACAGACTATTAGCAACAATTGCTTTGCACTAGAGATTCTCTGGTCTGTACCACTTCATAATTTAGATCTAGCCTTAGTAAATTTTAAGTCATGCATTTTCTTGGCTTTACATTGAGTGGTGTGGGAGACGTGAGAAAAACAATTCAGAAAGACAAACCATATCAAATGTTTTCCTGATATCAGAAATACTAGCCATATTCAATGAAGCAATTCTTTCCAAACACCAAGTGTAAAATATTTAGCTGAAAGTCTTTGAGAATTTTCACACCCCATTTAGATACTTGGAGAGCATATCCTAGCCAAGAACACATTCCACAAAACCAACAAGAACCTAAAGGCAGTTCTCTCAAAATAGTATCTTTCTAATGTTGCCTTGTGTATTCATTATTTGAAAGTTGGACCTTACACAGCAATTTCTCCTGCACTTGTTCCCTCTCATGCTTTATCTTCATTATTCTGTTCCTGTTTTACACATAAAAAACTACCCGTGAGCACAGACTGGATACAAAGTCTCTGAGTATTTACTGTGCTGTCTAAACAGCCTGTTTGTCCACGCCAAACATCTAAGCCCAACAACTATGCTAAATATTTGCATTTTTCCTGTGAACTTAAATTACACACATTGCATCCAAGTATGGCTTTTCTTTTAAACACAATTCCAGTACTGTGCTGGAGCTGACTTGATTTGAGTGGCTTGTGTTGGGGCCAAAAACACAGAGACTGACAAAATGACAGGAATTCAGAGCTAACTAATTTTTTGGTATGTCTTGGCAATGTTGTTTAAACTGTGAGCTTTACAGACTAAAGATGTTACAATAAACATAATTCCAAATAAGTAACAATCAAGTTGCATAAAATCAAGTCTACAGGAAACGATATCTTAGACAAAGTATAATCAAATCTTACTAAAAGACTTCAAACATAACTGCAATATGTGCTTATAGTGGTTTATTTTTGTGCTTGGCTCTTACTGACAAATATTTAT
This sequence comes from Falco cherrug, assembly GCF_023634085.1. Lineage (NCBI taxonomy): Eukaryota > Metazoa > Chordata > Aves > Falconiformes > Falconidae > Falco > Falco cherrug. Next base: position 5,439,499 of record NC_073710.1, on the reverse strand, counting down.
TATAGAAAATATATACATAAATATATGTTACTAAAAGCAGACACCTATTAAAAATCTGTGTTTTAAAAAAAAATTCTGAAGGCAAAAAAAGGAAAAATCACAGCTATTTCCCACAGCAGGTGGCTTTCCTGAGTATAATGGATCTAACTTAATGATTTTGGCACAAAGCTAAGCAGCAGCAAAACTGCCAAAACTCAGTGAAAAAGAAAAATATTTAGGTATTGAAAATAAATCTTAAATCAAATAAAAAGAAATAAAGAATTGTAAGAATAACTGATAAAACTGTTGGGTATTGGGAAAAGATCTGTTTTGTTATGATTCAGTGTCCATATTAAATCGAATAAATTGGAGAAACCAGCCAAGCAGTTAAGATAGTGATAGAAGAGGAGGAGATTAGTGCTGGATTGTTATCCCTTAAAGGTGCCAATTGCTACTAAAATTTTCACTGAAACACAAGCTAAAAGCAAGCCTAGTAACATTTGGGAAAGTACCTTATAGCCAAGTCAGGACAGTCTATAGGACAGTCATTCATACTGGTCCACTTTCTGGTTTGGTTCATATGCAAGCATTTTACAGGCATACAGCGAGCTTCAATAGAACAGATCAAAAGAACTGCATCTCTAACACCTTACAGTTCCAATATGCCTAAAAGATCATTGGATTAAATCTTTGCTGCTAATCAGGAAGGGGCGATTTGAATTCTGGATCCCACGCGAATATTCCAACTGGTAGACCACAAAAATGGTACACAATCACTTGGACTTTTGCATTTTTAAAAAACATTACAAATGCTTTAGGCTTAGAAAATATTTAAATATGATATTCACCATGCTTTAACTTGTTTGATTCATTTACCAAAAACTGCAAGAGTTTTGTTTTCAGGTTAAGCTGGACAAAAAGACAGAGGCTGCACTGCCTTGGAACGTACTGCACACTAACAGGCTCCTCGCCCTGCATCAGCACAGAATGCACAACATGCAGCTAGTACCCAGTGTTACCTTAACCCTGCCTCACTTATGCAAGAAACTTTGAAGGAAGTTGGAATACCAAATTCTACTACAATTTCTTACATAAAGCTATGCATAGTATTCCTCTCCCATACTTCGCTCTAGAATCCTAGACTTTCTTTCTAGCTCATTTCTACATTTCCATCATACCAGGTAACAGTACTCACTTCCTTGCAGGAACCCCATGCCTACAGGCAGCATTAGAAGTAGCTTTGACAACCTGTTTAAACATACTGTGTGAGAACATATTTGCTAGCCACTATAAGAAAGACTAGAGAACTAAATGAAACTTGTCTACTAATTAAGGGTCAAAATAAAAGTAAAAAAAAAAATAATTGCCTTAAGCTTAAAATGTGGTATACAATGAAGCAGGAAAACCTGGACAAATATTTATTGTTGTTGTTATGATTGCACTTAAAGGTAATTCACCAGCAGGTAATTTGGAGTGCCTGGAAAAAAGCTTGTGATGCAGGTGATTTTGATTCTAATTCTTTATTCATAGAGATCAGTCATTTTTAAGCAGCAAGGAGAAAACCTCATGTGTTATATAGTTAGTATATTTATGTGAAGCTAACACTGTACACATGCTCTATACTCCTATAACATGGATGCATAGATTTTGTTACTTTGGAAAACAATGATTTCATATAGTCAGTTTCTTAGAGTAACAATCATTTCCTACCAAGAAATGATGCACCTGTCAGGATCAGCCTGGAAACCTCTTGCATAAACCTGTTCACTCTTGTTATCACAGCAGGGTTACTGTTAGAAGAATGGATTCCTCCATTCTTCTCATATGTCTCTTTTGACACTTGTCAGCAGAGCATATACTCTACTGCCAGGTCTGCAAGCACTGCGAGTACAATCTGGCATGAGCTATCAGGTAAGTCTCCTAAGACCCAAATTTCTACACACTTAAAATGCTGACAGTGGAATACAAACAGGATAAAGAATAAAAGATAACTATAACACAGTTACAGTAAGCTAAATGGACTGCCAGAAATGCTTCCTGTTATTAACTGATCTACAGACTTCAACGTGTAAGTAAACTATGGGGTTCAGATGATAAAAGTAAAATGATTTTGTCTTTTTTTGTTGTTTGACAAATATTAATAAGTATAGCTTCCTAACATAAATAAGGAATGCAATTTGAACCCTTATTATATAGAAAAAGAAACAAAAAAAGGGCTACCCTGTCATACGATACAGCTATAAGAAAAAGCAAGTGTTCTGGCAAAATTTCCATATCAATGATAGAGACATTGTCTGTCTGAAAACATAAAGACAAAGATGCTTGTCAAAAGAAAAGAACCATCATTGTGGTGTGCAACAATTAATAATCTAAATGGGACTTTAAACAATTTTCCTAGTTTTTTCCTACATCATGCTTATACATATTAGACTTTGTATCATTCTATTTAGGGATATATTTTCTTTACTTCCTTGAATGCTAAATATTCTTGCATTTTCTGCCACTAAAGCCATTTATTCGAATGTGGAACCAAAAATCAACATTTCTAATAAACTCTTAAAATGATTCCATATCAAGAAATGAAACTGAAAGAAGAGAAAAATAACCTTGTTTTGAAACCTTTTAATGAACAGTAAACCCCACTCCCAACAAATTTTAGCTTGGATGTTAGGAAAAAATTCGTCACTGAAAGGGCTGGTCAAGCATTGGAACAGGCTGCCCAGAGAAATGGTTGTGTCACCATCCCTGAAGGTATGTAAAAGACATGTAGATGAGGCACTTAGGGACACAGTTAAGGGATGGACTTGACAGTGCTGGGTTAACGGTTGGACTTGATGATCTTAAAGGTCTTTTCCAACCTTAACAATTACATGATTCTATGAAATAAACTTTCCCACTTAAACGTTATGTGAAGCTACATTTATTTGTACGCATTAACTAAAAGAGTATAAAGCTGTGAAATACATTATTTTCAGGGCCAAGTTGGCTCCTGTTTCAACTACAGGATTAGGCTGTAGTTGCAACTTTGGCTTTGCAGTAATTTTACATATTGTATTAGTATCTCTTTTAACACCTTCATTAATGTGACTCTCCTTTGTGAAGACAAAATAAGCATGCGATGTATCTATTTATTTATATTCTAACAGAGACCAAATCATTATGAGTATCATTACTAACAACATTTATTGTGGCAGGGAGAAAATTCACCTGAAATCTTAATACACCGCTTAATATACATAATACACTATTCTATGCTCCTGTAAGCAGGCATAGCACATACACCAATAAAGTGTCAGGCTAAACCATGTGCAGGCAATTTTCAATGATATTTATATCCTTGATAATTTGGTTTCCTGAGCTTTAAAGCATTAGTTTAGTTCAGTTCCTGTTTCAGCTGAAAAAACTCTGATATTAGTTTGTAAGGCTTGTGATAGAAAACATGTGTTGAAGATATAACCAGGCCAGGTTTAAAATGCATAGAGTTGAAAACATTTGGTGTATAGGCAGAATCTCCATAAATTTTGTTTCTTGGTGGTCCTCTTGCTGGGATAAAGTGGGGAAGAACTGGACTAGCGATGAACTTCCTGCCTTGCTATTTAGTCACCGCAGGCACCAATAAATGCAGAAAACAACCTACCTAGTAACAAAGAGGACAGTACCTTGATGGCACACGCAAAAAAGAAATGCTGTTTGTGGGCAAAAAAAGCTCACTGCTGTTATTTTACCTTATTCTTGCCTTCAGTTTGGTAAATATTTCGTATAGATGTCTAAGTATTTATAGGTGAAATTGCAGCTCACAGACTAGCTATTTTCCTTAGCTGAATTATCCCTCAGGAAAAAGAGTATTTTGTCCTCAGTATTGTGAAAATCTTAGTAGAACATGTTACCCACTTTCCTAATCTGTATGGTAAAATAAGTCTTCTGCTTGCTTATTAAGTGAAGACTTTTTTTTTTAAAAAAAAACCTCCTAACAATGTTTTGGTGTGATATTGCCATCCAAACATGTAATCATTTCATGGTGTTCCCTGCTCCATTCCAGCAAAATCTGTTTTCTAGCCAAGATATGTAATGCAGCTTTAGTAGGGAAACAGAACGAAGAGAGACCGCCCTCTTTCTTACTGCAGACTGCTTTTGTGATTTGTGAATAAATACGTATTTAAAAGATTTACAGTAACTCGTACACTTCAACTACAATCAGAAGCTATTCTACTCTTCTGTGAATTAAATAAATCTTTAAATTAATAACTGTTCCATTTTAATGAAGATTGACCTTCAAGAGGAAACAAACAAAGGATGTCATTCGTTCTCTCAAAGTAATGCGCATGCTATCTCAATCAAAAATTTGAATAAGAAAAGTTTTATTACTATAAGCTTGTACAAGATCAATTTATACTCTTTCTCATACGTATCCATATAATAGATGTCTGATTCATCAATATATATGTAGGTTTTTGGAAATTCCAGGGGCCGAGGAACACTTTCGGAAGCTCTTACACTTCTTTTAGTACTACGTATTCAGAAAGCAAAAGCTGTATTACGCTACCATCAGGTAGATAATGTGCCTTTCAAATTCATTATTGATAGAATGCTGCTGATAGAATCTCTCTTTTGCAAAATGAGGCTGTTAAAAAACAACACAACCAAAACACAGTATTAAAACAATATTAAGAGAGGTTGCAATATCCCATGCCATGTGAAGCTACTCAGCTAAGAAATGTAGATCAATTGCCACATCAGAATACAGGAATCATTCCTAGCTGAAACTAAATTTTCTTTAGTTAGTGTTTTAGTTGAGTTAACTTCTCAGGAATAACTCCTCAATGAAGTCAAACAAGGCAGACAATAAGCATTATTTACAGAGACCTTTTATACAGTTTTTCAGCACTAATATGTACCTGTCAGTATGTAGATCTGGCTTTAGAAGCATAGACTTGAGGTACTCTCTTCTGGCAAGATTATTCACCTTATCCACATGTATTACTGCAAAGCAAATAGGAATTCATATAATTATTTATCAATTGTTTTTCATCTTTAAGAAGAAAGAGGATGAAGAAAAGAACAAAGAAAAATAAATGGTTTTTTCCCTTGTCTTTCCTAAGGAAAAGCAACAATGTTAGAATCAAATTTGAAAGGTCATGTGATCTAATGGCATGTCACTGGCAGGTTTATGTGCACACTGTCAAAAAAGATACAAGCAGCATCTAAGCATGCCACATAGCTGTCATTTTCTGTTAATGGCAATAGCAGTCATGATTTTAAAAGCCAGTGGTCTTTATTGCTTTGTATTTGAAGTGATTTACTGCATTTTCTTCCACTGAGGAAGCTAGTGATAATGATAACTTATGGCAGAGTGCTTGTCCTTTTTGACAGCCTCAGTAATTTAATCCTCCTTTCCTGCCACAATATTTCAGTAAGAGAAACATCTAGACCAATGGACTGGAGAAAATCCACAGCCTGGGGAGTGTGTGTGAGTGCTCTAAAAGCTTTTTATTGTTTTAATTTAAAATACAAACACAAGGACCAGCTTTTAATTTGTGTACCATTAATATGACCTACAGTGAAAGATAGCCTTGGTTCGGAAAAAACAATAAAATAATGAGAAACAGGGTTTTAGGACATTCTTTAAGAAGTTTTTGAGCATCTTACATTAAGACAGTAGCTGCTTTCTTGCAAATGGTATCAGCCTACAAGTATCAGTAAACTACTGTGAAAGATTATTAAAATTCAGGATGTGAAAACTGAAAAATGGTGTTAAAGGACTTACTTTTTTCCCCCCTTAAAATAAGAAATGAAGCTGAGAAAATGTTGCTAGGACAGACCTAGGATGAATATAAACCTCTGAGAAACACAGCTCTTAGGAATATTTTACATTTGTTTTTGAGAGCAGGAGGAAGAGCTAGAAATTTGCCTGTCTTGAAATTACAACATCTTTAATATTCACTCTCTTCTAGTTACTCTGATGCTGTATTCAAAAAAAGCTCTTTTTTACTCTCCACATCCCATTAAGTTTTCCTTTTCCTATGCGCTGACAGAAGTCTTTAACATATTTCATACTGTCTTCTACTATCCAAAATAATCTTATTTGTATAAGCAGAAATTAGCAATTCTATCAAGAAGCAAAGAGTATTGAAACACAAGAGTATGGAAGAGAGATAAGAAGGCTCAAATTAATTCCTTGCAGAGGGATTTACTGAGAGACATATCTCTATTAAAAGTCCTCTAGGAAGCAAACCTTCCAGAGCTGCTAGTTCTCCAGTTTTCTCCAAAGCAGCTCCTCAGCTGTTACCTGGCCAGCAGAATCGCTATTAGAAACTTCTTTCAGAAAACAGCCAGTAGAACTGGTATCTGAATCATTCAAAGGAATCTGCAATTTAACACCTTTTCCTCTACTAACAGAAAGGAAAATACCGGTGCCCTATCTTGGAATCCTTATTTTCCACCCACAATATTCTTACGTTCGTAGACAGGTTAAAAAGAAGCTGTTACTGCCATCTGCTATTCTTCTGGGCATGTGGGTGACTTTCCACATGTGCTACTCTCATGGCCAAGTGCTCCCGGGGCCACCACAGGAAGTGATGGGGAGGCAGCAGGGAGACAGATGGACAGCCAAAGAACTTCAAAGGAGCTGCCACATCAACAGATTCTTCCCTTTCCCATAAGCATCCCAAATGGAATTTCCTAAGTTTACTAATTCTGTAACTAAAACAATTTTAAATGGAAGTTATTTACAAACCTAAAGAGTTCAAATTCATTTCACTCCATGGAAAAATTCAGACTAGCAAGTAAAACATTCAGCACAAGAACTCTATTCAAGTCTGGGGAAAATGATTAACCATAGTAAAAAAAATATTTTTAGATCCTGATGAGTAACATGTTTTCCTATCACCCCTTAGTACTGCCTGAACTTAGAATTATAACATTGCTCCAAGGCACAAAACACCTCATATGTCTGTCCAATTAGTTGCAAACATAAGTAAAAATTAAATTGTGACAGTTTGCATGTAAAATTATAATTTTAAAGTTTGTCCTAAAAAAGTACTAAAACTTGAAGATTACAATGACCCTGGGACCTCTTTAAAAATCACTGCAATTCCAAACATTAACGTAGCTGGTTCTGCTATAGCATGTCTTTGTCATAGTTCATTTTCTAACAAAATGAACAAGAATTTTATCACGATGAACAAAAAATGCCTGACAGTGTTGAGCTGTAATGGAGAAAAGGAATAAACATTACAAGTGTAACGATGTTTTCTGATGCAAGGCCTTAACATTTTCATTTGAGTTATACTGAGGAATACACCTTTTAGAATATGGATCTTCAGAAGTTTATTTTTAATAAAGAATAAACCCCATCATCTTACCCCACCTCCCCTTCCTTTGGTCTGCTTACACTTGTACTTCAAGTTGTTCAAATAACCACCTGTTGACTCAAGCTTTTGGATTAAATGTCAAATAAAATCTTTGCAGAATTTTGTAAGTCTTTCTTCTACTTCTGCTGTCTGTTCTCTAGAACCACTGTAAACAGTGATAACGACACATTTCCCACCTTCTATCAATCTTACTTTCTAGTAACTTTCTTGCCATCTCAGCATTTTCATAGTTAAGTCTTCATATTTAATAAAATATAAATGTTTTCTGTTAACAGTATTTATGAACTATTGCGGCCTTGACAAGAAAAATGTTTATTGTACCGAAATTAAGAGTCAAATATCAGTAGATGCATTTATATGTGAGGGAGACTGATCTTTGTTTGCTTGAAGCAATGTTTCCCTCTTATTCTGACAGCAAAACTGCCATTACGTTCACTTTAAAGCATATGTTGTAAAATGACTGGAAATAAATAATTTCTGGCACACTATTTTAAACTGCATATCAAAAGATAAAAAATTAATTCATGGCTAACTATGATCTGTAACACACCCTAACATCAAACCCAAATCATACTAACACAAACCTCATAAAAAAAATCAGAAACCTTCCTTTTTACCAAATTACAGGACAGAGTTACAGTGGGAGCACAATTTGACAAATTCCACTTTTCTCTGCATTTATGGGACTGTAGTGTTTTTGGAAGCATTCTTGGATATTCTAATAATGCTTTCCACAACTACAAAACCTCCTCTCCTCAGTTAGTATGGCCATCAGATGTAACACTTTAAGGTCATGGGAAATCAAAGAGTTACATGGTGTAACCCTAGAGTGTTTAAACTGCCCATTCAAATTTCTGTTTCAAGACCTTGGAAGAAAGAAAATGACCTGACAATTCCTAGTCAAAAAGTCATCGTCAAAATAATTAATGTCAAGTTACATGCTGTAACCACACGTGAAAAAGGAAATTCATAGCATCCCGTATGTCCACATCAATGGAGTTCTACTGTATTGTTTTTCAACAAGATTCCGTTAATCTTCCATGTCTTACATGTCAAGCAATGACAGAGAAGATGTGCTAAAAGTATGGAAAAACTTAAAAAGTTTTTAAGCAACAGATTTTATGAAGCTTCTGTATCAGTTAACATGTTTTCTAAACAGCCAAGTGGTTCCACTTATAAACAATATAAAATGTTTTATTTATAAGAACTAATGATTTTTAGATTTATGGACTTACCCTGCTTTTCTCCATGCAAAAATAAGACACTTAGTTTTCTTCTAAGCTCAAAGTAAATTTCTTTCTACCCATGCAAATCTCATTTTTATTAAAGAAAATATTCAATTAACCTCAAATATTCAACATACTCAAATCTAATTAGACATGAATAAGAGGTGCAGTAAAGCTATAGTAAACACACATGCAGATTTCATTACTATTATCTTACTGGCTTTCCAACTGACATTATAAAAAGAGACTCATTATTTTTTTTCCCCCTATACACAAAGCTAATCTTGAGTAGAAATTAGATGACCAATTATCTAAGCAAAACTCTGCAAATAACAACCACATCAGTATTATGCTGCAGAGTACAGTCCTGAAGCAATTTAAGATAAAAAACACCTTTGGATATTGGTTCATTAGGATATTTTAAACAGTTCTGTATTTGGTACATAAGCAGCAAATAGAAAAAACAAAGTTATGAAGCCAGGTTATGATTAGCAGAAATAGTACAATACAGCACTACCAGACTGGAACCCCTTATGTGTTACAGTCTCTAGAAGGCTTGATACTATTTTCAAAGATCACAGCTTGAAATATATTTAACTATCATAACTGTCTTAAGAGTCTGAAATTTCATTCTGTAGTCATTATAACTTTGCTGCACTTTGCTAGTTTTAATTTTGCAGTCAATGCTTAAAAAACTAATATTACACTTAGACCATATAGACTGTACACAGGAAACAGAATAACGTGTAAGAATTTTTACACCCTCTGAATACTTCTTATATTCAAAGCAATAAAAATTGAAGAAGCAAGAGAAACTAGGAGTGTTAAACAGCTTTTATTGACTTATGCTATTATTTCAATTAAGTTTTAAAGAATTTATTTCAATTATTACCTGCCTTTCTGGAATGTTTGGAAAAGTGTTTACAGCAGCTAGCAAAATGAATATTGTACAGCTCAATTAAAAACAAAACAATAAAACCAAACGCGTTCTTTCTTATCTGATGTCTCATGTAGAATATCATGACAGAAATCCCATCTGAATGGAAGTAAGCCTCAGTGAATGAAAGAGGTTGCAGTGCTATCAGTTTTTGTAGTTTTGGGGTGTGGGTTTTTTGTTTGTTTGTTTGTTTGTAGGCTTTTTTCTTTCTTTCTTCTTTTTCCCTAGAGCCTTACAAAGATTACTGCCTTTTTCAGAGTCACGGAAGCCAACAGACTGTGCCCCGCCCTCTGTATTTTCTCTAAAATGGGCAATCCCACTATAGCGATGGTTGATGTGACATCTATGAGCGACTTCAGTCTTCAGCTACAGGGTAAACCAATAGTTTGAGTACTAGGAGAATATAAATGGGTAAATTCTTTGGCAAGCCTCCCTCTAAAATCAGGTCTCTAGGTGGTAGCTATTGTAAAGCTAGTGTAAAGCTCTGACTGTGACACACTTTTGCAAAGCTGCTTTTTACAAAATTATTTTTAAAAGAACACTTAATTTGAATGCCTGTATTAATGGTGTGTCACAAATAGCAAACTGATTCGCCTGGGTCAGGATACTCTCAGCTAAAAATGCAATACTTCAAGTCCAAGCCAACATGGAGCACTCAGACTGAATCTTAAATGAAATAGACTTTAACAGGGAAAACACAAAATTAATGAATAATTGAAATCCTATGACATAGCTAGGAAAATAATTAACAAGAGAATTATCAATTACAGTAGTTCTATGTATGCTATTAGTGTAAATTAAATTGTGTATTGACATAAAGTATTTTCAAACATTCATTTATTAGAGAACAGCATATGGAGCATGTTGGATTAAGTATTATTAAGTAAATAGCCATGTATTAGTATTAAATGTGGCTGAAAAATTTCCTTTTTCAAAAAATTCTTATTCAAGGAACACTGAAAATTCCCAAGTGATGATCCAGTCTTATTACGTATTTCCTCTTTTCAACTCTATTTTAATTGTACAAGGTTACATGGAATGTTTTTCTTTTGCTGTATCATCATGTACCAATAGAGAAATCTGTTCATGTTCTTCTAAGAAGAATACATGAAAAAAATTATGCGCTAGCAGCATATTTAAGTATGTTGAGATGCTACCATCTCATAAACAAGGCTCCTTCAATAATTCATTTTACACTTGATAATTTCATCCTTAAAACCCACTCCAATATTTCCCAAAATATTTGGAAAATAGACAAATATAATCATAAATGCAACTATAATGCATAGAGGAAGTAGGCTTTATTAGCAGACATTACCGTAAGACAGAATTTAAGAGAAGCCTGCTCAGGAATACGTCATACTTACCACTGCTATAGTTATAGTGAATCCTCTGACCACTTGTTGGCTTTGGAAGTGACAGTGGGGTCTCCTCGCAAAGGAAATTGTATAATGTGCATTCTACAAACAGCTGCTGTATTGTTTCATCTGAAGTAATTTGTGAGTCAGTAAGACTGAGTGACATAATTTCAATATAGATTTTTTCATCTGCCTATTTTAAAACAAAACACAACACAAATTATTTTGTTTCTTGAAGTGTTAACACAAAACAAACAAACACGTACATTATTGGCTATTTTGTATGATTAACACCGATTGATTGATTTTGACTTACAACACAATGAGATTCTAAAGCCCAAAGTTTCTAGTTAAGAATACTGTTGCAACAGATACAGATTTACATGTGGTATTATTTTTGCAATAGTCACAAGGCTGCTGGAGAAGATAGGTTAAGGTTATCTTCATGTACAAATGATATTTGAACAAGGAATTCCAGTTGGCATTATTTGTAGCTGCATAGCAAAGTGATTTGTTTCTTGATCCTATAACTGTCTGAAATGATCTCAGTAATATTATGTACCAAAGTTTTCTAAATGAAAGAGGATTGTTACTCAGTACCTACTACAAACTATACAACAAATAGTTCCATAAAGATCCATCAAGTCACAAAGTAGTTAGGCATGTGAAGTAACAATGCTTATATGGAATTCAACTTCATGTACTGAACTTTTCTAGTTAAATCAAATATACATTTAAAAGTTACAATTAACAAAATGATAATAAAAGTAATATCCCAATTGCTCTTCACTAGAGCCTTTTCTTATTATCTTAAACTAAAATTTCATTTTTCTGTTGCTCATATGAAACAGTTTCATACTGTTCCGCAAAGTCTGTATTATTTGCGTACAGATAAACTGTAATAAGCTTTATGTATTTAAGTGGGAATGTCAGACTCAACAGAAAGTCACAAATATTTCCCTAGGTAACTCTGTAATTCAAAGAATGAAAAGCTACTATGGTTTCAAAATTGGAGTACATAGGTGAGTGTTCAAACATGTGATTCTTCAAAGAGCAAACAGAACATGCTGGAGTTCAGAAATGTCAAAAATATTTTTTTTTACTTCTTTCTTTGCCTTTCAAGTTCATAACCTTATTAAAAGAAATCCCCTTATATGGAAATATTTTGACAATTTCTGATTGTAAACTTAAATCACTTGAAGTCATAAATTATATTCAGAGGATTAGCTTTCTAGATACAGTGTTAGAACTGCAAGTCAATATTCTAATTTATTATGGAGATAGCTTATATTTTCCCAAGCAAATTACATAATTAATCAAACTGGAAAGCAGGTGTATCCTATTGTGAAAATATCCATCATATAGAACAATTTCCATTGCTGTCAAGCCCTTTCAATATTTGATGAAGTAATTTTACCCCCTCCTTTCAAAAGACATTTCCTTTTATTATGTATCCTAAGACACTTTAACTAAAAACTCAAATCTGAATATTTCAATACGGTTGTTTTATTATTCAGTAGATTCATGGAAATTTTACTAGGATGACAGAGAAAATTCCACACCATTCTGTCTCCACTAATACAGGTACACGGCTTCAGCTGGCAATATTACTAGGATTAGCATAGAATGATGAAATATTTAAAGGAATTTTTTTTTTCTAAAATCTAATAAATCAAATGACTGCCAAATGTCATTAAAGTGATGGTCTTTGACTTGAATATGCTTTTCATATTCAAATTTGAAAAGAAAGAGATGAAAGCCTGGAAAGGTTACTCAGTTTCAACTAATAACCTCAAGCACTCTACATTCACATGCATAAAAAATGAAATTGGCTCTATTGTCTAATTTTACTTCAGAAACAACTCTCTTCTTGCACTGAACAGATGTATTAGCATCTGCATTTAAAGTGATATGCTGAGTGGTTTTGTTCACCCCAAAGTATTTAGCGGTTATGTCAGACTATTTTGTACACAGATAGTAGTTTATGAATCGAGTCCAAACACAATATCCTGTATTATACAGTATTCCTTTTACATACCTTAAAATTTGTTTGACATACTTAACACTTGTAATTGCATACTGTAGGCAAAGAATATTACAGCTTTTTAAGGACAGCAGGGTAAAAACTATTCTGCTTTCTAACTTATAAGGAAACAAATAACTGAGTCATACTGTTAGAAAATTTAAAAATACAATAAATTGCTTTAGAGCTTAACAGTCAAGAACATTTTAATACCTGGTTTATTAAACACAAATACAGCATATACAAAGGAGAACACAAGCTGATTAAAAAAAAAAAGATATTTACAAATAAAAAAAAATATAACTGCTTAAGAACAGCATAGCTAGCATGTCATATTTCACTACTAATACGAAACCGCTCGTATTATGTAGCCATGCTGAAAATATACGTAGCATCCAACATACAATAGGAATTAATTTTTAAACAATCATTTATATTTCTATGATGCAGGGTGAAGTATATTATTTAAAACCTTTTCTAAGTTGTTGTGGGTTTTTTGTTGGTTTTTTTTTTTTTTAAGGCTTGGTCTCCTTTATTAGGTACTATTTAAGTGAAAAATGGATAGTTTTCATAACAAATTACTTCCTACAAATCATTCTACTTTGATGGGAATAAAATTAGTCCTTAAATTTGCTATTTGAAATAAAATATGAGATTTCCTCTAACAGAGAGATTGGAGAGACATATTAAAATAAAGAATACTAAATGTTTTCAAAGACTGTCTCTGAGAAACTGGCTCAGTGCTTTCATTTAGAGTGCTGAAAACAAAACATGGGCAACATACTTAGTCTATGTCAATATTCTTTTTTTATCATTTAATATTGACTCTTTGTAATTAATACCACCCAGAGATTTGGAACAATCACTGAACTCCAACAAGTTTTACAATTAGGGCAAATACTAAATACATTGGATATTACGTGAGAATTTGAAAAGTCAACATAACTTTTCTCATCTTTCTGATTTCTATGATTAAAAAAGCTTTTTTAATTCCATAAAAGTCTTGACTGCTGTCTTTAAGAAGCTGTATAGTCCATATTTCAATATCCTTTTTGGTCACAATAACATGCTAAGGCTTTGATGTGAATAATAAAATTCCAATTGATTCAAATGATCTGCAATAGTACCCTGAAGAATTAAGTGTTTTACAAAAAAAGTCTGTGCTTTCCGCATGGAACAGCAACATTGAAAATGCTTTGCTTATAGGAACAATGTAAATAATGTTCTTGTTTTTTACACTCACAGTAATATTGCCCTTGAACAACTCCAAATAAAGGAAACTTCTTAACTGTAAGATCAACTTGAATCCTATCTGTACCAATGCTCCACAATATTTATGCTTTACTCCTTTATATTTTATGTATTTATTTCCACAGTCCACTTACTTGTTCCCTTTTATTTCAAGCAGACAGCCCGTCAGATAAACTATGAGCTATTGTTGAATGAGCTCAAGTAATCACCCATTTGCTTTGCTATCAATACTTCAAACACTATCAATATTACTCGATTGGCAAATATTTATTGAATGAAAAAATCATCCTCTTCCTCTAGCAAGTGCCAAATTCCTGTCATCATCCTATTAACAATGTCAGAACAGAGCTGCAAAGGAATGCTATCACTTCAATGTCAATCTAATTTAACTGCAGAGTGTTAACAAACATTACTCATTAAGTAACTATGATTAATGGGTTATCATCTTACACATACAGAGAAAAATACATATTATAAAAAAATATTCTAGTCCTTAAGTGTATACACTGACTTTTCAGGTTAGGAACAACATCTGTTTTGAGATATTCCTCACAACGGTGTAGACATGAGTATAGAAAGGGAGATATGGAAATGCTTCCTGGTTCTTCTTCAAATGGATGTGACTTGCAAAAGCGCACAGGCTTCAGACTCTCCCTAAGACCTGGGGCAAAGTGTTCTCTCCTTATTCAATAGCTCTTTTGGAGCTGGATTTATTGTGAAGGACAGAAAGACACATATAATCTTGCCCCAGCATTGCTGGTTTTGTCACGTGCTAGGAGGACAACACAATGGCACTAGGTTTGCACTGTCATAAGGTTTGATGCAATCCCTTCAGCTCTGTCTGCAATTTAGAATACACTAACATCTATTGTGACAACGAGTACGTCTCTGGTTGCTGCCATTTTATCTAGCACAGAGTCCAAATTCATCTTTTTCAGAGCATGAATTCATCTTTAGTATCTTCAAAAGCATCAATTACGTGCTACAGCTTGAGACAATTCAATGATTAGTTATTGCCTCCTCTACGCAAATCTCTACTATGCAATTCTATGGTCATCTGAAACATGCCCATCAATGCATTGCTTTTGTGGTTTTTTTTTACAGAAAAGATCATTTCTAATTCAGTATTTCATAAAATGTTTGGTGTTTTATGCTAAGTTCCTAAGGGATGTGAAGCTTTCCAACCACCACCATGGTGACCATACATCTGAACTTAGTCACATTTGCACTTTGCTCATAATACAGCTTTTGATAACTTGAATACTACACTTTCTTCCCCTTAAATGGCTTGCCTCCCCCACCCTTTTGGAAGAATAAACATAAAATTGTTCAGTGTTTCTCCTGAAGTTGAATTTTTTTAAAGATTTGGTTTCACAACTTGCCTGTGGCACTGCCCCAACTAACAGCTTTTAAAGATGAAATGTTTCTAGGGATGAATAAAGATAGAGCTGGAGCTATCTGACTGGTGAGATACAACCTTCCTTAACTTTAAGTTTCATTTTCTCCCCAAGGAGTGGGGAAGGCTACATATTGTTACGGTCCTGATATACGCTATACTCTCTATTACAGATTATCTCAAAGAGGACAGTTAATTTTCTTCTTTTTTTTTTTTTTTTTTTTTTTTTTTTTTTTAGTGTTTAAACACTCTCCATTGATTATATCACCAGATAAAATAAAAAAAATACCAACTTTATCAAAATTCAAAGCCAGTTAGCTACATCAGTACCAACCAGTCACACAATTAAGTAATTCAAATGCTCCGTAATTACCTTTCATTTCAAGAGGAAGCATGATCCTTAAGTAAATAAGCATGAACTACAAAATTTCTCGATAAAAAATAGGTCTTTCTGTCTACATTTTCCATATGCTCGTACATGTCAACATTTAAGTTGAAGAAGTAAGATGAAATAAGTAGCAGTATTATGTCAAAAACTATACAAAGACAAATATAATAGGATTTCTGGTTTTGTAAATACCTGTGCATTTTTTTATATGTAGATAATAGACTTCTAGTTTGATTAAAAATAAATTCTTAAAAAGCTGTATTTGAAAGTTAATCCATTTAGAAAAAACCTCTTTGTATAGCAGAAGTATCAGTATAGCATTTTCATTTGTTAAACGTGCATCTGTAGCGAAAAAAAAAATCTATCAAATTGCACATTTTTAATACAGCTGTTCTTTTCATTTAGAGCTTTAATACTTAAAATTTGATACTGTATGTCCACCCCCATCCCCTGCCCCCCAGATAGTTTTATGTGGGGATAATATAGACATGCAAAAATGTCAAAAATGAGAATCCGATTTTCTCTCATATTACCCACAGTGTGAAAAAAACTATGCTTGGTGATATATATCACAGCTAATCAAAACTCAAATTCAGTTTCAAATCCCAACCTTTGCTTTTTAGACCTCCAGTTAGAAAAATGCTCCTTTCTACTTGTGAAGTCACCATAACTTACTTAGATGTCAATGAGCTCTGATAAATACAGCCTCTCAAGCAAGCAACTGAGGGGCATTCATATTCACAACCACAAAAAAATATTACCAGCTCCGTTAAGAATGGCTCCTGTTAATGTTTTTCCTGTGGGCTTACGCACTTAGCGTTAAATCTTACTTTCTATGTAATTTAATATCCTAACTAGTTTTAGGTGTTACCTAAAAATTAATGGGTTACCTAATGACTTAAGATTCTATTGTTTTGAATAATTTTAAAAGCTGGTGTTTGGGGTCTCCCTCTTCTTTCAGTTCTTTCATCAGGAAGAATGACTTGCAGTACATGCTCCTGCTTATTATTTCAAAGCATATCTGATAAGCACTAGAAGTTGTAAATCCATCATTTCAGCGTACGGCCTATTCAAACTACTGTCATCTCAAACTTTATCAGGGGCAAAAGACAACTTAGGTCTTCCCGGGATTTTTTCAAACTTCCTCACTTTTACTTTGGTGCCCGTCTAGTAGTGACCACAATAGCAAACAATCACCTTAAAGATGGAGAATGTCAAATGTTCCTTTTTAATCTTAGACCCATCAGTAGTCTTTGAAAATAGTGACTATAAAGCTTTAATGTTACTTTTATCTTACTCTTGTAAGATAGTTCTGTTTCATGAATTTTATTTCTTGTTTTATTAAATACGCTGGTGCAGCACTTCCCCAATTTCTTATAGAAGAAAAACACAAAGCAACATAAGGTTAGATCTAGGCAACACTAAGAGAATACAAAGGATTAGTAATTCTGGCACAGTAGAATCAAGCCAACTCAGCAACCCAAGGCAATACTAAAACTTTAAAATTTTAGTTGTCTAAATTTAGAGTAGATATTCACAGAACAAGCCAGTTTAAGAAAAGCATTGAGCAGAAATCTCCCTGAATTACACCAAAGGTACTCAAGTCCTGCAGAAAATAACGGTAAAGACAAATCGAGACAGTCAAAACTGAAAATTGCAATACAATGTCCAAGTAATTTTCTTTTTTTTCAATGAATGCAATATCTCCTAGGAGAAAATGCACTATTAAAGTATTTGTACAGAAAAGGCATAATAAAAGGAAAAGTCTTTATTGTTTTGCTATAAATAAGCTTTATGCTTTACATCTTCCCACCTTTGCACAAACACATTTCATTGACCAGCAGAAGCCCAAGTGATTGATATTGTTTTTTAATTAATAAGAGATTTTCATGTCAAAATTATTTAGACTCAGAGATCTTAATTTACAAGAACTGATAATGACAGTTTTCAATAAACTACTATTAGCACAAGATAACGCACTCACAATATCTGCAACAAAAAAGAAAGATGTAAGCACACCTATAGAAAAAATGGGACCACCACCAAATAAATTCTTTTTGCCAGTAATTGCCTTATGGGCCCATTTTAAGACAACTTGGAAGCTGACAGCAGTAAATTTTATTGTGATAATTGAATGCTATATTATCTCCTGTAAGGATACAGTGTAGACATGGGGGTGAAAGGGAGGAGGAGATGGAAGAGAAAAGATTTTTTTTTTTAATATATTTTTTTTAAAATATAAAGACCATGCCAAAGAAAATGCAAATTCCCAGTTTTGATGTCTATTTTGAGGATCTGAAACAAGGCTTTTAATCAATGTATTATACATCAAATTGATAATGTTAACTTCTGATTATTCAAATGTATGAAATATTCATAGAGAACTGTCCAAACTTTTACATTTCTCAGACTTCTTTTCTCTATTAATTATCATGCCTGGAAGCTTTTTAGTAAAAGCAGCAGCCATCAGCCTGACTGAACCTGACAAGCTAGCAAGGCCCAATTACACTGGCACTCTGTGGCACTTTGATGTACTGGAAACGAAAAGAGATAGGGGCAAATTGTATAGCACATTATGTTAATGACTTGATTTAATCCAGCCACTAAACTTTATGTAGCCTGTTAAAAAAGATGCTAACACTAATTACGCCACTTTGGAAAGGAAAGAAGGGGACAAGCATTTCATACCGACAAAGTGAAGCTCATAAATGTTGTAAATGAAATGAAACAAAATGAAGTAATCTATGATTAATTATACATCACAGACAAGAATAAAAGAGAAAGAAGCAAGTGGTACAGCTAAGTACTGGAAAATCTGTTAGATACCCTTTATGATCAACATATCTAAGAAATAACCATGAACTGTCTAATTTGCAACATGCAAAAAAGGAACAGTACGATCTTAAATGGCTTAAACAGTTTGGCACACAACTCAGTTTTATAGGATAATTAGCATAACAATCTCTAAACATCACAGGTCTTATTTACCGTGTTTGATTACCAGCAGGATATTTATCTTGAAAGATAAAAGACTCTGATTTTTAATCTTAAAAAATAAAAAATTCAATCGCAATTTTTACATGCTCTATTCTATAATTAACCCAAGATTTCAAATACACCAATGCTTATTTTTAAAATCCAATTTGTATCAAACATGTTGCCTTAACAGTTTATAGCTTTTGTTGTCTTATCTACTCTTCCTGAACATGCACTTTGTTATCAGAGGAACAGATCAATAGAGAGGTAGAAATGACTGTACCTGAAATGAATCTACACTCAAAATCCTCTCAGAATTGTTCTTAAATAATTTTGATAAAATAAAATACAGGATGACTAGAAATTTATAGACCAACCATACTATAGTTTGACTTAATGGTGATAGTAGCAGTCATTTTAGTTCTGAAAATTACAGGTGAAGAGTTTTTACCATTTTACACAAACAATGTAATTTTGTATTCATAAGTACCTTTTGTACCCTTCTCTAGCATTTAGGTGATAGCATTTATAAATCCCTTCTACAGCTTTAGAAAAAAAAAAAAAAGGAGCAATATTTCTCATATGAAGCATTGCTTCTTGTTGCTAGTTACTTTGTAATATGTCACAGTCTTGAAAAAAAGGGTAAAAAATAAAAAAACAATCCTCAAACTACTTCTAGGTTATTACATTTCAGAACATTAAAAAAAGTTAAGACCGACAGGATATAAGAGTACACCTCTGGTTCTTTAAAAGAAGGCTAAGAAAAACCAGAGAGGTATTAACTGTTACAAATATTATTATCAATTTTAACTGATAGCTTTATATTTTTTAAGATTGTTCAATCAATGTTACATCTAAGAGTATGAATTCTTTTTTTTTTTTAGAGAACTATAGTATTGAAATACTGTTCAAAGTAAATTTTCAGAATTTGTATTATGCTATGTTATTTTGTATGTATGACTTTATGTTCATTAATGGCTAGTTTTAAGAACAAGTCAAGAGATTATCATTACTGTAAATGCCCACAAATAATAATAGAAGAAGTAGTAAACTGAACTGATTGGATACCGTATAAGTACAAGCTTTATTGAAAATGGACGTTCAGTTCTAAAACAGTTGGGAAGTCGGGAACAAAAACAAATCTGTGAATGAACTAGAAAATCTATGCATGATTTGCGTGTTTTTAACAGCCTCAAGCTAACACAATTGCCATTTCAACAACATTCAATCAAGTCAACATACTGGGATAAACACAGTGGGTAGCTAAGCATTGTAGATTTACTACAAGCCTTACAAGTGAAATTATCCTCCACCTTCTCAGAAAGCACTGGAAGAGGCAGAAAAGCACATTTTCCCACATAAAGGCAACAGGTAGGACTGAACAACAAGACTTAAGTTCTTCAGACATTCACATTATTTTAGGTAACTTTTGTTTGGGAGATTCTGTGCAGGACTGAAATTTTAGTTCAGATTGAAACTGATTAGAAATGTCTACTTGTAAGTGTGTATGCCAATAATGGAAAAGATGACAACAAATTTCCCCATTTAAAAAAACCGCCTATAAATCAGATGCACAATACAGTCAGGTGAACTGTTTTTTTTCTGTGAAAAGGTGTCTTTTTGAACAGGAAATGGGAAAATATATATTCATTGAAGATGCCTTAGAATCTGCTACATATAGCAAAGCTAGTCTTAGAGAACATTAGGCTGAAAATATTTTTCTTAGACTTACCAAATAATTGCCATATATACTACGACTCACCTGTTTAACATCCTTGGATATTGGACTTGAAACAATACAGTCATCGCTGTCAGTTGTTACTGATTCAATGGCATCATCCTCTTGTCTATCACCTTGATCTGAAACAAAATAATTAAAACCAATCAGTGCAGTTAAATACCCCTTGTATTTGTAGTCCATCTGAGACTTGCTTAGAAACCTGATAGCAATATATTTGCTTTTCTAATAAATAAAGTCAAAATGCCAAGTAAATCTTCTCTTCCTTGCAGAAGATTAACAGTGGCAAATCAAGTCATCTAAACTCCATTTTTTTCTGATTTGCTAAAAAAATTTGTAATGTTTCCCAGATGAAAGTGGATGAGTAAAACTATTTAAGTCCTGTGATGAACCGAAGCATGAACAAGTTAGCTTTATACAAGAATATGGCCTGAATTTGTGGATTTCCTCTGACTACATTTAACACCATGCACATGTAAAGCAGAATGTACTAATTTTTCTTTTTTTATTTAGAAAAAAAAAAAAAAAAGTAGTTCTGTATGCAGGGGGATTATTTTCTAAAGTGTTCAGGTCTTTTTTTCTCTGGAGCAAATTACAACAGCAACAGGGATTCAGCATCACGCTTTTCCAATTTTTCTAATGAATTCTTATGCAGAAGCTGCAAACAACTGAACATAAAATTTTAGCATCTTGCTTCTACTTTTACTTTAAACTTGGTAATGTGGACTTAGTTTATTTCAATGATAAACAGTTTTAAGCTCAGAGGTGGAACTGGATGACCCAGCTTTTACAATCTTTAAATAAATCTGCCTCTAACAACTTTATGTCACAGATGTGATAAGACGTACTACCCCTCTCACTGTCTGAAAGGATTTCCGATATCAGCATTGGCTGTTATCTGCAGACAAAAGGAGCATATTCATTAAAATAGTCTTTAGAACAGCACAGTTCTAAGGGAGAATATAAAGACATTTAAAATAGAAGCCAGGTTTCCTTTAATATTTTATGAATCTAGGTCAGATACCGGATTTTTGCATTCAATTACAATACAGTTTCCATTTGGGAAGAAAATAACACCACCATACCCACCACCCAGCTTCAGCTATAAAGTACACCAGAATATCATTCCTGTCATGAAGCTTCTCGTAATGAGGCAGCTCCCACTGCTAGTAAGAAGCACTTAAGGAAGTGTAAAGAGACATAGTTTTATTAAGAAAATACAGGTGCTTATTCATAAAAATGAATTCTACCTTCTGATTCCAATTCTTCAGTTATTTTTGTCTCATCTCCAGAAGTAACTGAGCTTTGGTCAGTCAACTGTCCTTCCGATGGATGTGAGAGGTCTTTTTCCTGTTGAATTTCTTCTGCCACCTCCTTCACCTTATCATCTGCTAGCCTTTCTTGTTTAAATTCACGTACCACATGCTATATAAAAATAGATAAACATACAGTCTTTATAACACTCCTTGAATAGTAAAACTTACTGAATTTCAAAACTTGAAGAGTTATGGCTCACATTCATTATACATAGCCTTTAAACAATTACATTGTTTATGCAGTGCAGGAAACAATAATAAGTTGTCAACTGCGGTAACAAATAATTGGTACAGTAAAAAGACAATTCTCTAACGATGTATATTTGTGAAAATGTAACTATTATAATCATTTGGTACCTGTCAACATATATACAGCCTGTGAGATTTCCAGATTCATTTATATTTCAGCTCTTTCCGTTCTACAAGACTCAGTTTCAAAATGAATCCAAACAAAACCACAAACCCCACCACCACCACCTTACTCAGTTGGCAATTTTATAAGAAATTATACAAGATTTTCTCTTTCAAAAGCAAACTAAAATCATATAAAAAAGACTCTGTTTTGCTACAAAATACAAACATGTTACCTAAGGTAAAATATCTTTAGTGCATAACTTACCTTGAAGTAATGTTATTCCCTTCTTCCTCTTTGAGTACAATTACATAGAATAAAACCTCATCAATGAATATAACATTAAAGACATGGCATCTTCCATGGAAATTTGCTGGAGACCTATGCATTATTTATTATCCAACAATTCTCCTCTAGGACTGAATTTTCTACAGAGACACTGATGCCTCACCTCCCACCCTCGGAATCCATAAGATTCTTTCCATGATAAAACTTTCAGCTGTCCACAGAATAGGTTTGCCAAAACTGGACCTGAAGAGTTATTTCTATTCTAACACATTTAGAGCCACACACTGCAAAACAATGTTAACAAACACTTCAGTGTCTTATTCTAAAAATAAAAGTTCTTGTAGTTTTCAAGTGGTAGAAAACTGTCTTTATACTTCTTATGCTCCTCCTTGGCGTAGATGATGTGTTATAATTACTGTGTTTTAGGCAACGTTTGGCTGTTCTTTTTCATTCCCTTCAGTGACAGAGTTGCATTTTGTGGATAAAGTTTTCAGACTGAGAATACTTTTTGATTGTTCTACTTGACCACATGATCTGGTGGGAGACTTAACTTCTCTTTAAAGTAGAACAGTGAAAGGAAAATAAAAGCCAGTGATTAAATGTTGTTACACTACTAGAAACTACAGTTTGCCAATCTGCCACAACTTACTTTCACAACCAATTGGACCATTACAAGTTACAATATTTAACGCTTTTCTTCTCCTTGGAATGTTACATATTTAGTAATATTCTATAGTTACTCCATTTCTTCTTCATTTGCCCCCACTATATAATGGTAATTTTTAGGGGGAACACAAAATGAACTTCATTCAAACATAGAAGTAAGTAGAGATATTCCTCCCTTTCTTATGGCCAAAAAAAGATGGTCATCACAAGGAATTACTTTTTCTTGTACTTCAGAGAAGTCTGAGATCTTACTTTACTGTAGTTTGATTTTTGATGCGTGACTCTGAAGAAGTAACATACACATGGAATGCAAATGCAATGTCATATAAAACCACAAAACCCGAATAAACTCATACCTCTGCAAATCTTGAAGCCTTCACCTTCTGTGCAAGTCCCATGTTATTTTCAACATCAGAGCCCTAAGTTATGGGTAAAATGAGGGAAAGACTTTAATATATGGTAGATATTTGACACACAAAAGTCGGTAAAATTTTACTGGTGGAGAAGCATTTGGAGAGGTAATTATGTCCTCCTTTGCTTCCCTGCATTAGCATTCCTGCTTGTATCTTCTGCTATCGCTTCTACTTAAGAGGCTTACAAATGGTTTGGGTGAGTGAAACTATTCATTTTCCCTATCTAAGCTCTCAAAGGATTTGATTTCACCAACATTCAACCTGGTGGGTTTTCATTTTGTGGTTTTTTTGGTTTTGTTTTGTTTCTTATTAGGGTTTTTTTAAGTTAATAAATAGAAGTGACTGACTTAATTCTTATTTCCAGTCTATACTGTATGGCTTATAATAAAGTTCTAGTGAGGGTAAACTAAACAATAGCAAGACCACCTGTGAACGGAAAACTGATGTTAACATTTCAGGAAATAAATCCAATCAAGGCATTTACAAATGGAAAAAAAATGATCACAACTAGTTTTTAACTAATTAATGCAACTTATATTATTAACTAACAATAATACTCATAATCTTTTATAGTTAGCTGTTAATGAATCTACCTTAACTTACTAGATTTAATTAAGAGTAAATACAGACTATTCTTAGTTCTCTGAAGGCAGATACTTAAGGTCAAATGAAAATTTACACCATACAGCAGATATGTTTGAGTTTGTTCTATGAAGACTCTCCTAGAGTCTGGAAGGATGTACACATGATAATGCATCCCAGGCTCAGAAGTACAATTTTGCTCACAGTGTATGTAGTCTCAGCTGATAAACCTTGTTTCAGAGGTGACTCGGTGACTCTGAAATGTGTTGAATTACGTATCTCATTGGCACAACACTCAGGATCTGTTTGGATCAAGCTGATTTCTGTAGAGCCATTTATATGTATGCACAAGAGGTACACTGTACAAAGATGCTTTAATTAATAACCAAGAACGCTGAGAAACACAGTGCAGAGACAGTTAACTGGTCCTGTTAGAATGTGCCCTAAGTCTGTGAAAGTTGAAGGTTGTAAACTAGTGAGGATAGCAAGCAATCCTGAAGGAGTCACACAAATATCCTTGTATTGGTTCCCCCACATATATGCAGTACTATGCTATCATTCACTGCCTGGGAAATCTTTGAATGTTCTCAATTATTAGTTCAACAAATTGTCCATACTGAGACATAAGTAGCCTTTCTTGCTTCAACACGCACGAGCAAAATTCTTAAAACTTACGGCTGTCTGTATTGTACAAGGATCCAGAAAAGTCACCTTCTTGTCTGCCTTGGCTGCATGTTGCCTTGGTTTGGGTATTGGTTTCTGTAATAAAATAAATTAGTTGAAGGACATGTATTGCCATATTCTAACCATCTTGTTTTATAGAAATTTTGAGGGAGCCTAAGTTTTCTCAAAGCCAAATCTAACTGCACTAAACTCAATTCTAAACAGGCAAGATGATGTAGATGTTGTTTGAATGAGAAACACCCTCTGCCCCCAAATGGAGATACCTTTTGGAATTCAGACACAAGCAGGTATAAAACTCTACAGAACATCTTTTCATTTCTTTGTGTTTGTTAAATTACTTACTATCACTGATGAAGTAAGAGAAGGAGAAAGAGATGGAGTTTTCATTTTTTCCTCTACTACCAATTTAGTTGCTATTGATTCCTCATCTTGAATGTAATTTGTTAAGTCTGCAGCCTGTGTCAATCCACTTGGTGGTAGGTAGACAAATTTCCATTTTAATTCAACTGTGATGGTGCCAGCAGCACGTCTTTCAGAATCTGTTAGTTCAAAAGTACCTGAAAGCAAAATGCAAATCTTGTCGGATTATCTTATTTATACATATACAAGAAAATGCAATGCAAAACTGAATGGGATTCAGAAATTAAGTAAATAGCCTTCACTTCAGAAGCTAGTAAGTTCAAAATATTGTGTTCTGTAGATCCAGCTGTATCCACTATAACACCGTGGACATTCAAAAACACAGGATGTAAAAGAGATTGGATTACTGTGTTCATTTGAGATGTCCTGCAGGTTTCTCAGCTAATTCAATACCAGGTAACTAATTCCTATGACATCTTTCAAAAGAACTAACTAAAACATTTACATGTTTTACTAATACTAAACTTCTGTTAAATATAAGAGTTTTACAAATCTGTGAGTTGCTAAATCTTTACTGAAGAAGAAACATGCTAAATTAACTTGCAAATTTTCTATTACCCATTCTAGTTCTATTATCCTTTTACATGGAATAATTATTGAATCATATTTTTAAATTTTCATAAATGTTGAAATGTTCAAATAGTTGACAATAAATAATCAGTAAGGCACTTTTATATTAAAACCACCATATTAAATTCATAACTGGTATCAACGTGCAGAGAGCAGTTGATGCACTGAAGGCAGGGCTGATATTCACACAGTAGAAAAATAGGCTGAGGGAAACCTCGTGAAGCTCAACAAAAGCACTTGCAGTCCTGCACTGGCCCAGGAATAGCCTCGAGTAGCAGTCCAGGCTGGGGGTTGACTGGCCACAAGCAGCCTCGCAGAAAAAGAGCTGTTCCTGTTAAATAACATAAGCCAGCCATACTACATCTTTGCAGCAAAGAATGCCAACTGCACCCAGCCTGCAGTCAAGCAGGTCCAGGGAAGTTTCATACTTTCTCTGTTCGACAGCTATCGGATGGCATCTGAAATACTGTGCCCAGTTTTGGCCTCTCCAGGACAAGACAGACATTGACATTCTGGAGCAGGTCCAGTGGAGGGCCACAAAGAGCTTCAGAGCATTGGAGGTACATAACAAAGAAGAGGCTGAAAGAAGTGAAAGAAAGAAACTTCAGAAGACGAGGCTGAGGGGATCTTATTGCCACCTCATGGGAGGCTGTGGAAAAGACAGAACCAGAGGCGCACCGCAAAAGGAGGACAGCCAACAGACACAAAACCAAGGACCACCTTAAAAATTGAGTTAAAATGCAATAATGCTGGAACATTCTATTAGTACTATCTTATTAAAGAAAAGATATATTCAAAACTTTTTCTCTCCCTCAGGTCTTTTCTTTCTGTAATATTTAAAGTTTAATACTTATATTTAAAAAAATAAATCATTCACCAGTTTCAAAACTCTGACACAGAGTTTTCACTGGCTATGGCTTAAATAACACTGAGACACAAAATTTCTTTCCAGGATTTCACTTTAAAATTATGTCAGACAAGAACGGCAGATGAATGACATAGGGACACGGGGTAGTGGTCAACTTGGCATTGTTGGGGTAGCGGTTGGACTCAACGATCTTAAAGGTCTTTCCCAATGCAAATTATTCTGATTCTAAAACCCTAAGTGCCACATCTACACATCCTTTAAACACTTCCAGGGATGGTGACACAACCACCTCCCTGGGCAGCCTGTTCCAATGCCTGACCATCCTTTCAGTGAAGAAATTTTTCCTAATACCCAATCTAAATCTCCCCTGGCACAACTTGAGGCCATTTCCTCTCATCCTATCACTTGTTACTTGGGGGAAGAAACCGACATCCATCTCGCTACAACCTCCTTTCAGGCAGTTGTAGAGAGCAATAAGGTCTCCTCAGAACCTCCTTTTCTCCAGACTGAACTACTCCAGCTCCCTCAGCTGCTCCTCATAAGACTTGTGCTCTAGATCCTTCACCAGCTTCATTGCTGTTCTTTGGATGCACTCCAGTGTGCTTCTGGTAGTGAGGGGCCCAAAACTGAACCCAGGGTTTGAGCTGCGGCCTCCCTAGTGCCGAGTGCAGGGGGACAATCACTTCCCTTGTCCCGCTGGCCACAGTTTCGGACACAAGAGAGGATGCTGTCAGCCTTCTTGGCCACTCGGCCACACTGCTGGCTCATGTTGAGCCCCCAGGTCCTTTTCCACTCGACAGCTTTCCAGCCACTCTCTCCCAAGCCTGTAGTGTTGTATGGGGCTGTTGTGACCTGGCAACTTTGCCCTGTTCCATCTCATACAATTGGCCTCAGCCCATCAATCCAGCCCGTCCAGATCCCTCTGAAGAGCCCTTCTTTAGTTTGGTTCTTAAAGATATTAAAAAAGATACAAAACAGGAAGTTAAGATTTTGTTAAGTTTAAAGAGGTCTAATTCTTACCTGAGATAGATTTGTCATGTGCTAAAGAAATAAGAGGCACACTGGCTTTCCCTACATAAGCACCTTCTTCCGTTTCACCATCATCAAATACATAAAAGGTTAAGTATTCTGATTTTAGGTATCGGTCTAAATCTGCATTCATTGGCACTTTGAAACACATATGGTCATCTATTTGTGGGTTGTTCTTGCTAGGAATGATGGGAGTATCATGGTCTGCAAAATCAAAGAACTTGTAGATAACATAAGGACTTGGCTGAAGATGTTTTTTTCGGGATGGTAGATTGTTACAACATTTTATTGTAATGTGGAGTTCATTTAAATTGCCATCTGTTGAAGTGCTGACTTGGGCAGTTCTGAGTATCTGTTCCTTTAAATGAAAAAGAAGTTAAATTAAAAACATTAGAATTCTTATGCTGGTGAACTCTAAGACCTATATAAATAGAACAAATAACTGATTATTTCAATGACACTCAAACTACTGTTTAAATTTGTATGTCAAAATATTACTTGCTCTATAAATTCAATGACATCTCTCTTGGGTTGTTGGTATAAGGAAATAAGAGGTTAATCCTTTCAGATCTGTGATCGTTTGCTTTATTCTTCTAAAGTTTTATGATCTACTTGTCATTTGATTATCTACAAAGCAGTGAAGATCACAGTTTTAAGAGTGATTCATATCTAGTGCCACTAAGGATTCTCATCTTGACAGCTATTATGTGTCAAGAAATTTTTATAACTGTATTCCCTTTATATATGTACTTTTTAGTAATTAAAATTGCACTGCAGATGCCTCTGATTTTTTTTTTCCTTCCTCCAAAACTTTTACTTAGATCATTTGCAAAAATTAGAAATTTGCATGTGAAGAGAAATAATAAATGCATGAAGCAAACCGAAGAGATCAATGATATCACACATATTTTTGAATTACCTATCAGCACGGCTTGTAGATACTGTGAAACCCATAGCTGGCAAACCGGGAAACTCAATTTAATAAAATTAAAGAAGAAAACAAATAACATGACTCTTAAATGAATAATCCCCATCTATATTGATCTCAAAAGGCTCTCCTTTACTGTAATATGTCACAGCTATTTTCATGAATTGTATATAATTATCTTGCTTGTCAAAGTCAGAGTTCTGTCTTCTGGTATATGGGGAAACATGTATCAATTTGATTTTGTGTGATAAAATGTTAACATATTTTGATTAAATAACCCACACTAAAATAGTTAATGAGAAAACCAAACATGACAGTTTTCAACTTCAAGGCTACTATTTCTGGCTACACACAGAACTAGAAAAAAAATAATTTACAGCAGTTTATGTGCAGTTCATGTTTCCGTTATTTCTGCCACTATACAGGACTGAAAATTTTATATGTATGTTTAACTAGTGAAAACTTAAAATTTGGAATGCACAACTGAAGCTACTTTTGCAGATGCAGATTGACAGAAGCCTTAACATAATGTAACCATCTGCTATTAGCTATATGACTTTCAGTTTTTGCTATCAAACATTTCTGAAAACTGCAGTGTTTCAAACACTCTGTAGAAGCTGTTCTTCATTTCTGCCATTTTTTTCTATTTTATTTTGTCCTGCATAATCAGTATGTTTTGGTTGCCATGTTTGAATTTGCAATTTTACAATAATTACAACAAAATGCTCTCTTCCACATGCCTTACCTTTCAACTGTATTTAGATTGCTAACACAGCTAGAAATAATATAATCAAAAATAGAGAAAACTAAATAACATATTATGGCATTTAACAACGGCCAGATTTCATGACTTAGTTAAAAATATCTTTGCTTATTTTAAAAATCAGATTTAAAGCAAATGTGACAATGTTATCAAACATGAAGTTACTCTGAAAATGCCTATGCTGGCCTTTAATAGAATTCATACAGTAAACATACTTCTCAGATTACATCTTGGAATCCATTGAGATTCAATTATAATATGAAATTTACATTATGGAACAAAATAAAACATTAAAGTTACTCCAGACTTACAGTAATTTAAACAGCTACAGATTAAAGAAATTGCTCATTAGCAACTCCAAAGTATTTATTTTTATATTTATATTATTTATACATTTCAACCTGATTGTTTTTATTTCTTAAACAATTGTTAAAGACATTTGAAAGTCCCTCCTTTTTCTGTGACCCTTATTTAAATGTGATTATTCACTGCATTACATTAGCAAAATTATCTTATTTATCCAGCTAAAAAGAAGAAAGAAAATGTGAAATATCTCAATCTTGTATTACTCAAATATTAACAAATTTTGAGACTTTTCTGAGCAACCACTTCACCTGTTCTACTGATCTGACACCCAGTTGGTTTAACATTTGTGAATACTGTAATAGAACAAAATGTTAACAAAATCTGGCACTCACAGGTTAAGGAACGTAAATATATTCATTTCAAATATTCTAACAAATATTAGTTTCAGTAAAAATAAGTGACTGAAGATTAAGACTTTGTTTCTTCAGGAAAGCAGTAATTCAACTGGTTCTTTGTTAACCTTAAACATATCAAGACTTGAAGTAAACCATTTGAACCAGAAAGTAACTTTGAACATTTTACTCTATCAAAACTATGAAGTACAAACCCAAACATACCTGGAATGGTTGTTCATGTTCTCTAAAACTGGGTGTCATATACCCCAGAGCCTTTGACTTTTCCTTGTAGAGACTAATAGCTTGATCCATAGGAACTCGTAACCTGATCCAGTATTCTAAGGTACCATAATTTTGTGTGTTTCTTTTGATTCCTAAGGAATAAATACATATGGGATTGCATTAATTTTCTTACTCAAAGTACTTACGTCAAAAGCAGGGAAATGCCACAAATTAAAGTTAAGTTATCTTGTGACTATGCCGTATGACAATGTTTATTACATGAGATATGTAGCTCATGTTAGAAACAGAAACAACTCCTCTGGCTCTACATGTATGACCCGAAACAGAAACATGACCATTTTTTCATGTTGTACTCTGCAAAATTGAGCGTCCAAGCTATGGAGTCAAGTCAAATTCTTTATTTTAATCTCTCTAAGGCAAATAAAGCTTAGGACATTTTTGTATGTCAACAGTTGGAAGTGTCCCACAAAGTGGTATGCAGTTTAAATTACTGGCAAAAATACCACTTTATAATACTTATTAAACCAGATTTTTGACAAAAGCGGGCAGTTAGAGGTCTCTGAATATACTGATCTGACAAAATGCTTCTTAAAGAAGCAGTAAGAAGCACAGAATATCGAGTGCTTCTTAGAAAAGGCTTTTCCAAGTTATCTTAAAATTATTTTAAACCAAAATTTAAAGGAAAGAAATGCACAAAACCTAAACAAACTCCTCCCACACATTATGCTACTATATAAAGTATCATTAACTGTAATCATTATTTACACTTTTGATGCCCTATGACTATTATATGAAGACCCATGCAATAGGAAACAGCATGTTGTGTAAACCTTTTTTCCCCCCTCTTTTTAAATATTAATGCATACATTCATTGTTGGCCAAATACCCATTACTTAATTGTCACAACACCACAAATAGAATACTTTTTTGTATGTTAATTACCAATTAAATTTGCTGTGCTGTAGATCTTCCCATTCTTTTCCAAGATTTCATGCAACTTCAGTTGACATGTAGCAACTGTTTCATAATCTATGCCATATGCACGATGAACCTCAAGTGTGATATTGTTTTGCTGTATATAGTGGAAGAAGCAGTCATCAGCCTGCACAAGATACTGAGAAGTGAAGTCATATGATGGGGTACACCCGTAAACTACTGGGGTTATCTGAAGTTCGAAGTCATAGAATGCATAAGTACAAAAAGTTGCAAGGTTATGGTCACCAAAAGCTTGTATAGCTCCAGAAGAGAAGGTCACTTTGCTGATATGAATTTCAAGAAGGTTCTCTCCTCTTTCTAAGTGTACAGTTTCATCAAATTCATCCATTGGACCATCTGGCAGTTTTTCTGGTCTGGATTTATGTGGTTTTGTACTGTAGACAATCTCTCTTAGTTGGGCTGCAACAAAATAAAATAAGCTACAATATGATCATCATCTTTAAAAATCAAGTATAATTTAATGAATGGAGAGGAAAAAACAGTATTTCAGTTATATTAAGAATGTTACTTTCTTAAACACATTACCAAAAAAGCAATCACACATTTAGAATCATGCATCTATGGCTCATTTAGCACACTGACAATGTTCAAGAATACCTCCAAAACAAAGCTGCTTCAAGATACATAAAAATAGACACAGGCCCCTAACAATAATAGATTACAAGAGAGTTAACAAGAAAAAATTCAGAAACCTTATGCAATGATCAAAATAAGTATCACTGTGCAAATGTAGCAGAGACTTAGGATACACCTTTTTGTAGGGTTGAACTAAATTTGCCAGGGAAAGAAAGAATACAACTGACTTTTAACCTCTGTAATATTTTGAACGGACAGAACTAACAGCAAAGACCTTTACCCATTGCCCGGCTTCACAGGTGGTATATGGTGAACAAATCAAAATGCATGCTTACAGAATCAGGACACAAATAATCACACAGTAATCATTTAGTACATGGGATGCAACTTGCAGACAAAACGTGAAAACTGTTATGGGGTTTGTAAGGTATTCTATTTCAGGCTTTCTATGCACCTTTTACACACTGCAGCGATTAAAACAGCATTTTCAATACATCATATTGAAATATCCCATCAGTAAATGACACCATGACTTTGGGATTTTTAGCAATACATAAATTCATTATGTAATGATAGGACAGGAGAATAAAAGGCTGACCATAAATTTATGATTTCTTTAAAAAAAACAACAAACAAACCTATCTATGTTTAGTAGTTTTATTCTTACTCAGCAACAGCTGCAGCATAAGCTGTTTTTTTAATTTTGTTTGATTAATAACTTCATAATTTAAGTCAACGAAACACCACACTGATAATTTTCCATGAAAGGAATGACCTTTCTACTACTTTCAGGAATGGAAAAGTGTTTCAAATGAAGAACAAATTTACAACAATAATTTTCAAGAGATAAAATATGAAAATCAGAGAATAATATGTTTTAAAGATACCTTCTAGTTTTCTGATGCGTGCAGCTCTAATATCAAGAAGATGGACATACTGTTGCAGTTTTAACTCATAGTCTTTCTGTAGACTTTCCATCTTTTCTGTTACTACTTCTAATTCAGTCTGAAAAAAATTTGCACTTAAAAATTACTTTTGAGGCTTGTATGCACTGATGCTGCACATGCGTTTGACTACAAATTAAAATACAGTTAGATGTGAGGAAAGAACATTTAAAGTACACAAAAATAGCAGCAATTTTTTATTCAACAATACAGCAGTCAGTTCGAATTTCACCAAAAAACATTATTAAGCAGACTAGCTACTCTTTCAGTACAATGTTCCTAATAGTGTCTGTAATGATTTTGTTATTTTAAATTTAGACTAATTGAATGAAAAGTCAAAATATGATCTGTAATAATCCAGCAGAGGAGAGTAAAAGCAGAGTGTTGTGGAAAAGGAGGCTTATTTGGTAAGTACACTCAATATTTTTCCTGTGAGGACCTGATAAGAGCTCAGAGATAATCCCAAGAAGGCACAGCTTGAGGGATCTGATCAGGGTGAGTTAAAAGTTAGAGGCATTTGAATCTCATGCTTTATAAACAATACTTTTAACAACAGCAAATCTTATGTTAGGTTACCTGTAAACAGACTGGCTTTGCTGCTGAATTTGTGTTGCTTAATTACAACAATTTCCAGTGCTACAAATGTTAAAATGTTATTGTCAGATTACTTTCCACTGTAAACAGAGTTTTGTACCTGGTAATCTTTGTTAATTTTGTGCTGCAGAATTAACATACTCCTTGTCTTTTCAAGTTCTTGCACTGTTTCTGCATGTGTTATTTGCAGCTCCTGCATAGAGCGTTCTAAATCTTTATTGATATCATCTTCTACTTTCTCCAAAAACATAAGGTCCCCATTCGTCTGCTGTTTTTGAACCTGGAACAAATTTGAAAAATTACTAGAAAAACTTTTGCAAAATATCTGGATGTATTTGTGCCTGGTTAAATGTAACACTGGGATATAATTCTGGAATAAGAACAAGACAGTAAGCATAACTTTACATTTTGAGCATGTGGTAATGCAAAAAATAGGAATGAGGTAGACCAGTAAGTGTCAGGATTGTATTCAGTAATGTAATCTCATGATTATCAGGAACCAATTAAAATTTATGAGATATTCAGAAGCAATCATTCCTCTCCAATGAAAATAGAAACCCCTTAATATGTTTGCTTTTTATATAATTAATAATCCTGCTTCAGTAAATGTACAAAACCTGAATTATTATTTTAAAATCTACATTGTTTGTGTTACTAATACTGGGCTTTTAAATTTCATCTGGGGTAGGTTTTATTATTCTATTTACAGTAAACACTTCCTCAAGAAAATAAAACCTTAGTCACTGGAACAGTGCAAACAATGCAAACCTGTTTTTCCACTGATGCCTTCTCCCCACCCCCACTTCATTTGCAATTTGTGCAAGATTAAAAACCCCAAAATTTTCTGGGTATTTTGGACTTTGTGCTTTAATAAACACAGAGAATTGCTAAGCATCACCGTATTGCATTTTTGAATTTCCATGCTTATAGCATGTTCCCATAAATTACAGAATTTATAAAAAAACATTATCATGCCATCTTGTTCTTAACTGAGAAAAAGTAAGTTTTTTTAAAAAAATGCTTGTAAACCTGGTTTAATTCACTTTTGATGTTATAACAAATTATCTACATAAATCTAGATTTCATCCTGGCAATTTTTTGTCTTCCCTTCTGCTTCACAGTAACTGAAAAATGACAAAAGCATAGAAGCTTAAAACGTTAATTACTAAAAGATGCACAAATAATTCAGCCCTTGAAAATTCCATGCATTGTGAAGAAAACATAAAATGGTCAAGTAAAGGTTGAAAAGAAAAAAAGAAAAAAGAAAAAATGCAAAATATATAAACATACAGAATGGTTTGGGTTGGAAGGAACCTTAAAAATTATCTAGTTCCAACACCCCACGTGGTCATTCTTTCTAAGTTACCTTTATAAGCAGGAGGGCTTCACTGAGTTCTGCCGCATCAATATCACCTTCCTGAAACAGAAATATTTAATGAAAAGGTGTTATTAGATGTGAATGAATATCGAAGAAATACATTCAGAATAACAAGATGCATTCCCACTAGACATGACATCTTGCTTGATTTCATGAATAAACAAACAGTTATATTTTTCTATTTTTTGCTTTCAAGAAGTATTTGCACTATGCATAAAACATAGAATGAGGTTTTTTTGCTCATATTCTAACCAAAAAGAGTTCACCTTGGTCAAACAATTAACGTGATTTTTCAGTTCATCTAGTTGTTTCTTATGTTCCAGGTAGCATAACTGCAGGTCCTTGTTCTCTTGCATCAGCTTTTCCTTTTGGTCTTAACATAGAAAAAGAACAAAACATTCTACTTAATTGAACATGATTATAAAACCTATAAACTTTCTTTTTCGCATTAACTTATGCATGAAAATTTCATTTTCAAATCTAGAAACTGATTTATTTTGTATTGGGAAATCTGGTATTAACAAACAGAAACGGACGTGTTTGGTTTAAATCCATACACACTGTATAGGTGTATGGATTACAAAAAAGCAAAACATTCTTCTTTCATTAGAAGTCAGCATCAAAAATCTGTATTTTGTGTGTTTCTAAATAGAAAGATATGCCCAAGTAAGTACAGCTTTCTGTTTTGGGGGGTCAATCTGAATGACTAAACACCATTAAACTTATCAATTGAACGTTTCACAGATTTTACACAAATACCCACTTAGGCGTAGCTAAATCCTCAATGATTTCTCAAATAAGATGTAAGAAAAAGCTTAAGCAAACTAGTTTAGTTATAACAACATACTTTCCTTCACACAGAAAAGTTTTAAAAGCAAGCTTTTCTTGAAATCATTGAGGTTTCAAAGGAAGAAAACTACTCTCTCACTCTTCTTCCCTGGCCAAACTCTTTATTATCTTGATAGCAATATTTTTTCTCCTTCCCTTTTTTCCCCCCTTGTGTTTTTTGAAAGTCCTGAAGTAATATTTTCATATTAAGTACTGAAATATTATAAATTCATATTTTCGGTTAGAATTATATAAATGTTAACTGTCAACCTGACGTGCAAGTATTAGCCTTTTAATTCCCATCTGCACTTCTGGGAGTTGATTGGTAAAACATTAAATACTTAGTTGAGAATATATTCTACCACTTTCAGCAAGTCCACAGTATCTGGTGGAATCTTTTTATGCTGGTATCTTCCCTGTTGACCCTCAGGGCATGATGCACAACTTCACTGTTTTTAAAGAATAGCTTTTTAGTTTAGAGGCTTGAACTTCACAGGAAACAGGTGGCTGACATGCTAGTCTCAAGGGTTTTGAAATGTTTCAAAAACTAACATCAGGTTAGTTTTAATTTTGCAGTTTATATGTTAAATGACATCTTCACTAAAAATGAATCATCTGTAATGCCATTGCTCCTATACACAGTAGCCTGCCTCATACATGTGTTGGGACTCCACAAAAGTCACCTTCAATTCAAAAACATAATCACCAGTAAGGTTTTAATTCTCTGTAGTGATGAGGAAAATGCAATGCATTTGTGCAATTGAGAAGAAAATATAATTAGAAACACTAAGGGCTAAAAATTAGAACGCTAATATGAAAACAATTAAAATAATCCTTGTGAATGAGCAGAGAAGGCAGGCCTTCATAAAAGATGGTTAAACACTTATCAGCAATTGCATCTTCTGGACCCTTCCAAATAATATACCCAAAAGACCTGTGTCTGTTGGGAGGCCTCCCACAGCGGAAAAGAGGCCATCATGCCGATGTCTCTTTTTCCTACGACATAAACTGACATCTGAACTGGCACTTTTTCCAGGATTAAGGAGACAAGATATCCCTCCTCAGGTACTTCTATCTTGCAGTCCTGAATTTTCTGACAAGAGCAGCAAGCTCCGTCCACTCTTTTTCTAACATGAACCCCAGTGAATTTTTTGTACACATTATTAATACTCATTCACATTTGATGCTTTAAAAGTTAACTTTAAAACTGTAAATGCTACATAGAAAGGAAACTAGCTTTTGTTCAAATTGAGGCAACTTCAACAGCTTGCTGAAACAAAATGGGCCAATATTCCAATAGTGCAGCTCAGTCTGTCTTAGCACTGTCCATGCTGCCTCTCCAGATTCTCAACAGGCTGTGTCTCCATGACTGCAACCAAAGATAAAAAGTGCAGGACATGCAAGGAAAGAGGCAGGAGGAAACTGAACACTTCCGCAATAGCCTTGGTCCTGCCACTCAGCTTTCCCATATAACTGCACTGTTTTTCATCAGCAGCCACTCAAACTCTCTATGTTTTTTTTCCACTTCTAGCACTATCAGCATTGATTGGAGCATACTTGGATCAGGGTTGGTCCTGCATGCTGCCTGCTGCTTAGTTTGCTTCCACTAGTTTAACCCAAAAGCTGCAACTGAAGGGGAAGAAGAAGGGGGAGAGCAGAGGTGATTTCACACACCACTGGTGAGCACATCCCACAAGAACACATCATTCCAACGCTATCAGGGTTTTCATCAGCAAAGCTATGACAGTAACAGCACAAGGAAAAGAGGAAAAAATACTGCCCCAGATGCTTTGGAAAACATTGGTGCAGCAGCTTGCAAGAAAAGCTGCAAAGCCACAACTGGAAGCAGACT
Source organism: Falco cherrug (assembly GCF_023634085.1). Taxonomy (NCBI): domain Eukaryota; kingdom Metazoa; phylum Chordata; class Aves; order Falconiformes; family Falconidae; genus Falco; species Falco cherrug. Next base: position 5,401,866 of record NC_073710.1, on the reverse strand, counting down.
ACAGAATTGCAGATAGCCCTCTGTGTTGATAAAGGCCTAACAAGACACTTCAGGGACTGTGCAATAGTACTGTTCTCAGCTGTAATAAAAAATTGTGCCAATATATGTAATCCCATCCAAAATCAGAATTTGAATACCCTCGCGTGGGTGTCTTCCACATTAAATATTTGTACATATCGCCAAAACAAGAAAATTTGAATCTTAATCAGCAAAAGGCTCCACATTTGTTGACCTCCTACATAAATTGATAGAAAGTATTCTCACAGACCAACCAGTACCAACCAGGTAGCAGGGCAGAAGAAAATAAAATAGTCACTGTCTTTTCCTGTAAATAAAAAGCACACACCTGCATGACTAAGACCTATTTTGCTCACTATCCCATAATCCACCTACTACATGTATAAGAGCATCTAACCTCCCCTTCTTCCTTGCCAAACCCTCTCTTTGTCTTCTAGGTCCAGTTTAGGGCAACAGGATTGCCTTCTTTGCTAGCCCATGGAATAAAACCAGAACTGCATTTGTGCAGAGGTTTTGGTAGTTTTATGGACAGAGGAACCATATTTAGGGAGTGAAATAATATTTTTTAGTTATATATTTCACATGTCAGCTTTTATTGACACAGAAAAAATATTTTCCCATTAAGAAAACTGTAAAAAACTTCAGTGAGTAAATAGTGTACTCTGTGTCAAACAGTACTGTAACTATGAACAACAAATGCAGCAAGGCATGAGATTCTAATAACGAAAAATAAAAATTATTTAGACATAAAAATTACCAAGTAGAGACATACACTGTATGAATTCATGACAAGTGACACCAATCCTTGGCATAGTAACTGTTAGTTTATCTCAGCCTTTTGAGGCTTGCGTGAGACAACATTGTCAGGAAAGTATAATGAACATGAACCAAACAGCTACTTATGGCTGAGAATCTGGGAGATATAAAAAATAGACAAGAAACACAAGAATAAATGACGAAGGGAAACATGGTGGCCAAAGCGTGATAAAGCATCAGCAAACACCACATTAAAAAAAAAGCAATCACAATTTGAAGTTATATAAAATAAGTTATTAGTTACTCTGTTTTCTGTCTAAATGTATTTCTTAAGTATTATGAAACACATTATGAAGTTATGGACAGAAAAATACTACTAAAAAATTTAGATCCAAATTACATAATCACTCTGAAAGAGAAATACTGAAGGAGGAGGACATGGAATTAAGCCAGCAATGTTAGTCTTTTTCAAGACTTCCATTTATTTTAACATCTATCTTACTCCTGTAAAAGAACTTCTGAGGAAAGATTCGTATGCTAAACTACAAAGGGTAGACGAGACACTATTTCTACACTAGTTCCTGGCAGCAGGTTAAGACAAACAGTACTTCAGTTCTCCTGCTGAACTTAAAAAAAGGATGTTACTCTGAAGTATGATTGAAGAAACTTATACTGCCTAAGTCTGGTCAAAGACAAGAAGCTGTACTCAAATCCTAGATATATAGATCTTGAAGGGTATTGCAACATCTACTGAAACTGCAGCAAGTTCAGTTCAACAGAAATGGAGAGTGTAGTAACTTGGTGATCCAGTTTAAGGGTAGATGTCATTCAGTGCCAGTCTAGGGAAGGGGTGGTAAAGACTTGCCACTTAAACATAATGCTCATAGGAAGGATAAAAATGGAATGTGTTCCCTGATTTTCCATGTTCAACTTAACCAAATAATAATATGGCCTATAACGTTTTCATGCTCTTAATATCACTTTAAAGCTTGCATTCCATAATCAAACCATCTTAACAACCGTCTCTGTCAGTGTCATAACTTTGTATTATTTCAGCTTAAGGCATCTTATTTATTTTAGTATCACTTAAGCCTAATTCTGCAAACAGTTGCTGTGGAAACTATGTGTTTAAATATTTTATCTGGTATTTGAAGTCAGTAGAGCTACTCAGAATCTTAATGGTAAGCACATGCTGAACTTGAGCCACAACCACAAGAAGAATTATTCACAAGTTGGCCCACTTCATTCCATTAGATTGTTCACAGAAATACACCTTCTAAAACTACACATTTGAAGACTCAATTCTAAAAATATTTATTTTACTTCCTGGCTATGCTCTTGTTTTGTAAACTTTTAAGTTGCCACAGCATATCACAGTATTGAGATAAAAACCAGAAAAGATTGCAAGGTCTTAAAGATTCACTGAGAAGTTGTCCTACAGCACGGGAAGAAAACCACACTTGAACTAATCTGGTTTTAGATTAGTTCAGTAGAAAACTGCATTGCTGTAAATGTACAAAACTGTAAAACAAAAAGAAGTGTATACCGAAAACATTTAAAAATTCTGAATTCACAAACATGAAAGGCAACCATCTTCAAGGGTCTATATAGGCTGCATGCAACTTTGTACAGTAAACAGAATTAGAATACTGATTTATAATTTAAGAGGGGCTGTCAGATGGTCCTCTTTTCCATAATAATTTTCAATGCAGAGGAGAGGGCAAATGCAGAATAAAGGTCAAGTATTAACCAAACAGATGAAAAATGAATATACCTGGAGTTATACGATCCTTATACAGCATGTAACCCGCACTGGGTCAATTTTTGTACTTAATAGCTGGTCATAACATAAGTGCATTGGTCAAATGTATGCTTAAAAGGCAGCTCTGAAATCACTAAGAATATAATCTACACTTTTCTGGGCAATATACCTGAACTCCAACACAGAAGAATCTCAAATCACAAGAAAATGATAGTTATTTTAGAAATATACCTCTTTCTACTTTGATCTTGTCAAGGATTTCATTTTTGTCTGCTAAATCAGATTTAATAACAGCCTCCAGTTTAGCAATCTGCAGTTTCAGTTGCTGTTCCTTTAATTTCCATTCCTGTTCATGGGTCATACTGAAGACACTGCAATACAACATGTGGCATGTGAAAAACTTTTAGAAATCAACTTCAACAGAAAATAATAAAGAAAGAAGGTTTTAGTGGCACTGACACTACTGTCATCATGTCTTAGGAATTAAGTAAACATATGCTGGTCTGCTGCTGTTGAAACCAAGGCGCCTTTCTCAGGCTGCGGTTAAAAAACATGAAAGAGCTTGTGGGATGAGCAAAGGAACTGGCCTTAATTTAGAGCTCCAAAGTCAGAAAAGTTGGCAGCATGCAACATTTGTGGGACGAGAAAAGGAATTCTGATGCATATCCCAGAGTAATCCACAACTCCAAACTTCAGCAACTGACAACTGACAAAACCATTCTTTCCGCATACAAAACCTCTTAATGTAGAGGACTGGGATCACCCACCTGATTTCTTTTAAATCTGTGAAACATACAGAGCCTGAAGTCAGTTGCCTGTTCAAAGAAATGTTGACCACAAAGTGACAACAGTTTTCTCATACTGTAAAACAACAATTCTGATACTGATTAAGAAGCACATATAAAGTAATCTTTCTCTTACTTTAAGAAATAAAAACCAGAGGTGGGCAAAGAAATTAGAATAACTATTTTGCCTGTAACACATTATTTACTTGTAAACTACCAATCCATGTGCAATAAGGATTGCATGGACACAGAATCAGAACTGCTGAAACCACAACAAAATGTGTTAGTCAAACTGAAACAAAATTGAGCACATCACATAATTTACAGTATAACTCCCAGTAGGTAAAAAACCAAAGCAATGCAACGTGCTTGCATATAATTTGGACACTAAGTATTATGGTCTTCATACTATTATTCAATCCTTGCATTTTTATGGACTGGAAAAGTGTCCTTCATCTTAACCAAGCACAAATCAGCTTATTCACTTTTGTATCCTGTTAAAAATGAGAAATTGTAGTTTTTTGGGGGTTTTTGTTTGTTTGTTTGTTTTTAAATGGAAGAGTCAGTTCCTCAACTCTTCACTTTGGTAAAGCTCAATAGTTTTAAAAGGTTATTTTTTACATATATAAATGTGCAAAAAACCCCCTTCTGATATCTGTTTATCGATCTCTCCCAGAGATCTATGTAACAAAAGCCTCAAGGAAAAAAGCAAAAGGAGAAGAAATAAAAATTGTAGAAGGGACAGCCCACATAGCTTTGCAGACTATACATGCTGACTGAAAGAGAACTGCCTGTTTTGATGGCTATGACTACATAAAGTGGTTCTGAGTACATAAGCGCATTTGTATCTAGTATATTTGAAGAATGACCTTAAGATTAAAGAAAAAACAATTATAGCATGAATGTAGACTTTAAAGTGTATAGTAAGAGTTTATATTTTTGATTTGTGATCTTCACAAAAACAGTCCTACCTCTCTGTATGTTGTCTTTTTCTCATACTGTATCTATCTCACCTATTTATACAGTCCTCTAGGCATACACCATCTTACAGTGTGTCTTTTACAGCATGCATGAACTTAAACAATGCTTCTAAGTCCTACTGTAATACATACTTCACTCATAATTTTGAAGATAATTTGCAGATATAACGCACTGAACCCACAATTATTTCCATAATACTGCACAGGTACAGACACAGTGTGTTCTGTAATTGCCTAGACTTACCACTCTTCAAAGTTTGAGTGGCGCCCATAAGGAAAGAATAAATCATTGCAAGAAGGGATATCAAATACCCTTAGTTTTCACACTTTTCAAAATGTTTCCAAGTTTTAATGACCACAATACCTAGTTATACATGCATTTGTTAGCTTTAGGTACAATTACTTCACATGAAGATGTAGCTACACATTATTGCAATTTGTCAAAAGACTATGCTAGCAGAAAAATCATTAACATTTACTATGATATTAATTCAGAATTTAGATGTTTAAATGAAGAAAATTTTAGAAGACAGGTTTTAACCAAGCCAATGTTTATGTCACTTTGAATTGAGTCCACTTCTGTCGCTTTCTTCCTTTGAATGTTAAGATTACTTTTACTTGAATTCATGTTGAATTTCTTTCACAATTACTGTATTTCACTGGAGTTGGAGCCATCTGGGTAACTATAATTGGTCAACCACATCTGGCAACGTTTCCTTTGGAGAGAGTTTAAGCATTGCTAGATTTGCATTACAAGGTCATATGAAAACAATTCATCCAAACCTTTTATCCAAATGAATTGTTTTCTTGGATACTGACTAAATAATAAGAGTCAACTGACAAACTTATATTTGTTCTTTGTAAAATTTTCAGATCCAGTTCTGCAGTCTTGGCTTTTACAAAATCCCCTTCAACTTCAAATGAATTTCCAAAAAAATAACATTAGCAAAGAATGAGTTCATGCTTCTTTTCCTCCATTAAAAAAAGAGAAATATTTATTAATTATCTGGCACCTGCAGACACTGGCCTATCCACTGGTAAGAACAGGCAAGGGGTAGCAAAGCTGCACTGTTCAAATGGGCAACAGAAAAATCTGGCCATGAAAGAGCAGTTATAATGAAATGATGCATTTCTCTCCCTGATTTCTTCTTATCTTTGTATAACATGGAATGATGAAACATGAATCTCAGTTTAAATGTGAGTGTATGAAATGAGACCATTTTAGGTAAAAAAACCCACATATTTTAGATTACTGCATTATGATAGAATCATATTTAAATTTAGCTAGCTAAACATCTTTTCAAGTTACCTGACTATGAATTAAATAGAACAGAAAATTTCAAGGCAAGACTGTAAGTTGATTTTTTAGTAAGAGTCATTTCTCTGCATAATGATAGAGAAGAAAAAAACCACCATAATCAGAAATATTTGTAACACGATCAGGCTTTGGAGGAATCTACAACAATGAACTTAAGTAAGAGACCACTGACCAACTGCCCCTGTACAAATCTCTAAATATTGTGATTATACAACTATTACATCTCATATGTAAAAGAAAAAAAAAAGTTTTAATCTATTTGTAACGAGTTTTTTACTACTGTAATTTTTAATTTCACCACAAAAAGTACAAAAAGTATAATAAAAATTGTAAGAATACTATAAATGACATTTGATACCACTAACATCGTGTTTAGTCATTGGTATTTTTGACAGACATCACCCTGACAAACCAGCTTTAAGAGGGGAAATAATTTTGATATGAGGAAAGACTTCAAGCATTTTAACTACTTCGAGGCAATCACTAGCTCTAGGATGTTGGGTTTTTTTTCTAGCCCTCATCAGTGTAGAAGACCACATGGAATCCACACTAAAGGCAAAGTTCATTTGAAGGTCATTTTGCTTCTGGCAATTGACTATAATTACTTTTCTGTACCAGAGAATTTCTGAATCATATCTCGCAATGTATTTTCATTGTAAGCACTACTGATACAATGTATACAACTTATGTTTTTAAGTATAGGAACCTTTGTGAAAACTCGTATAAGGCCATAAAAAATTTCAAGCAGAACCAGTACAAGTGAAATGGTAGCTATTAGTGAAACAAACAAACCACCCCTCAGAAATAAACATTGGAGAAGCTGTCAAATATCAGACTTTATATATATCCACTGAGAAGTGCTGGAAGAGCTTATATAAAAAGTTCAAACACCCCTTTTCCCCAAATAAAACAAACCAAATGGAATAAAGTAAAATAAACCCAAAGGAATGTCTACCTAGATGTAGTCTTCTTTCAATAGTAACCCCCCAAAAATTATTAGAAATTCAATTAAAAAATTTTTGCATTGATGTTCGAAGTGACTTCTACTTATTTTTTCATTAATTTTTTTTAAAGTAGTAATCTACTATTTTGAGAATATTAGGACAAGCATGGAAGCTGCTCCATTTCAACAGAACAGATGTAATACAGAGAACACCATCAAAGTTTCCATATACACTTACTGATTTGATGAATTGTAGCATGAATATAATTACACGTGTGCATAAACACACGCACATGCACATTCAAGCACACAGTATATGAAAGCCTATTAAACAGGGCAGGAACCAAGTTTTCTATATACAGAAACCGTAACTTACCTGTTATACAGTTTATCATAGTTTTCCCTCATAAGCTCTTTCTCTTTTTCTAGATCATTTATTCTTGCCTGTAACTAATATGAAGAAGGACGTTTCAAGCAATGCACAGCACAAAAGGAAATTACAATGAATGTTTAAAGGCAAATAGTTAATAATTTGTAGGCATTGCCAGGCTTTTATTTGTTCTTTTCATACAAAAGCCTCTTAGAAGCTTCAAAATAACACCTTCTTTACCACATGGGTTTACAATTGGCCCAGTCTTTTTCATGTTATTTATACGAAGCTGAGACAAGCATGTCATAGTTGAACAATAGCTTATAAAATTCTGCCTTGGGAGGGGGGGGGGGGGGGGGGGGGGGGGGGGGGGAAGAAGGAAAAAAAGCAAAATATCCATAGCATTAAATTTTTTTATTTCCATTCCTGTAAGTGAGTATTGGTATTAGCGAGTTAATAGATCCTGTATCATAAATATTTTCTTATTAACCTTATAGAAACAACAAGTCCTTGCTTTTAAAGTACTCAAAGCAGGATATGGTTTTAAAAATACAAGATGCTTTAACTCAGAAGACATACCCTACATGCACTACAATAGCTTAAAGGTTTGGAGAAAATATCTGAGGTAACTTTTGTAAACTTAGTTCATGTAAAATACATTAAAAACAGGTAAACAACATAGTAAAACTAAACTTCAGTTGCTACAAAATGTTTGCAGATTCTTACTCCTCACATGTTAAAGAGCAATAAACCACTTGATTTTTAGCCCTGTATCTGTGTGACTGTTAGTGATGACACTAGTCTCTAAGAGTCACTAGACAAAATAAGTGACTGATCTGGACTGCTGAGTAAGATGTAATACTACACTGTACAGTAATTAAATTAGGTTGAAATAATACCAAAACCTGGCAATATGTGATCAATAAATCAAGTAAAAAATTTTTCTGGTTAACAAACCACTTGTTTAGTATCAGAATTGATGTGAAATCCTATGCTTTAACCTCAAATATTGTCCAACCACCGGTGCAGTGATTATGTGGTATGGGCATCAGGTATGGTTCATGATTCTGTGAAATGCAAGCAGCAGCCACAGGCTTTTTTTAATGGGATAGAAGTATTTATATTACCAGGCCAGTCTTCTAAGTGTGTTTGAAGGGTCATCTCTGCAATTAAAAGGTATCTCCCATTGTTAACTTTTTCCTTATCTATGTGTACTACCTAAAGCAGGTTCTAGCTCTCTTGAACGCAAACCCACCTCCTCCGTTCTTCTGTTTGAAATAGTTATTGATTGCAACTCTTTGTTAAGACAGAGGCACTTTAACCTCTCCTCTTTAAGCTGTAGATTCAGTTCATCAGCTTTTGCTATTAAAGCATCATGGCTGGTCTTCAAGTTCTTTTGGTTCTGTGAAAAGGAAGGAAGAAAAATTCAGAAAGAAAACAAATCACACTCGGTAGAATGTAACACTGCATATTCAACCTGTGGTCTCTCATGGCAGTATTTAATACATATTCTCAATGTGGTCAACAGGAGACACTCTTGAACTAAGTAACTGAAAGCAATTTTCATTACGCATGGCCAGGACAAGGTGGCATTCTCGCTGCTCTCATGAACATTAAACCCTCAGTTCAGTCATGATGAAAACGACCAAGAAATACATCTGTTAAGCAATTAAAAGATTTTGCTGTGGTTACAGCGGTTCGACATACTGACCAAAAACACTGCAGTAGCAAGCAAAAATGAGTGTTGACCACAGTTATGTTAATCACAGCGCTTGCAACAGCTCTGTTAACCCTTAATTTTAGATGGATAATTGTTTCATATTCCTAATGCACTCGGTTCTATTTCCCTCCTAGCAGTAGCTTAAGGACTCATGATTTCTTTTAGATTTTAATTTACTTCAATGGATTATATTAAGGCACGTTTAACCAATTATAGTATTAAATGGAGGATACTGATAGAACCTCTATTTCCAGAATATCGGTTAATATTACACTGTCTACGTTCCACAATGCTTTAATAAAGCCTCATTCATCAAGAATTTAAATGTAAACCACACTCAAAGTGTAACTTGAAACAAAACGGCCCAAAAGCCAATCTTCCATTTAATAAAGTGATTATATGCAAATTTATGACAAATAAATGTAAGACTGTAGATAATGCTTAATGATTGTAGACAGACAAAAGTTATCCTCATTTTTTCCATATATTATTCCTACAAAGTAGTTAAATGGAGAAGCTGAATGTGAATTCTGTACAAATTGTTTAGGTTCACATGCAGTCTGAATATCCTAGAAACAAACAAAAAACCCACAGAAAACCCAATCACCAACCTGATTCTCAACCTTCCACATGCCATTTCTCAGTAGAGAAAAATATAATGGAGAATAAATAATATTAGCAATCAGCCTTATTTCAGAGATAATTATATTATCAATTTTTAAGTCTTTCTACAGTATTCCTCTTGCTTTGTCTGGAAACTGTATTTCCATACAGTTCACACAATGACACCTTAAAAATAATTTTCACACTGTTTTATTTTTCTCTCCAAGTATCTTCCCTTTCTCCTAAAAATCAAAATCCTTACACTCTAACCCTCCCAGCTGTCCAAAGCGAACTAATCTTTTCTTCCCCATCTCTCACCTTCTACTTCTTCCTGAAGTTCTTTTCCATTTCAGTAACTTGTGTCTCTTCGACAGACAATATATGAAGGAAAAAAACCCAACCCCCAAACAAACTACCCTGGCAAAGCTGCCTTTCATAGACTGTTTCACCTTCAGCTCCTTCCTTAATTTCAAAAACAGTTGAAAAATAATTCAACAATCATATTCATCCTACTGAACCATCTCATTAAAAGCACTAAAAGTACCTTCCTGAGAAATCTCCTTGCTTCAACTCCATTCTAACCCTTCAGTGTCTCTGCTGCTCTCCTGACCACTTTGGATAACTTTCCTCATCAACTTTAAGGGGAACCATGACTTCACCATTGCTATTTCCCCTCTCCCCCCCCCAAATGCAAGTCTTTACCTGGATATTGTTCTATATCTGAGCATTCTGTCAGCACTGTTTTTCCATTACGCTCATACTGTTTTCTATCCTGCTCTACCTGAAGTATCTCAAGACTCAAATCATAGCAACAAGTAGGATGATGATTGCAGTTTAATATTTCTAGTCTGGAATTTTATTTCTTTTGGAAACACGCCTCTCTCTCTATATATATATAAACACCTCCTAGAAATATAGCACAAATGAACATAAACTGCTCTTAATTACAGTTGTGAAACTGTTGTAGCAACTTTCAAGAGAAATAACTCTCTATAGTATTTTAAATGGTAGTTGCACAGGTTAGCACATTTTGTATTAGAAATCATTAAACCCTGAATGGTCAGTGTGTAATTAAAGCAAATAAATATACGAATGGGATGAAATATATAATCCAAACAATTTCAAGGGCCTTTGTTCTTCTAAGCAGATTGCATAATTCCTTCATTCAACTGGCTAATTACAATTCTTTATCAACAAAACTCTCCTGTAAATGTTGGGTAGCAAGCTCAACTTCAATACCATTAGATGGAGCAGAATTATAGGCCTTTATTTTGTGGCTTCACATTTTGGGCTGACCCAAGTTCTAAGATGAACATGGAGGAATTATATGGGTTTCAATTGGTAGAAGTTGAAAGTAAATAATAACAAGCACAATAGGCAGAAAAATCATGAAGGAAAACATAAAAAAATAATACTAAAGCCTGCTCTGTTGATAAGTACTTTACATGCCATCTAAACTAGAAATTTTGGCTTTTCAGATATTCATGTTTAATAGACACGTCTCAAACATTCAAGTGATAGGAAATGGGAAAATCATATCCATTATCTTGTTAAAAAACCCCCAACAACAGAAAACACACTCATCCTTTGCAAAAATGCAACTTTCACTCTGAATATTAGAAACAATATCTTCAAATACCAGTATGAATCTTAGGCATGTGTTTCTATTCAGCTGCTGCCAAGAAAGAGGCACAAGTACTTGACGTTTGCTGTAAAGTACCAAAAAGTTGCATATGATTTAAAATGGAACAATATACTTACTGCTTTCTATTTAAGAGCACAAAAAGCCATGTGAAACCTGTCTCTCCTGGAATTTATATTCTACATAGCTCACCTTGTGAAAAATTAGGAAAAACTGCTTTGGCAGAGAAGATATATGTATTACACTGAAGGCAGGGAGGAAAGCAAAGCAAAATGTGGTGGCAGAAACATGGGGGGGTGGAAGGAACAGAACAAAAATCTAATGGCACAAGCGTTATTTAGCATGCTAAAATAACAAGTATCTAGTGCTTCCACCTCCTAATGGTAGGATACTTTATAAGGCTCTATTGTACTCCATTGTGAGAAGGATTGCTACTCACAGGAACTATTGTTTCCAAGTCATTACCATACTACCTCTGCCTGTATGCACATGTGGTTCTCCAAATACATACAGAAAGAAGAAGGAAAATGCTGTATAACTAAATCTTATACAGAACCTACCATGCAGTTTCATGTTCTGGTGATATTTTCATAAAACTGCTCTTTTTATGAAGACGATTTTATTACTTACAGTAGCCCTCTGAAATATGTTCCATGAACTTATGAACACAAGTTAAGCCCTAACATCAGAACTCTAAACAGCCAAACCTCCCCAACTTTACCAAAGACTTATGAAGTGAAGGGGGTCTGGTACCTCTTCTTTGGTAAATCAGTACATTTAAGTCAAAGCCCTCTCTTTACATGATCAGCAATCTCTTTCAATATTCAGACAACTCAGTTCATTATCCACAACTTGCCTGGGATGGCTTTGCAGATAAACTCTTTAAAGACCTGCTAGACCCTTCTGGGGAAGAAAAAAAACAAAAAACAAAAAACCAAAAAAACCCCTAAAAATCCCCATGCATTTGGAGTAGCTTGGGTGCAATGTATTATGTGGCTCATTTTCATGTACTCAGCACTGAGTCAGAATCAAGAACTTTGTATATTTATTTTCTGTTTACACATGCTTATGTGACGAGAGTAAAGGAATGTTACTGACCAAATTGCAATTACCTCTTGAAGCTGGAGAAATTTTCCTTCCATTGCTGAAAGAGCGTTGGTTTTCTCAACCAGCTGTTTACGGACTTTGATCATTTCCACATTGTCCCGAATGTTTAACCTTCAAAATTGTATTAAGAAGACATGCATCATGAGCTTAAAGATACAAAATGTATTATTTTTTTTTCTTTTGAAAAGTTGAAATCCTTCGCAAATCAGTGTTCTACAACACATTTGGGAGAAGATTTAGTGTGCAATACCCAAATTAATTCCTTCTTCTATAATCCACATTACAGAATTTAGGTAAGTAAATATTGTACCGAAAGATGACATAGCAGCTTTAATCAATACATTAATGTCTTTGTTTATTGTATGAAACCTTATGTGACAGGAAAAGAAAAAAAATCCTATACCTAAATAGATCATTTGTCTTCCATTCACTTTTTTCCACCCTCCAAAGTATTTGTTACCAGTACATCACCATTTTATGGAGTTTCCTCTTATACTTTAAACCTATCAAATGTCGCTAAGAAAAAGTGACTGGCATTCAAACAAGCTGCAGGTGTGTCTTAACTACATGAAAATCACTTAATATCCATGTAGATATTCTATGTTGTCACAATTTTAAGATTAATTTGAGAATGTGCTGTTTAACAGAAAGTTTGTTTAGAATAATTAAAAATTTAAATAAATATTTATTTTGCTCTTTTCTCTTATTTCAAGCAGTGAAACTAAACCCCATTATTTTCACAGCTTCTTCACGTATGGGAAGAGAGACCAATTTTGATTTGTATTAATATAAAATGATAAAACCAGAATAAATATTTAGCATTTGAAAAGGTCATTTATCTTCCAATATTTATCTGTTTTAGACATATTGGACAAATTGTCACAATGCCATTCTGGAGCAAGAAAATGGACTACAAAGCTTACACATCTGTAAACCAGCTGAGTACATGAAATACTTTCCTTTTATTCTGTAAAATATAAAATCCTATTGTATTTTGGCATTGCCCAGTTAATTACACAGAAGATAAACACACTCACAAACCTGAGATCTTCCCTAAGAAACAGCCTTAACTCAATCCTAAAACTATCATGTGTCTAAAACATGTTATCTACATAAATTAAAGTTGTGGCGAGTATAGACAGCAGCAGTGTCTCATGCTAGCTATTTAAAAGCTAATGTAGTGGCATGTTTTTATTAATCTTGTTCCACACATCAAACAAAAGGCTCTGATGCCTTCAAAGGCTTTTTCTTTCTATACCCACCCCCCCCATCCCCTTCTTTTTTAAGCAGGGGGCTTTTTTCCCTTTTTTTCTTTTTAAGTAGAAAAAGGAGCAGATGATAGTGAAATTTATGATGTACAGATGTAAACTCCATGGCTTCTGACAATCAACATTAACTATTTTTTCAGCAGTGAATGAAACAGCATTTGATTTAAAGATGTTTGGGGTACTGATATTATGAAGTGTATTATTCAAATTCAGAAATCAAAACCTACTTTTATTTGGATCATTTCAGTTCTTACAATTGTAGGAGTATTTATCTCATGAAATTTCTAGCTACAGAAAGCATGTGCAATTAGTTTCTTATTAGTGCATTACACTGACACAATCTCAGCTCTCATTATAAGCTAGAGCAAAAATATTTTTCTACAGTACTTCTATAATATTTTATTTATTTATTGAAATAAAATATGTCTAAGAAATGTCCAATGTATCTAGGTACACGACAAGGAGCTTGCTGTTGAAGAACAAAATCATTTCAGATTTTGCGGGCAAGGCAAAGTGAATTGAGAAAGTTTCTGTCGGGAAGATGACTTTTTCTATAAATGAAGTCACAAAAGAGTGGAATAGAATAGGAATTCATTATCTACACAGCTTTCTCCCTCCCAGGTAGTTGCTGTATTCTGCTCCCAGAACATCTGCCCACGTATTCTGAAATAACTTGAAAATAGAGGTTATATACAGATTTGATGTAAAAGTCAATGCTACCTTTCACTTAGGTAATATTTTGCTCAAACAATACAAAATAATGCACAAGAATAAATCTGTACTAAGATACCTCATTCAATATTTTCTCTATTGCCAAAAAAAGCTACAAATGCCATAGAAGCCAAAGTCATGGAGGTAGACCTGGAGCAGAAGTTAGAACAAGAAAAGTAACTAACATCCCTTTTGGGGCAGTAACCTGAATTAACACGCATACTCATTTAGCTGTAGCATGCCTTCTACCACAAGTGCAGAAATAAGGAACATGAACACTATCCTCCTTAAAGCTGGATTAAAAAGTCTGAAATTGGAAATGAAGTTAGGAGAAAGTGACTCTTTAAAAAGCTAAGAATTACATTTGGGGTTAATGTCTGAAGTACACCAAAAAGACAATCTCTTTTCCAGACCTCTTATCATTTGGATTAAACGCATAGAGAGTGGGGTCCCAATAACAGGCTGGGGACCAGCTGTGTGGGTATGGGGGACTGATAGCAACCTACACCAGAAGGAAATGATTAAAGAAAGGATCTTGACCTGCACTGTACAAATTTATGCCAGTAAATCCCAGATGGCTAAGCTAATAAAATTGAGGTCTAATTAAACCACATCCCTTGCATCTTGTCTTTTCTTCCATATGAGCAGAACATGGATACACTACTGAGACTACTCTTACACAGTCCTGACTATTGTATCCACTGGACCAGTGGCTCACAAACACTCCCCATTCACATTCAGAACAAGAAAAACAAGGAAGTAAACACATATCACCACCATATTTCTCACAATCCCTTACATTCTGTCTGGCAAAACAAACAAAACGTTTCTAGGCTAGTAGTTCTATATCAGAAATGCCTCAATGGCCAAGATGTACATACACAGACTCCCCAGCAGAGAAGTAAAGAATGGAACATCAACGTAAAGTACTCTTCTCATTCTACTATGCTTAGGAACTAACAGGATTATATGTTGATAGACATTATGTTCTTTCCTTTACCTCTTACTTCTTATAGGAAGTCAAATATACAGGGGAAAAAAACCCCAGCCAACAATGTTTACCTTCTAAAACCACCTTTACGTTGTAATTGATAGTATATTTGCAATAGGCAAAACGCCAACATTGCATCAATAGCTCCATCATCTAAGTTATTAGGATTATTTAAATACCAACATAAAATACTGTATTTGTTTGCCTGGCTATCAACAAATGAAAAAAAGTAATGATCTTTAGGGAATCTGGTTAAATATAAAAAATCACATATGCAAATGCAAATATAAGGGTTGGTTTTTTTACACTAGACATGATTTAGCAAATTTGTATACATGCTGTAGTCTCTCAAAACCCTTTAGATAATGCATTGTGACTAACATGCTCCACATTTTAATCTAGGTCTGTAATGCTGTAATGCAAACACAGAAGTCACAAGTGTGTCAGATACGATATTCCTGTCCAAAAATCCACACATGTAATAGGGTTAATTCCAAAGTCATGTTGCAGCAAAAAATGCCAAAGGAATTAAAAACTGACTGGCAAATAAGTTTTTTTCATTAAAAATCAACCAAACAAAACACAAAAAGCCCACATAAACATGTGCAAATACCAAATACCTGTTTCACAAATGCATTTTGGGGTGGCTTTAAAAATGTTTTCAGATAGTACCATGAGCAATTAAGTTAGTTGAAGTTAGCTGCTTGCAAAATGTGATTGTTTAGACAATGTTTTAACTTGCACATGGACATCAAACCATGAGGTTATTCTGGTTTTGGCCATCTTGAAATTAAAAACAGTCAAGCTAAATGCAGTCAAATTTTGTACTTAAGAAAATGTGTTTAGTCTAACAACCTACAGGCCAAGTTTCTCCCTTAAGCTGGAATTAAATCAGAATTATATATTCCTGAAAAAATCCCCAAACAATCTCTATTAAATAAATACTGACAAAAACATTTATTGCAGCCATATCACAATAACTATCTCAAGGAGTACACTGCATATGAACTCAGCTCTGTCATGTAGCTCTCATGTTGTTACACAGGAACTGGAGTGAAGCTGCAATGGTGGCTTTAAAATATTAGTGGATTTCTTGTGGGTATAGGACTCATGATAAATAGTACCTCCCTCCCTTACCGCTGATGGATCAGTGAGTATTAACTGTGGCTGCTTCACTACTTGGAAGCTACAGTTATTTCAATCACAAGACTTTCTTAATCATGTAGCAGAATAAAGAATGTTTTCCTAAAGGGTGGAAGTAACCTAATTTTGTTAACACCAGGCTAAGATCAAATGGTACTACAACATGAAGATTGATGGAAGCACATTAATTATGTCCTTTTGGCACCATACAGTTCCTAAAGAGTTTTAACAAATTAACTGGGTTTGGGTAGTAATGCAACTACATGACAGCCAAGTGTATTCTTAAACAAGAAAAAGCTGCCAATTGCACCAAAATTCAAAGACAAAAGCTACAAAGATGAAATAAGATGACCTCATCAGTCACCCAGATTTCCAATTTTTCCTCCAATATTCCAGTACTGACAGTTTCTTCTCTGCTAATACAAAGAATAAAAACAAGAATTACACAGAACCTATAAATCTATCTGTGTAATAAAACAACTAACACAGACTGTTCTAGATAGCAGTTACAAGACTTCCAAAGAAAGCAAGCCAATGAAAATCTCCTAAAGATATTATGTATAGGTACCCATGGTTACAGTTAAACCTGGAGAGAATAGTATCCCTCTTCAGTTCTGGCTCTAGTTCATTCAGCATAAAACCACCCCAAAACTCAAAAAACATGGGGATTATCAGTCCTCCATAAAGTATTCTAGTGGCAAAATCATAGACTGCACACACCATTCTAAACATGCACTAGTGGATGTTTTTCAATTTCTCTCCCAGTGTCTTCAGCCAAACACAGGAACTCTTAATGTATCTTTTATCAGGTTTCAGACAAGAAATAGACTACAAAGGAAATACTTCCAGAACTTCAACCATGAATTCCCAGATAGTAACTTAGGTCAGGTATCATGGATTGCATATATGCAATCTGATAAATGTAAATAAAAAAGGATCTGCACCACTTTTTCTAACCTGTATGCTTTAAAACCTCTTAAAAGTTTCACAGAAATATGGTAGTTGACATCAAATTTAGATGTTACATTCAGTTTCTGACTTAAAGAACAGTGTTTATCTATAGAAAAGTGAGCACAGAAATTCTTTCAGATTTGTATCAGATTCTTTTCAAATAATGAAAAAATCTTAAATATGTTCTGATTTCATTGTAGGCACAGACTAAGAAATTATTTATGATAACAACTTCTTCAACCTATTTAAACTATATAAAGGAAACTCTGAATAGGGGAAGCTTATGACTTTGTGAATAATTGAATAGCAAACACTATGATGTATTATATACGTAGCACCACTGATGCACAAAAGAATGCTCACACATAATAACGGGGTCCCTCCTTCAAAGGCAATTGTATTTCTCATCCAAGTAAAACTTGCATTAAAATCAAATGAGTAAGGAATGGAGGATCATGCAGTATTACATCCTTAATCCAAATAAAAGTAACAGACTGAAAATGAAACAGTCAAAAGAGGGAAAATATATGCTAAATTATATAATCTCGTATATATTTTTTTAAAAATGATAGAACAGAAGAGATTAATAGAAGCTTTATTGCGAAACACATTCCACACGTTGACTTTGTTTCACTGCACAGCTATACTACATTCCTTCAAAAATTCGCTAATTTACCCTTACAATGCCATTATGTTTCTACTATTTGTAGACTCCAAATTATCAATGAGTTTTAATAAACATTAAATAACCCACTATGAACCTATATCTGAATTTTTTAAAGAACTATATTGAAGAAACAATAGATGATTAAAATTTAATGAGTCAAACTTCAACTGAATCTGAATCAGCTGGAAATGAATTCTCTAAAATGGTAATTATAAACTCCTTTGTTTATTTATGAAAAAATATTGTAACATTATCATAACAATCTCCTTGCTTAGAATTACCCATGGCTAATGGTAAATCAATTTATGACTTCAGTTTGACCAAAGGAAAAAAAACGAACAAAGCACATATTTCTTAATAGAACAAGCAATTTTCACAGCTATATATAATGTTTCCACCATGGAGGTTTTCATTTTTCACAATACCTTTGGCTTGTTGCTTCTTGCTCTTTCAGCCGTAGGATGGATTCTTCAATTTCCTTGTCCTTTCTTCTTAGCTGACTCACAAGTACCTCTCTGGCGTGTTCCAGTTCTTCAATGCGTTCCTTTTGGGACTCAATCACAGTCTTCCTGCAAGTACAAGCATCTTACATTCCCAAACCAGCCAAGTATTTAATAAAAGAAAAAAACCTAAATAAATATTCAAGAGAGCAAATAAGTTAAAAGTGTTCAGCAAAATTTGTATTTCTTAATTACATGCATTACAGCAGAGGTTTAATAGTTCAACTTACTATGAAAATAAATAAAATGTCACCACATGAAAAGATGTGAATAGTATAACAAATAGATAAATAATTCAAACATATTATTAACCAACACTAACTCTTAAAATAAATGTTTATGTGGACCAAATAATGTTTAGCAGAACGCAGCTGAAAACATCGTTCATGGGTTCTTATACTCTGTATTACATGTATCCTCCTCCTAATCTATTAGTACCAAGTGTTTTTTGAACAGGAAAACACTATCACTAGCTATCAAAAGAATATGAAAACTTCAATGGATGGAGCAGTGAAAATAATTTTTAAGTTTTTATTCTTATTTTATATTTTGCAATTTTGATTTTTTTGACAAGTTAATCTCGGCTATCCTTTCTACTAACATTTTTTCTAATAAGAATAAGCAACAACTCATCTACAATTTCTTCCACTCTAAAGCTTTTCATGCATAAGCTAGTTATTCATTACTTCATATACCTATCATAGACTTAAACGTACCTTGAGGTTTTTGGCCTTGTTTGCTTTTGTACCTGAATGTACCATTCTGAGCAACCGTGGTTATTTTTTCTACCTTTGAGAGACCTGAAATCTCTGAAAAAAAATGCTATTTCGATGTTTCTTGCATTATAACGCATGGCAGTTTTAGTCAATAGCTCTTATTTTCCTAGTCTTCAAAAGTGATAGGTATAGGAGAAATAGCCCTTTCTAGGCCCATCACTATAAAATTACTAAAGATTTTTTCTTCAGTAACAACATTCTATTTTAATGCATATAATTTTTTCTTTTTAAAGAGTATCTGTTCAGCAAGGGTTAAATTCAGACAGGATGCTAGCAAAAGTGCAATTTCAAGATTGTTCAAGAATTCAAATTTATTTATTATAATAATTTATGACCTTTTCTATAAAATGACTTCCTAAGATCCCACTAAATCTTTGTGTTTACAAAACACATAATTGCACATTAATTTATGTATTTGTATATTTAGTTTGCCCATTTATTGGAAATTTAGCATTTATTGATACTGTAGTAAATCTGATTTATGTAAATCATTACAGAAACACACACACACACACACACTGAAAGTAGCTTCTACAAAACCAGATGTCTTAAAAGAATAATTGGTTCCGATACACTTTGGAGAAGGAAAATGTCCTAATCAGACCTCAGTACCTTTAAACTAGATGTTAACTACCTTTTCTCCACCCTGTGTAACACCTCTCTGTCTTCACGCAGTCTCTACGTTAAAGATGTTATCAAGAGTTTCCCGAGCTTCAATTTCAGTCAAAATGTGCAACGGGACTATAAACCAACTTTCAAAATGCAGAAGTGCATCAAAATAATTTACATTATAATCCCATACTGTGCATTTACAACTTATCCATAAAGTCTGACCACCACTCATTTCTAGAAGCCTAAACACATCAGCATAACACAATCCATACGGTCCCACTTGCATGGGTTACCCCACACTTTTCAGGACTGTGTTGGCAATAACATTGCAGCTATGGTTCTTTCTCCTTTTGTCAGTTTTGTCTGGTAGTAAGCTAAGCAGCATTGCACACCAGCAAAAAGAGAGGCTCACCATTGAAGATCAATTTTAACTTCCAGCTACATTCTTATGTACCTACATTTTGCATTCTAAACTCTCGATCCTGTTTTCCTTATAATAAAACACTTCTGCATTGTTACCAGTATTACTGTTCTCAGATCCAACAACTTCACTTCATTTTCTGAAGTGAAAACTTCTGAAAAATGTATTTTTTTCTTCAAGAAAATGGTAAAGTTTTAACAATCATAACGACAAAAATTAAGAAATATGAAAATCATACAAATTTCTTATTTCAGCCTTTGGATCATCGAGCAGACTTTGTCCATACGTTGGGGCCACAAGGTTTGGTGATTTCACTTCTAAATCCTGATATCTCATTCCTAAAAACAAAGGAAAGATAAATTTCTGTCATGTTGAATGAAAAAGCCTTTAATAGAACAACAATCTGTATGCAGTACAAACACAAGCCATACACATATCCCATAAAAAGTATTTTTACATCAGATTCACATGGAAAGAGATAATCAGAATATCCAGAACATAGCTGCTGTAAAATTTGAACTATGGGTGATACAGCATGCACTGTTTAAGAGAGGTGTTAAAAACACGTCTTGAAATGTTTTCTTAGAAGATTTTACTTTTAAAAACAGGGAACAGAGATGGTGATGGTGTTTTCAAAGAAGAATTTAAAACAGGAACATGGACTTGTAATCACTTTTTCTCTGATAGCACTTTCTTTACAAAATCACGAGTGTCATTCACCTAGACAAGCAACTACAGCACCATTTTTAGCAGCAGTGCAAATAATTTCCATATGTCCTTTGGAGGCATACTAATTTCCTGGTGAAGAAGAAGGGTGAGAAATTCCTTGAAGAAGACTTTTTAGTCCAGCAGGAAAAGCAATGGTTTCTCCAAATCTCTTTCTCCTCTTCTTCAGCATGAAGAAATTAGTGAAGTTTGAGGTAGGCTCAAACTATGCGTTAAATTTCAAATACAGCATTAAGGCTGCGCTCCCTTAATCCCCAAAACTCAGTCATTTAGGTTCAAGGCAAACCACCACCAGCAGGTTCACAAAATGACTTGAAAAACAAACTGCCTACTTTGCATTCATGCTGAGTTAACTTGATTTATTTATATATCTTGAATTTCAATCTGTAAGAATTATTTTAAGGTACTGGTAATTGTGCTATATACATATGTGTATATATAAATGCATAGAGTATATATTTGTTGGTTTTTTTTTTGTTCAAATCATGGTAGATCTTAGATGGTTGTACTCAATAAAGAAAGCAATGTGAGAAACCGGTGAGTAAATTTACTGGACATTCATACTTGACCACACCTTTTGTGTCCACTTTGTATGGTAACTTAAATCAGCCAAATACAAAAGAGATACAGGAAGGTGTATTTATTATTTGTGGGTTCCTCCTACCTCTTCATACCCTGGAGACAGCTAAGGTCTCCTGAATTTTTCCAGGTATCTTAATTTTTGGATAATTGCTCTGAATATTTTCTGATCTGCACTAAATATGTTTTGAAGTTCAGCCTCATGGTTTCACAGAGCAATTTAAGAGTCTGGCTGTCTCTAAAGATAGGAGGCACCTACCTGACACCAGACTGCTAGGTTTATCATCATTAATCAAAAGGGTAGGATGAGGAAACACGCAAGAAAAAAACACAAAACACCCTATGCTAACGAATACTATAGAAAATGTTCTCTGACATTCTGGAAGACAACACTACCGAGCTCAGGTTCCGAGTACTGACTACTAGACTTTTAATAATAGCCTTCACCTTAGAAAAGTGTCTTCAGGAAACTACATATTCATAACATTCAAATTATCAGAATCCCTTCTAGTTAGGACATGGTCTTAGAACTGAGATAGGCCCACTAGAACTTATGAACATTCTTATCTGAACTGGATATTCTGTGGACAGTTGGTGGGTTTTTTTTCTTCCTCATGTTGTCTTCAGTTTATGAACCACCGCTTCAATCAACATGGCCCCAGTCCTAGCTCTGCACAGGACATCTCTGATCTGGATTTGTTCTCATGCCAAGATAAGTCCTCACAGCATGCCATGTCAACATACGATCTTTAATCCTTGAACCAAGTTGCCCTTTTCTCTCTTCTAGCACTGGGTCTGAATAAATTTATTATATTTCTACCCTATTTGTGCATTGGTAAAACAAATAAAAGATTGATTTGGGGAATAAACCTGCTTAAGTCATTATGTAAAGTGTTAAAATATACATGTTTTAAAACATCAAAACTTGCACTATACTCAAATTAAAGAAGCAACTTGGTAGAGCCAATTACTTTTTATTGCCTGTCTAAAAGCATGAGAATTGTTTCTGTTTTCATATACCTGAATAATCAATGTAACCAAAATAAAGACTAGTGGGAGGGTGAGATAGCGAAAAACCACAATATAACTGGCCATCAGCCTGATCCATAGCTTGTAGAATTTGAAGAGACAATTCTGCTGACTCAGTTTTGAATCAAGGCCACAGCTGGTTTTTTTTTTACAAACACCCCACACGTTATCTGCACAGTGTATAAGTTAACTGAGTACAGCTAGTTCTACAAATGTTCATATGAAAATAGAAAGATTTTAAAACGCAATTTCCAAATGTAGGTACCATAAATAAAGGACTGGGAGTGAGGCTGCCTTAAGCTGTGAGTCTTGACAGCAAAGAACATCATTAAAGATGGCTGCATTGTGGTATTTACTTTCGAAAGTCCACACGTGTAACAGATTTTTCAAGTCTGCAGTGTTGTGCACACATGTACCAAGAGACTAGAAAAAAACTTTAAATTAAAAAAGGAAAAACATGTGCAAACACACTACAGATGTAAAACTTTGTTATAACATGATAATGCAAACTTTTTCATATACTACTTTTATAAGCCTTTAACACGTAGAGAAGTTATACCAGGAAAATCCCATGATTTTTAACTATTGGAAAACTTGTTTGATAACTACCTTTATTTTCAAATCTGTGCTTTTGTTTTATATCTACCACTGCAGATTCTCAAAACAAGGACTTTAAAGGCAAACAAGTTATCATGACTGCTATTATAAATAAATTCAAGAAAAAGGGGGAAGAACAGCCTTTCTGCCTACACCTACAGGTACTATTGCCCACTGATGAACAGAAACGAGCGTGTACTTGTCACTGTGAAGCAACAATTAGTGGTACCTATATAAACTGCTGTATTTAACAAATGTGAATTATACCTTTGTTTGTGAGCTCTGGCAGGCCAGCAGCCTCATTCGCTTTTTTGAGACCCGTGTTAATACGAGATTGAACATAGCTGTACGGATTAGGCCTGTGGCCTTGAATCTGGAGCTGCTGTTTAGTTGAAATGAGTTTGCTGCGGAGGCTCTCGTTTTGTTTCTCAAGCTCACGAACTCTCTCTTGCAAATGTTCAATCATTTCTTCCAGCTCCACAACCTGACCCAGCCGCTTGGGGCCGCCACCAACCTGTTCAGGACTTTTTTTATCATTAGCAAGCCGCATTAACTTGGTGGCCATTCTGGGGAAAATAATAAAAAAAGATGAAAAAGAATGTGAGAAGTCAGCATAAAAAGCATTCTGTTGAAAGGAACATAATCACTGTGAAGACTTCAGCATAGAACCTGAATAATAAATTTCAGGTTTTGATATAACTATTACTGCCTGTGAAGAACTCTTTGAAGATAATTGAAACCACTGTGCAGCAATCTGCTTTATAGCACTGACAAATAACAGTTTCCTAGGGCTTATCATTTAAGGTTAGTAAAGGGAGGACACATATTTACTCCATATGCTGCTTAAATGTAATTTTTAACGCATGACCTTATATAGGAACCTCTGCATGCTGTTAAGTAAAGTTACAGATTCGGGATGCGGTGGGGCAAACTCTAAAAGCTACAATTCCACAAAACATTCAACTATTGAAAGAATGCTAATAATATGCAACATTTCAATGATATATCATTTCTAGTATTTTAGGATTTAAATATATATTTCCATTCTAAAGTGGCTAAAATATATAGGTAGAGATATTTAAGAAGGTAGTCCGGAAAAAGAGACTTAATAGTTCTCATTACCATACTCAATTTTATACTTGGTAAATATTACGAATGTGCTTCAGAGAAGGAACGGTAAGCCAAAGAATATAATTAGATACAGAGAGTATGGTTTTCATCTATCTTTAAAAGGATACAAATTTTGCTTTTGGCATCTCAAGAGTTGTACCTTTGATTTCCTTTAGTTTTGATAAACATTGGTAAGCTAGAACAAAAGGCAGAAAGGGCATATGGGGGTGATGTAATATACGAGAACAGAAAACATACCCAGCAGTGAATGGAAAAAACTTGGCATATAAAGAAAGAAAAGGTGGCTTTGATGAGAGAGACAAGTTCAAGACTTGACAAAATTGGTCGCACATCTTCAAGACCTGTATGTAGTTTACAGGGAATCTATTTTTGCAAGCCCAGAAAGAAAACTGAAAATAAGGACACACTTCATTTGTTTAAAGGGACTTGTTTTATTTTTGTATACTTGTGGACAGAAGCTTCTACTTAAAAGAACAAAAAAAAAAAAACCCAAAAAAATCTGTAATAACTTTAGGATGTCACAAAATGTTACTTGTCTGTAAGCAGGTTTTTTGTTTATTTGGGTTCTTTTCAATGTACTTCTACTGCAAATTCATTCCAAACTTTTAGTTACAAGGGTTTTGGCATGAGGGATGCTGGGAAAGAAATTTAGCTTCAGTAGTTAAGATTTTTCTCTGGCAAGCTAAACAAACACTGTATTTTATATTTTCTGTGCCTCAGAATATTAATTCAAGAATTCCTATTTGTACTTCTGGGTAGTTTTACCTAAGTGGATGATGAATGTGTTTGATAAGTCATCTAACAAAAAAACAGGAAATTACATTTGGAATAAGCAAACAATTCATTTGTTCCACCATTTTGTATTTGACAGTAGCCTGAACAGAAAAGATGGAAATTATGCCGGTCAATTTGATCCTGATTCACTCAATAACGAGTCAAAAGGAAAGAGTTTTGGACTTTAGATAAGCATGAAATGGTCTACCGAGGCAGTATCTTCAGATGCCCTTTCATGAATTGTTTAGCTTCTGACCAGAAGCTAGCTTAGATGCAGTAAGACTTTATTAGCTTGAGTATAGCAAAATGTGAACGTGGAGTCACTGTGCTTTTGGATTAATTAGCCCTCCTGGCATATAGTAATACCACAAACAGTTCTGCTGAGTCCAGACTGGGGTGCCAGCATGGCATTAAGTTTAATAATAAGCTTAGAGTCGCTTGCTTATGTTTGGGTACACTGGGTATACTGTGCTTCCCATGCTACTTGGGACTTCTTCAATTAAGTTATCTATCACCCTGAATAATGGGGAACTGATTGTAATTATAAAGATATTTTACGGTTAACTAAACTATAAAAGGCTAGATGCTATTTACTTTCTTGGAAGACAGAGAAAGACAAAAAAAGGGGCAGAAACTCTCCATATATTTTGATTCTAGGATGAAATTCCTGATGAAAAATTAGGCTTCTATAGCCTCTTCAGTTCTCAGAATACCTGTTATATTTGTACTCAGACAGCATATCTATGAACGCTGTACCTCCCTGCATGGAGATCTAATACTCTCCACTGCAAAAAATAGCCCACATACCACAGAGACAACCAGAAATCAATATAAAAATGAATTCTAATGAGTGATGTTTGCTAATGGTTTAAAAAGTGCTCTGAGAGAAATCAGCATGATTTTTAATTTGTTGACAATGCTTCAAAGGGCAAAATGTATTGTGAGCTAAAATAAAAACGCATACCTTTTAATTTTCTCCTCTTGCTTATTTGCATGCTGTTTGAGCAAGATGCTCTCATCACGTAAACGAAAAAATCTGTCTTCCAGTTCCTCTCGACTGATTCGTGATACAGCTTGTCGAGCTTTTACATTCTGTGTAGTTGATGATTCTACCCAAACCAAGACAACTTTAAATTACCTTCAATACATTCAAAAACATTTAATTCAAAGTCTAAGTCATTTTGAAATACAAAAAACCCATAAAGTTTTCTAGTAATTTGATATTTTACACTTGTATGAGTCTGTTGATTAATTTTTTCAGATTTTTCAGCATATAAATCACTTCCTTTTTCTTCCCTCTTATGGATAAAAAAAGCAATTCAAATGATACAGCAAACTGGCTACCTCCTAGACAATACAAAGGAAACAGTTTAACAAGGAGCAACGTACTGTCAAATATACTACTTAAATTAAGACCACAGTTATCACAGAGAAGCTTTCTAGTCTGTTTCAAAGTTAACATACTCAACTTGAAACTTGACAAGATTAACTCATAATTCTCTAAATTTATTCAGATACATGAGTAAGCCCAGTAGGTCCATTCTAATAGCAGCTGAGTAACATTTCAGAATTGCAGAGTACTCTTGGCTCTCATTTTGTTAAATGGGTCTGGCCTTGTCCTCAATCTAGCAAAAAAAGTCCTCTTTTCTTCTGGAAGGTTGAATGTTACAGCTCAACGAGATTTCCATTTTTAAGCACCTCACAGCAACTTCCCTCTTATAACAAGTCACATGAACATAGAATGGGTCATAGTCTCTTCCAGAATTTAACCCAGGTTCTGAATGGTATTTAAACTAAATTTTGTGAGGAGGAATGTCAGAAACATTTTTAGAAAGAAACTAAAGAAGCCACCGATCAAAGTCTGTAACTATAATAAAGAGCAGCTGGTACAAACCTTGTAATCTTCCAATTCCAGCCACAGTTAGACCTACATCTCTCACAGGCAGGTCCCCCACAGTTTCATCAGCTGGAACAGCCATGGCTTATCTATGGATAACAAAATTCAAATTAAATTCTTCTCCATATGTAACTTAAATTGCGAGACTAGAATGAACTACGGTACATTACATAAAATGAAGGACAAATGACAGATTCACTAAAATTACAGGTTCGTACGTTACTGTAAATGCTCGTTTCTCGACTGTATCACTCACATGACGATCTAAACTTTCAAGTTTAATGTTATGCCAGTTTTACTCTGCGTGAAATACATCTTCTTTGTTATGCAATAGCTTCAATTGTGCTTAACGTATGCAGAATTAGTTTTTAAGTTCTAGTTCTGTTGTCTTCAGCAATCTTTGGGCTAAGGCCATATTTCTAAGTGCACGTGGGAGGTGGACCTGTGTGGGTTTTTTGGTTTTTTTTAATTGTTTGTTCAATTTAAGACAGGCCAGAGCTTAAGGCATCAACTGGTAGATGAGTAATGCCATCTTCCACATTTTGAATGGGACTCTTTGAAACAGAGGTGCTAGGGGTTATGAAGTCATTTCAGTGTTGCCTACCATTCTCTTAGTCTTCTTTCAATCATTGTCATAAGAGAAATTACTTTCTAAGATAGAGACTCTCCTATGAATGATTCTCATAAATCTGAACACATTTCTTTCTTGAGGCAACAGAAAGCTTAGCTACATGACAAAGTGAGATTAGGAAAGTATTAATGTGAGAAAGTACATTTGTTTCAGTGTAATATATGAAGATACTTGTTAAGAACTACTGTTTCTTTCTTCTCTTCCAGTGCAGAAAATTAGATATTGGCCATAGAGTCAAGTGAAGCTGAAAAAACATGAAAAGAGAGACATAAAGTCCTTTGGACAGTCTTCCCCCTATTGTTACACTCTTCAGGTGATATAAATCCTTAGTGCATCAAAAGACATCTAGGAAAGCATAGGGAAATTAACAATGATGTTACTAAAGACTTGCATCAGAGGACTGAAGCGACACAGTATAATCCACAGATCATCTATGAAGCATCTGTCAATCCTGTCATAACCAAAACTGCTGCTAAAGATATACCTTTCTTCTACCAGTGAAGTTTTCTATCATAAGTCTCATTATGGCTTTGTCCAAAAGGAATGAAAAGGATTAATGGAAGTTTAGTTTCCAACAAGTCAATCTTGCTTGCAATCTTTTGTTTTTTCATCACTAAAATTCAGGATAAAGTATTATTTCCAGCTTTCATTGTTTATAGAAACCTGAACACATTTTTCTTTCATGTGGAACAAATGTTTCCTTGTCATGGCTGTTGAAATGCCTGAACTGATCTACACTTGTAGATTAGCAATCAGGTTGCAGTTTCAGTGCTGTCAGTCACAGAAACGGGGAATAATACTTTGCAATGTTGAGGTCCATGGCATGCAGCCATTGTAACCAATGGCACAATTCTAATGACAGATACATGTCTGCTGGAATCCAGATCCTCAGCATTCTCAGCTCTTTTTGTGTTACTCAAATCCCTCAGAACTTTTTTGTAATTTGTTAAATTAGCACTATCTGTAGTCATTGACTTCACTCAGGTCTAGGTTAGTTATTGTGGTCATTATTATATGTCACTGTATCAATATCACTACAGCAACTGAGATTAAAAGTGAAACAGAAACCTTTATCTCTAGATGATCAATCCAAATTTGGTCCTGATGGCAGCAAGAACATGCTACCATCATATGTCTTTCTAGAAAATGTGGCTGTCTTAGTCTTCCCATCTCAAAAAAGACAAGAGTTATTTGGCAAATTTCAGAGAGATCAAGAGCTAAACAAATATTTTATCATTTTTGTCTGTGATCTATCAAAATCAAGCTTCCAAAACTCCTGCACAATAATGGGCACAGGCAAACATCATTGGTTTTCACTATTTGCCACCTGCCAAAGAAACTTTACTATGGGTATCTACCTGTTTTTTTCAGTGTGAAAGAAATCCATTGATCTAAAACACAAAGACGAAACAACACATGTTTGTCCCTCAAATAAATAAACAATCCCCCACTTAGTAGTAATCCATTACTGGCTGTAGCAAAAATATTTAGCAAAATGTAGCAAAAGTAACATAAGTATTTAAGTTGTAAGCAAACAAACATAGGAGGGCTGTACATGAAAGCCAGTTTTTAGTGGCAACATGACTTGAAGACCAGTGACAAAGCTGTCCTAAATCTGAAGTTCTGAAAACTTAGGTGAAGTTTTCAAAAGTAAAAGGAAGAATTAATTGTTTCATTTTCATTACAGAGTCACAGAAATTAAGTATTCTGTTTTCTTTTCTGTCCTGGGCCACATGAAAATTAAAAACCAAATTAACTGGTTTTATAAAAAAGTGTGGTTTTAGATGGAAACAGTATAAACTTGCCTCCTGGTTTCAGAGAGGCAAAATATAATTACAGATTTAGAATTTGGCCTGGCAATTTATTTGCCTCATTAGTAACGTAAGAGCCACCTTTGTCTTCAAGAATCACTAACAACCACCATTTATACTTCTCAGAGAAGACACTTCAAACAGCAAATCATGTGTTACATATGTTACAGTCACTTTTTGAATGTTACCTCTGTGTCTATCACAAGCACTAAACCAAAATTACTTTCCTTTGCAGACAACAGTTCCAGCCTTATTCCTAAAAGCATATGAGATTTCTCCAGAGTTCCCTATTATTTCTTTGGAAGGCATTTCTAAAGCAATTAAATCTGACAAAATTGTACAGCAACACTGCCACAAAAGTGATAGCACCTAAGAGCCCTGCACTTCCTAAAATAAAGCATAATATGGCAAAAGAGAGATCATTTTGCATCTGGACAGATCCACATTCCATGCTGAATCTCAACAACTTAATAGAGTTTTTATTTCCGAGAGTTACCCTACAGTCACTTCAGTAGTTCTCGTTCCTAAAAAATAAGAAAAAATAATTTCACATACAAAGAAGGGAAAAATTTCCATATCGCTGGGATTAACTTATAAGAATTTCAAGTTTGGTATAAGCAAGAACTTTAGATATAGTTACTGAAGTTAAAAAAGCACTAACTTTTTTACACACTGCACTAGTTACAAAACTGGTGCTATCACCACCTGTATCTGACAAATTACTAAAAAACCCGCTGCACACAAGTTTGCAGTTTCATGCGAGATCGGACAGTAATGAGCATGAATACTTCACTATCAGAGCTCATGCTTAGGTCCAACTTCTTACATAACTCACAGAAGCGTACTGTTCTCCCAACATCATTCAAATGTAGCAAAACTGAAGAATTACTTAAATTTGCAAAAGTTCTCAGCCAGTAGGGCTAGAAGGGACAGTTTCTAGAATTTCGTGAGTCTTAGCCATGGCCAAGATGATGATTTTCTTGCAAAACCCGACCCCACTTCTTTGGTAGAGAGGAAGAAGAAAAAAAAAAAAAAAAAAAAGGAGAGACAGACCACCCACCTATCTCAGCCTATCAAAAAGTATTTCCAGCCTATATTCTTTCCCCATTGATTCCTTAGAGATAAACGTTTGGATTCTATTGGGCTTGTTATCTAAAATAATCTCATTTATTACTTCGTAGGAGTATACACACACATATGATCTTTTAAATATCATCTGTTGCGGTGTTGTGAGTTTTAGGAGGCATCAAGGAAGGACAAAAAAAAAAAAAAAAGAAGATGGGAAGATACTATGAAAGTAGATCACAACACACTGCTGTAAGACCCGTAAGCCCTACAGCAACGCAGAAACATCAAAACAGCCGTGTCTAGCCTTCAACGTATTTTTTCCACAGTTTTTCTATTTTTTTCTTCAGCTCCGTCGCACCCGACACTAACGTACCGGGGGGGTGGGGGGGGTGGGGGGCTGGGAGGGAGGCAGCGCCCGCCTCACGGAGGAACGGCAACGCTCCCCGTCCCTTCCCGCCCTCGGGCAGAGGGACACAGGGACACAGGGACACAGGGACACAGGGACACAGCTCCCGCTCGGGCCCAGCGGCCTCGTTACACTCACAACAGGGGCCACAGCTGAGGGGGACTACGGGGCTGCTCTTAACACCACGGTGAGGCACCCTGCCTTCCCCCACGGGCACCAAGCTGCGAGCGAGGGCGCCTCACTGGTCCGGAGCGCCCGCTTCAGGAGCGCGGCCGAGCGCCGCCCGCCACCGGCCCCGCTCCTCAGCGGCCCCCCGGGCTGGGGACACTACACCGCACCCCCCTGGGCATCGCTGTCCTCCCCCCGCCGTGCCCCAGAGGAGGACGAGCTTCCCCCATACTCACAGCTCACTGCTAGCCCTCTCAACGTTCCATTAGCAACTGCTGCCGTTGCTAACCGGGCCCTTCCACTTCCGGGGCGGCGGGGCCGCGCTGCCCGCCGGGAGTTGCAGTTCGCGGCCGGGCCCAGCAGCGCCGCCCCGCTCCGCGCGGGACTACAGCCCCGCTCCGCCGCCTGCCCCCGCCGCCGGCCGCGGTGCCTGCCGGGAGCTGTAGGCGCCCTGGAGCCGGCGCGGCGGGCGAGTGCCGGCGGGAGGACGGTTTCTGCTGCGGGCGGGCGGGCTGGTCGGCGGCACCATGAAAAGGAGAGCAGGGGAGCGGGAGAAAGAATGGAAGGTACCTTCTCTTTGCTGCCCCTCCGCCCTGAGGCGGGCTCCCGCCCGCGGCGAGCGCGCTGTTCCCGCGGCTGCGGCGCGGCTTGTGGGGCTGCGAGGGGCAGAGCGCGCCCGCCCGCGCTCCTGGAGCCGGAGCCCCGTGTGACGTGGCTCCGAGCCCGCCGCGAAGTTTATTGTGAAGGGGAAGTAGCCAAGCACCGAGCAACCAGCCGCAGGGGCACAGCCGGGGCTCCTGCCCCGCCTGGCAGCACAGCAGCCGGCGGCCGCCCCTCTCTGCCGCGGCTCCGCCGGGCCGCCGGCAGCACCGCGCCAGGCCCCGGCCCTGGCGGACCCGCTCCGCGCTGGCGACCCTGCCCTGGCCGCTTTAGCCACTTTGGGCAAGCTGCCCTGGGTGCCGAGTCGCCGCGGGGCCGGGAGGAGGGGCGGCGGGCGGGCGGGGGCTGCTCGGGGCGGGCTGGCTGGGCAGCGCCGCGCTGCTTAGCTCGGACATCGCCGCTTCCCCTTTCCCTCTACGGAGGAGAACCTCGTAACAGCTTTTACAGTAACTAGTAATAAATATTTTTACCTTCTGGGCAAGATATCTCCATACTCCATTCAAAAGGGAGTTCTGTGGTGGTACATTAAAAAAATTAGGCAAGTAAATATATGTTTGTTTTCGCAAAACATCCTCGGTGAATTCACGTAACTGTCATTTTATTTTCAACTTTACAAGCACTTTTACTTTACACCAAGCCTAGGCTAAACAAACTTTTACAGCACCCAAGGTTTATGATGGTTTTGCTCCACAATGTGTGTAGGTGCCATGCTGTTGCATGCCAACGCTCAGGATGTAGTTACACTCTTTAAAAGTAACTCTTAAAGTTAACAAAGTTTGTGTAAGCACAGTGTTGCTGAACGTTTTGCTGTTTCAGGTGCCCTTGGAGGGCTTTTTTTTTACTGCATTGTACAATATTTGACTGCGAGTCCTGATGGTTGTTGTACCCCTGCTGATTATATTTGCAAAATAGTACAGAAAAGCAGCAAGTTGCTTGTTTGAAAGCACAGCGCTGATTTTAGTGATGGCTAATTCCATTATAAATTTAGCAAAAACTTTCTAAAATGGTAATCTGGTTCACCTGTCTTTGCATACAGAACTTACTGGGTTTGGTATTGCTATTAATTTACTGGTTTACATTAGAAATTATTTCACTATAGGGGAAGGGAAAAGGTCTGACCTAAGTTCTTAACTAAATATTTTAACAGAAAAATAACTTATTCACAGTAGTAAGTGTCTTAATTCTTGGAGGACAACCTGATCATTTTGTAATTAATCTTTCTGCTCTCCCTCGTTGCTGAAGGACAGTAACTTCAATGTTTTGTTTGTGCTCAGCTCTTTCTCTGTAAGTGAAACACATGCAGGTGTAAGCTATCCCATCCAATCCAACGTAATTACATTGCAGAATAGAAAAAGGAACCCGGAAGTCTTTTAGCCTATATATTTATGCTATCCATCCAAGGGCTTTTGTCTTTGCAATGTATCTCAAATGTGTTTGGGAATCATTTGCGTTAAGAGGATAATTGCCATTGACAAGGTAATCATTCTGGATGTGTGTGAGGGGGTAAGAGGGTGGAACTGTAAGCTACACTGGCAAATGTTGTGGGAGGACAAAGCACTGAAGAGGTATCAGAGGAGCAATGTTTAGGAAAAACTCAAGGAAGCTAGAGAGAAAAAGTATTGCCTTAGACAGGTTTAGATGTTGCGAGTCCACAGGAAAGGATGAAACTTAAGCAATCCTTAAAAAGAATTTAAAGGTGTGAATACTTATCATATACCTTGGAGGGAAGTTGTAAGTTGGGTGCTACTTGACAGAAGCTTTGAGTATATTGGAAGTGAAGCAAAAGGAGCCTGTAGAATGTCTTAAGAGTAGGTGCCAAAGGAGAAGGCAGCAATAAGAAGTGGACAGAATATACAAGAAGAAATGTATTTGTTCTTTTCACAAGAGCATACTCATACTCGTATTATTTGATACAACTTAATTAGAAATGTAATCTTTCTGCTCCTGGCACTATGCCAATTCACCCTTCACTCCCTAGGTTTAACTGTTGTTCGTTTGTGTTGCTCACCTGAGAAATGCTGTTGGCCAAGGGAAGTGTATAGTCACTGTAGTAGTTCTGCCAAAACTTCCATTTAGGTCCTGATCAAAATATTTCATAGCAAACCAAATATCAGTGGGGTTAACCCGACCTCTTCTGGAGAGTAAGATTTATGAGGCCTACTAATAAGAGGGAAGTGGTTGGATAGAGAAGCTGGTTTGGATTATGTATCTCCTGGCAATGTCTCTGTTCTGGAGAATTGAATCCTGAATAAAAGTCCTTGTTTTGCTACAACTGTGTACAGTTAAATGCTATCTATCAGAAGCCCGGTGATTGGCTTTTGCTTTGTAATTATGCAGTATGTTTCTTATATGTTCTCTCTCAAATTTTCATGTGTATAGCAAGTTTTGATTTATGCTGTTATAGAAGAATATTTCTGTTCCAAGTACATGTGGTAGACATTCTTTAGAGTGCAGTGCTGTCATATAGTAATTTCCACTTTGCAGATCACTCAACTGGATTGAGTAAGATTGAGTGTGTAGCAGAAATGAAATTGTTTATGCTAGTGTTTGGTATTCTAAGCCCAAGAGGAGGAGGACGCAAGTTTGTTCCTGGGAAAAGGGCCTGAAAAATGTTGGGAAACGATAGTCAGAAGTTAATTATTCACTGTCTTAAACACCGTGTTGGGGATGCTAGTGTCCCGTGGGATATTTCTCTGAGTCTTAAGTGGACAGCAAGGCGCAATTATCCTGAAGTTTCTAAACACATCTTTAGAGATGTTGCATGCCATCACCTTCTCGGGTCTTCGCCATAGCAAATATTACTTCTGTGCATAAAACCAAAGCTGTTATAGGAATGTTGCTCATTAGCTGGAAAGGCATTTTAATGAAACCGTCCAGTGGACCTGTGTTTTGTTTGTTTTAACTTAGAATTCAGTTTTATTTAGTATAATTTATAGTTATTTTGATTCTTTTCTCTTTCCACTGCTGGTCAGAGTTTTGGTTAGCTTGCAGTAAACTATTTGCCAGGTGAAGAAAAGGTACCAGGTAAAGTAAAACAAAACACAAGCCTCTTATTTTGTAGTCTATTCAGACTCTTTTCTCCTTATAAACTTGAGAAGAAAGCTGTTTGCTTTTAGAATGTTTATTATCTTGATTAATGTTCACAGGTTAGTTACATAAGCTAAACTTCAGTGTGACTGTGCTCAAGACCTGCTTAGTTTGTGTTTGGGTTTTTTTGGTAAGTTTCAGTGTGACAGATGTCAAGTTTTAGTAACTACCTTTATATGCCTTCTCTTGCCAGCCTTTGCATATTAAGACCTTGGGTCATTACCGTGTGAAAGATAAGATGCTCCCTAGTCTGGAGTATTATTTTCTTTTACTTTAAAAGGATTACATTGACAGGTCTTTGGAATAGACCGCTAAGCCCAGTTCACAATTACCTTATGTAGCTGTTTATGCTAATTCACATTACTGTGAAACCAGAACTGACTACAGAGAATGTATTCCACAGACATTACTGTTATGTTTGTACAGCTCCCAGCACAGCTGGGACCCCAATCCAATAAAGTTACCGCTATACAAATAATAAATGCATCAATATGCACATATCTGAATATTCACAAGGGCTTTTACAAAGATATTCATGCACAATTTCACATTTGTGAGACGTGTTAGACAAAGTGGCAAGGAAATACAAAGCTTTAAATCACACAAAGCTTTGCATGTATTTTATTTACAAGGAGGAAAAGGGAATATACAGTATTTTAGCTGAGATTTTAATGAAAGTCTTATTTTCTGCATCATCCTCATTTTTTCTGGCTGGAAAATAATATATATTTATGAGATTAAATAGATTGCTTCAACATATTAATACTCAGGGAAAAAAAAGAAGCAAATATTCTCAGAGCACTTAAGAGCAGGGGAATGATTTTAGGATTAATGCTGAAAAATGTCACGCATACCATGCAATGGAATATAATGATCTTTAACGTCATATCATAGTTTGTTTAAATATTATGTTCTTTTCTTGTTTCCTGTTTTTGTTTTGTGTCTTAAGGTAAAAAAACCATGCAAAATTTTCTAATTGACAGATGAAATACATTCTTTTAGGAGTTGTATTTAGGAAAATTAAAGTTAATGGAACAGCTTAGATGCAGTTAAGTAAGCTTCTGGTCATGTCATATTTCTGCTTAGGTAAATGGTGTGCGAGTTTTAGCAGAATCAGCAGCCAATATGCCAGTAGCAATTTTTGTGGTAATCGCATTATTGGCCCTTCCCATTATTAATGAGACAATAATTAAGAAATAGTGTTGATAGTCACGTAACACATGATTTGTATATTGGAAATGTTCACGTAGGAGCCTTGCATATGCAGAATAAACTACAAGAAAGAATGAGTGGCAAATGTTCCTTGCTTTTAAATTCGTCACATTCCTGCTGCTTAAATTGCCTCAGCTGCTAATGCTGGAACCATTACAGTAATGGACTCAGCAAATGAAGGAGAACCAAGACATACACACTTTATTACTGGAGGGGTAATTTTCTCTTCATCTGTAATAGCAGCAGTGCCTGGTATTGATCAGACCATCAAGATACTAATCCTCTGTAAAATTACTTGTTATAACTGAAAATGTGTTAATCCAAATCAGTCTGTGTCCTGACTTTCTACTTACTATTGAATACAGACTATTAGATGGTTTATTTTTTGTGATTTAAAGCCTTTGTATTGATAACAGTAGGAGCTTCCTTTGCAAGAGCATGCGCTTAATCTTAGCTATGGCCCAGGGTTGTCTTTCTGTTTTAACTAGAACATCACCCACTTAATTAAGAAGTGCGTGTCTATCTTGCTGCTCTGAATTATATTGGTACTTTAGGCTCTGCAGATTTATTAAACATGTTGTTTTACATTCAGTCTCTTGGTTTTGCTGTAAATAAGAACAGATCTATGCTTCACATTGTAGAATCTTCTAAGATCTTAGAGCAAAAGATGCGAGGAGCATGGATGCTGAAAACACTAATTCCTGTTTTCTTTACTGTGACCTGTAAGGCTGTTGTGTATGAGAGTAATGTAAGAGAAGTCAAATGCTGAGGATCTAAAGGTCTGCAGCTTACTTTGATCTTAGTGATCCACTACATGAGACAGTGAGTGGTGTGGGAGCTGTGCGTATTCCGTATCTGGATACACATATGCACTCTTGGGAAGGCTTCTCCTTTGTCTTTTTCTTTTTTTATCCTTTTTTTTTTTTTCTCCCTCCATCCCTGCCTCATCTGTTTTTTCATAGTCTTGTATGTTAAGATTGTAAGCTCATGTCTTTTACTTGTATAGCCTCTAGCTAACTAGAATTTTGGCTCGGTTGCGTGCCACAAGTATAATAGCTGTTACAGGTACACGATACCTCGTAGGACATGGCTGCATGAAATGGTTCCATTAACCCTGACCTTTCATTAGACATATTAATATGGGCTCCTGCCACATGACAGCCATTGGTATCTTGCCAGCTTATGCAGGGCAAGAAGTATCCTAGAAGTGAGACAAGATGCAGAACTGGTTGATTATTTTAAAGGATCTGGTGGTGTTCCGTGCATTTTTGGATTATTTTTGTTGTTGTAAATTACATTTTTGCTTGGGCAAAGTGAACCATATGTTTATTTTGCCTAACTACCCCTCTGCTTGCTTTCTTTGTCATAATTTAACTCGTTCAACTTGTATCATTTAGAAAGTTGTCACATTTCTTAAAAGTTATGGGAGTATCAATACTTTTGCAGAGGTTTTGATTCCTTGACTGCCTCAGAACACTAATTTTTTTCTCTCCTGTTCTAATAAATACTGTGAACAGAGCATATTTTGCTTGCTTAATTCCAGTTTCCCTGTTGAACAGTCTCTTTACTGTAATTTTCAACACAACATACTAGAAGTGCATACAGTAAAGCATCCTGTGCGATGATGTGTTGATTTGGAGGAGTTGACTTATTCAGCTGAAAGCTATGCTGTCAAATGTAAGATGAACTTTAGTTTTCTGTTGTCATTGTGTACTTGCAACTAGGCTGTTACTAAATGTATGTTCTCAAACAGCAACACTGAGACAAAGAAAACTATCATATACAATCTAGTGTAGGACAGTGTCTAAAAACATTGATGTTAGTTGTTTAGATTCTTTTACAAATATTTCTATCACATAGCATTCAGGAAAATTAAATTTACCTCAAAAAACTGGTGGAAAGTGTGTTGTGGAAAACCTTCCCATTCTCTGTAGAAAATAAAAATTCATGTGGATTAGATATTTTGTTTTGAGTGAAGTTCTTTCTGAAGAGAGATTTTTTGCAAGTGGTTAGCAGGTGATTCAATTTCAGAAAGCTAGGTCGTGTCAGATGTAGGTCACCCAGACCCTGTTTTCTTCTGGTTTGGAGCTTAGCTTATAGTCTTAGAAGTTTCAGATGGGAATCGGCATTTCTGAAATGAAGCTATAGTGAAATGACCCTGCTGCAGGTGCAGTACTGGGCCCACTTTCACTTTTATTTATAGATTTGGAAAACATTTAATGAATGATTATACTTCTCCCTTTTACAACAGGTAGGATTCAGTTTCATCTGACCCAGGTTAGTGAAAACTGGACAGGCTAAATAGTGAATACCTAAAGCTTGTTTCTGGTCTCAGTGCCATTGCTTCAGCTGAAGCAGGATTGGGTTCTTGTGCTTTTAATAATTCATCCATTTCTTAAATGATTTGATTAACCTTTAATGACCATGAGCATCCAAAATACCAGATGATTCTCTTCCCTTCAGTTGAGACTAACAAGCACTATAGTGTATTACCATATTTTATTAGGTTCACTAGTGAAGTGCAAAACATGCTTATGAATATTTATTGGCATTTAAAGTATGGGACATAAAATGTGTATTTGAAGTCTTCAGGATAGAAAATGATAGTGCTGTAATTTCAAAACACTTCTTTTTTAGTTACTTGAGTCTTTCTATAGGAGTAAACTGCTCTACCTTATTTAGCTTAACAGCTGTTTTGCCTTCGTACACATGCTACACCACTTTCTAAAAGAATTACGTCTTTATCTCCTAGAACTTGAGTTTCATTTTGCCCTTTTATCTGCTGCTCATCCCACCATTTTTATTTAAGACTGTAAAGTTACTTCAGTGTGAATGCTGTTGTCACCTTTGCCCTCAGCTAATCAAATAGTTTACCTTGAGGGAAGCATTTATCTCCCACTTCCATTATTATTATTTTCGTAGCTGTAAAGATATATATTTTATGTCTCCAGAAGGGTGTAACAGTGAAACGAGGTATTGATCTGCTGTATTTGGCAATTTCTTTCCACCTTGCCATCGATATCATGTCAGCCTCTGTCTGTACTGTGGTTGACCTCACAAATAGCTCTTTATGTTCCCATTGGATTCAAATGATATACTATGCTCAAAACTAAATCAATGAATGATTATAAAGTTTTTAGTATTATTTCATAACCCCCAGGCAACTGGTACTTCATGCAGTGAATACTTGAAAAGGTACCTGATTAAAATATGTTGCTGATTCTGTTCTAAGGTTTTAAATTTTATTGAAATCAAACATCCCATATTGTTAAATTCAGGGTCTGGTTTGTGTATTTCTGTGCAGATAATAAAATTACTGAAACTTGTGCCTGTAATTTACAGGAGAGGCTCCAGTCTATAATGGCAAAAGATTTTGCTTAAAGCAAAACCCCCCACTTCTGGTGCATGGTGTGTCCTCTCTTTTGAATGCAAAAAATTTCAGGCACTGGATGTTGCCAGTGAAAGATCAGGAATGTTACATTGTATATGCTTATAAGAGAAAAGGTGGAGGTAAAGATCAGGTAAGGTTTTACTCTCCAGAAAGTGAACAGTAAGTTTAAGCAACCTTGGGATTGGAAAACATTGCTATTCCTGCTCTGTAGAATCATACACCTAACAGTTTAACTGGTAAAATTCATGTTCAAATACTCACTTAATAGATTTATTTAGTTTTGAAACTTTGAATGGAAATAGGTAGGATTTTCACAAGCATTTAAAGGACTTTAGAAGCCCAATGTGATGGATATTGATTGTGCCCTCAAGTTGGGCAGGAAGCTTTTAAAAAATCTGCCTGTTGTCTCAAAGTGGTAGGCTGCTTGAAATGCACATCTGTATTTGGAAAGGACGAACTGAAGATTGTGTACAGAAGGACATGCTTATGCAAGTTAATTAAATTACCGCTTGTAGATCTGGAAACAATTTGTATTTGGCTGTATTCTCTTCTGATTTTCTTCCACATTTACTTCTAATGGAAACGATGTTGTTGCAACAGGTAATGATGGTGTTGTGCTCAAAGTAAAGTACTTCATTGGTATCTAAATCGTGTGATGACAAACAACTGCAGATGGCTGCAAAATACTGAACAGGGCACTGTGGTGCGTATGTGTGTACCTAATTGCAGAATGAGAACAGAACAAATAATTTATCTAAAGAAACTATGTAGGAGAAAATTTTTTGGGGCCTTCACTGTAAACGGTGCATGTAAACAACAAGGTAATGAGCATCTTTCTAAGTTGGAAAGCTTACTTAGAGTCAGAGTTTAGATAGACATTTCTAATGGACTCTTTTAAAGAAAATTAGGATTTGTCAAATGTAACAATTGCAAGACGTTTACACAGAAAAAATGTGGAAGGTTGTTCCAATGACATAGAGTACTTCAATTATGTAAAAACACTGGAAACTATACCTAAGTTCTGATCAGTTTGAAATGGTTTTTGTAAGTCTGGCATTTTTCTGAAGTATAGAAGAAAAAAAATGATTTACTGCAGCTATTAAAAAATTTTAAAAATCCACTTCTGTCTTCTATCCAGGTAGAAGCCAAAAGGTAATTTTTACTAAATTTGTTATTTCAGGTTTTGTTTTTACTGAATATAATGGAACTGCCCTGATAGGAGGTAAGATCAAAAGGCAGCTCCATTCCCCACTTCCCAGCCATTCCCTTGTCAATCCTTTAGAATAAGATGGGTTGAATCAGTTGTGTGGCTCCTTGCATCTTTGTAATAGGGAAGATAAACTTTTGTTTTGGGTTTTTTTTTTTTTACTGTGATGACTAGGTCAGTAGGCAGTTACCTTTAATAGGTGTTCAGTGCTCTGGTTTTTGCCCTGGCATGCAAAATTTAAAAGTGTACCATATTGATGGTTTTGTTTCCTTTTGAACTTCATGAAGATGGTGGTAGCTGAACCTTTCAAGAGGAAAACTGCGGGGACAAATATTAGTTTGCACAGATTTCTCCTGTTCCTGAAAACAGAAACTGTTAAACTTCTGCATTGTGAAGCTTGGAAGCTTTCTTGTATGTGCTGTCTGTCGTTTCTCGTACTTCTGTTGCTGGTGTCTGAAAAATAGTCCTGTGATATAGTCATATGGACATCAGTCTTGGTTCAATGGAAAGTGTTTACGGAAACCATTTATACCTAGGCAAAAATGAGATAAAAGCAGATTATGAGTATTGCCAATGTTTTGATTTTCTAGTCTTATATTTCACTTCAGAAGTCTTAAAAAGGCTTTTACTTGCATCAGTAAAAACTTGTATTCCTGGATGTGTTCCTCTTTAACCAGTTTGGCTTGAATGTGTTATGGGGAATTTCTGTGTATTTGGGAACAGAGCTATTCCGTTCTTGTGGGTTTCTTTGCTTTATTAGTATTCATATTTTCAAGTTATGTTCCATGAGCTTTGCTCCAGTATTGTTGCAGGTAAGAGCTGAAACTTGTATGAAATTTCCTGACTCCAGCAACTGATACTTTAGAAAACTTCTCATAATCACTTGACTGTTGCAAGTTGTGGTGCTTGCGAATATATATGACAGAGTTTTTAGTGGCATACTAGCCTAAACCCTTGTAATAATAATAATAAAAAGATATTGTTGGTCAGTCTTACCCTGAATCGTTTTAAAAATGTCTTAAGTTACTGAAGTATTTGTGTTATATGGTGTACAGCTGTGGCTCCTTAGAGTATCTTCTCATCTCATATTATTTCATAAGTTTATCCTCACAAAACATCTCTGTGGTAGGGAGGTATTTTCCCCTCTTCTGCAAATGGAAGTTAAAGTGCAGGGAAAGTTTAGCTTTCTCATAATAAGAAAACTGATAGAGTCTGATAGGCATCAGGTACGCTGCTTATGTTCCTTGTGACTGAGTGGTGTGTGTGCAGTAAGTCCAGTTCAGTCAGACAGAGCTTGAGTACCTAAAATAGCTTGTGTGTGTGCACACGCGCGCACTGTGCAGCTCGTGATGGAAGAGCCAGGAAGTGCAGTAGCATGATGCTCTTGAACAGTGAAGAGTGAAGTCAGGACACATGGAGTTTAAGATCTGGAAATCTGAGACTAATACAGAAGTGCTCCTGAATTGATTTGGACCTCATTATAAGACAGAAAGAGTTGAAGCAACTGGGGAAAATGGATGTGTAACCAAGCAAGTCCTCTAACAATTAAAGCATGCTTTTTTTCCTCCCTCTCACCCTTCTAGAGTGTAAAAGATGCTGATGAGCATTCCCCAGATTTAAAATGTCTGCTATAGATTGGACCCTCTTGCCTATGTAGAAAAGCCTTGAAATTCGTCCTTGAGTCCAAAATAAGTTGAATTATGATTTCATGCTTCTGGCTTCTTGAAAGCCATTCATTGTGATCAGGACACTAGGTTGGTCGTAATCAATTATTTGAAAAGCATTGACAGTATGACTTGTGCAGTAAAACATACAAATGTAATTCCCGCTTAAAGAGTTTGTGCTCTGTGTGTGTGTGTGTCTGTGTACATGACAGACAAGAGGTTTTATGCTTCATGATCCACACGCATTCCTCATAAATAATGACAATTCATTTTCTCTTCGGGTTGCAAAGTGCAGTTTGTGAATCGGGTCTTTAATGTGTTGGTATCATGACAGAAATTGGTGCAAAGCAGTAATGTCACAAGTGGGATAATACCAGTGACCCAGCAAAAAGAAACAAGCACTTTGCATGTTGATCTGTTTTGTTAAAGGGCAATATTTGGCCCTGTAAGTGCAGGAGAGATGGGCTGTTCATGAAAAGGGCAGAAAGAGCTAACCCATATGATCCTTTGTCAGCCTGATTAAATTTAGTGTCAAGCATTCATTCATGTGAAAGATGAGCGGCATCACTGTTTATCTAATAAAAAAAAGTATTTCTATTTTTCCTGAAGTCTTTTATATGTTAATAGAGGCAAACGTGAACATGATCACATAATTTAAGTAGTAAGTAAAAAATACACATCTCTAGTGGCAATGGGTTAAAAGTAAGATGTATATGTTTTATGCAAAATAATGCAATTTCATTGTTAATCATGCTGTTCAAGCCATAACTCCACACAAAACAATGCTTTTAAACAAATAGAAAATGCTGTTATTGTACCATTTATAACAGAAATGCTTAGGATCTTTAGAGGCTGATGCAAAGTATTTATTTGCATGCTTTAATGTATGCTGCTATTGTATGTTAATATACAAATACAGAATTGAAATTACAGGTGATTGTGTTAGTCCTAATTATAAGGTGTTAGGCTCTGTTTTTTAATACTGGAAGAAGCCCCAGATATTTAGAACAAGGGGTACAACATGTAATTTTGGAAATAAATCAGTGTTGTTACAAGAAGATCGAAGAATTTCTTGTGGAATAATTAAACTCTTAAATATTAAAAGAAGGAAAAGGGAAAAAGTTTAGGTGTCTTTCCCCTCACCCTTCCTGCCCTGCCAAATCTGGCTTGCTTAAAACAGCTGCGGGGAGTACTGTTAAACGTTATAGTTTGCATGCATTTGTGATTTGAAATATATATATATATATATATTAAAAAACCAGTCAAATTTAAGAGAGACAGTTTGAATGGCACGCTGTCAGTTTGGCTCTTCATGAATTGGCAGTGGTCTCATTTAGGACCTTCAAGTATGTGTCTGCCTGGACAGAATGAGAACATTTTGCATGTTCTTCAGAAGACAACCACTCCTTGCTGCCTCACAGTACTCAGTGGTGCATGACAGTTGCCCTTCATTGCTGTCTTCTTCGAACTTAACCTTTGACCGTCCACTTAGTTGCTGTGCAACGCTTGGAGCAGGCCAGGATGTTCATGAATGACGGGCATTGGCCTGCAACGTGCTTGTCATTATTTGACTGTCAAAAGTAGCCTGCCATTGGGCTCCATCAAGGTTTGAAACCTATGTGCAGCAGTCCATATTACTTAACTTCCAAGACTGTCAACAGAACGATCAAATGTGCATAAAAAAAAAAAAAAAAAGTGTGTTGAATAAGTCTTTGATCATAATATAGGGAGATATTTTTTTGTGTGTGCTAAATGTATTCATATGACTTTCACAGGGCCAAGAGGTTGAATCTGCTGCCATGGTAAAAAGTGAACTGTTGTCTCCTGTGGTCTAAGTTTCAAATAGCACAATTTAGATTTGAACAGCTCTGCCAGTTAAACTCTCAGCTTGTCTTGCGTATCCTATCAGCTTTTCAGCCAGCAGTGTAAGCAGCGAGATACTAGACCAGTGGTGCCTGAGGTTAGCTGTCAAACTGGAATGTTATTCTGGATCTTGCTGTAATGTAATATTATAGAAGGAGGTCAGGCTGTGTGATTTGTAAAGCAGTTGTGTGAACTTAAAATGACTGAAGTGTTGTTTTTCGGGTACTTTTTTTTTTCCTCTTGAAAGAGTTGAAGAGAAGATAGAATATATTGTGAAAAAGTAAGAAACCGAAGGCAATGTAAAATGGTTATTTTTCTCTCAAGTACAGAATATGGTGCATAAAACATCATCAAAATTCAACATGAAGAGTCAGTAAGGCTGAAATTAACTAAGTAATAAATGCTTGACATCGAAAATATTTAACAGGCAGACACATTTGTATCTTCTGGTAATGAATGCTGAAGACATTTGGGGCTGAACCTCATACTTAATTTAACGAATGGGATTTGTACTCCTGGGTTAATTAGGAACATAAGCTTGGTGTGTAGGTAAATCACTTATGCAAAGTACCATGTATTAACAAATACCTTCAATTGCTTCATGCTTGGAAGAGTCATATCCTGCTTTAGTGTAATATTCACTATTCACTTGGGCAAAAGCCATCTGTAACTGCAATTTATTTTATTGAATTTCAAACCTGTTTTCTTCTCTCAAAATATCCCAGTTCCTTTGCAATTGAAATGGCATATCAAAATGACATCACAAAATATAAGTATCAGCTTGAAAAAACAGAGATTCACTAGACCTTGTTAGTAATGACTTCTATCCAAAGCATAAAAATAGCATTATCTTGCTAACTGGTTATGGAATTATTTTTTTCTTCATGTTTCAAAAGATCTTCATGCTTATTTAGAAAAAACAATAGAATCATAGGAAGTGGTTAGTGATTAGATTGCTTAGAAACAAAAA
Organism: Falco cherrug; assembly: GCF_023634085.1. Taxonomy (NCBI): domain Eukaryota; kingdom Metazoa; phylum Chordata; class Aves; order Falconiformes; family Falconidae; genus Falco; species Falco cherrug. The sequence goes on along the minus strand of NC_073710.1, from coordinate 5,356,951 downwards.
GAGTGTTATTTTCCTAATGTTTTTACCCTCTGTATTTTCCAGACTAGGTGGTTGTTGGTTGGGCTTTTTCTGCTTGCAATGTCATTTGCAAGAGACCTGAGTTCAGATGCACTAATCGAAAAAGTTAGATTGTGTCATGGAGATCTCTTAGTCTTTGGTCTTCTTGCTCTTAATCTTAAATGCTGTTGCTGTTTTGTAATTGTCTAATCCTTTGATTTCAGTCTTTGTTAATGCATTAATGTGTCACTAGTCTGAACTGGAGTGTAAAGTGCATGCATTGAGATGCGTGTTTGCCTATATATATGTATAGATGCGTGCCATAAATGTACAAAACTCTTTGGCAAATAAAGTGGTCTGATACTAGATTTAAAAATCATGTTCTTCTACTCACTTTATTTTGGTCATAAAGTTGCTGTTACTAAGTTTTGATTTGTGTTTGTCTCCTCCTGTGTAATGTATACGTGCGCAGTATGTTTTGGTGAAGGAGGACTGAATTTTAAAAGTGTATATATGCAACTGCAATCATTTAAATGTGTTTAAGTATACAAACAAGCAATGAGCTCTTAAATAATGGGCCACTGTGTTCATTGATATGGTCTCTGAACTCAGAACTACTTTCTTGGCCTCTTCATGGTTTAAGAAAGTATAACCAAAACAAATAGAAAATTTGACCAGACTGTTTTCAAAATAAAGGCATGTTATTTTCCCTTTCAGGAAGATGTTGCTTTAAGAAAGTGTAACCAAAACAAATTGAAAAATTGAGAAGACTGTTTTCAAAATAATGGCATGTTATTTTCCCTTTCAGGAAGATGTTGCTCTTTGTTTTACCTTACAAATCAAGGTTTAATAAATGGAATTAATAATACTATTTGTAGTTGGGTTCCTGGGAAAAAAAGTTTAGACTCTTCAAGCACAAATCTATTATTTCACTTTAAGTATGAAATACCTGTTCTTCCGCTAACCAGAGGCGGCTCTTTTGCCCATTTTGAAATAACATTTTACACTTCAGTGCAGAGGAAACTGATCATCATTGTGCAGTTTATGGCAATGTGTTCACATCTTTATTTTTCCAAATACAAAAAGTCCTTTTGTGAATGCTGTCCAGCCTGTGTAATAACTAAGCAATTTGTGTTGATGTTCTTGCTCTTCGCCTGCAGATCTTTTTGCTTTACTGCTATTTTAAAAGGATGTAGAGAAACCATTTTGTTAACAGAAAATGCAATGAAAAGTAAGTTTTAATGTACAGATAGCTAAGTATTAATAATTACGATGTGGTTTCTTTTCTAATTGTCCCAAAGGATATAAAGAACATTGCCATAAGTGTTTTCCAACTTTCTTTAGGCATTAGAATCAAATGATTGAAAGTGAAAACACAGTGAATAAAGAAAACAGCAGTTAAGTTTTTGTTATGTGTTCTGAATTAAGAGTATCCTGACTTGAAAGCAAAATGTTTTAATTGAGTGAAGAAACTTCTGAAGTTGTTTTCAGAATGACAGGAGGTGTATGTGTGCTTTTCATTTCAACTTCCAAAAGTGTTCAAAAACTGCATACCTGTACTTGAGAGGTTAAACATCCATGATTCTCCATGGTGTTATAGGAAAAAAATAAATCCTATTACCAAAATAAAAGCGAGGTAGATACCTTAAGGGAAGTGCTTTGTTGTCACCTATACTCTCTGCAGTACAAATATCAGCTTGTCACAAAGGTTGAGACCTTTGTAGTGCATTCTTTCAGGGTACAAATCTGTCTCTCTTCTGGCTTTAATGCAATAGCTGTGAAATATCTGTATTAGGTAAAATAGAGGTTAAGGCACCTTAAGGGCACTGAATTCTTATCTCTTTTTACTAGCAGTGGTGTCAACATGTACTAAAATGTGATGACCTGCTCTCCTCTTTGATAAAAAGGAAAATGACCTGTCTACTGTGGGGGGTGATAGTGTTGCCTGGGGCAGATTATATTGTCACCTTCTTCAGTATTGGTGTGTAGAAAAATAAAAAAAGGCCAGGATATTTCTGTTTACCATAGAAGTATTTGACATTCCTAGCTACTGATAAAATATACTCAGGGGTAGAAAGAAGGAACTGGTTTATGCTACTAAACAAGGTTGCGAAGAAATGCAGAGATTCTTTATAGTGTAAGCCCTTGGTGTCACAGGACATGTGTTACATATCAAGAGATTCCTTTGGACCGCTTCAGACACTCAAGGTTCAAATTGTGCATTTAACCCTACTTTCTGCTTTCTGTGGCCTTTTGGTATACAAAAAGCTGACATCTCTTGAGTCATGGGGCTGTTTTGTCTGGAGAAGAGGAGGCTCAGGGAGACCTTATTGCTCTCTACAAATACCTGAAAGGAGGTTGGAGTGAGGTGGGGCTGGTCTCTTCTGCCAAGTAACAAGCAATAAGACAAGAGGCAACAGACTCGAGCTGCGCCAGGGCAGGTTTACATTGGGTATGAGGGAGATTTTCTTCACCGAAAGGGTGATCAGGCATCAACACAGGCTGTTGGGGAGGTGGTGGAGTCACCATCCCTGGTGGTATTTAAAAGACCATAGATGTGGCACTTAGGGATGTGGTTTAGTGGTGGACTTGGCAGTGCTGGGTTAATTGTTGGACTCTGATCTGAAAGATCTTTTTCAGCCTAAATGATTCTAGATCTTGAAATTATGGTGTACCTGTGCATTGAGCAACTTAGTTTAATCATGCACTTAGGTAATACAAGTAACAATATTTCTTATATTCTAGAAATAGCTGGTGTCTTTGTAGTATTCCAAAGCATTTATAGTTATGTAACAATTAATTTAGCAGTTACTATGGTTAGTCATTTACTGTAACTGAGTGATAAAAATACATGAATAACTTTGGGAGTTGATGACAACTGTAAGAGCTGGAACGTCTCAAACTGTTAAATGTACTTTAAGCTATTAGTAACATTTCTATGGCATTCTGTAAACTAAATGAAGGAGCTCTTCGTGCTAATCAGAACTGGACTTCAGGATGAAGGAAAGATTTCTGTTGTGCTCTTTATCAATATTTAAGAATAGGGTGTGTTTCAGCTTTCATTCACACTTTGCAAGATGGTAATGGCATGCAGAAGGTGCTTCTTGTGAGAGTTACTTTCATAATCGTTTTGTCTTTGGTTTGAAAGCTTTCTGAGATATGATGAAACAGGTCCATAAATTAGATTTGTTTACAGCATCCTTTTAAAAGTACAGTATCTTTTACCAGTGCTTTACTGGGAGCTCTGTGGGCCTTATGTCTGAATCAGTCACTTCTATCACTTATTCCTTATCAGTCAGAAAAGCCTGAGAATTAATCTGTAGTTTGTTGAAGCAATGAAAACGCATAACTCTATATAGTTTAACTTTTGGAAGTTGAAAAATAAATGATTAGCTTAAAATCTGGCCACTTAGATGGGCTAATTTGGTGCTTGTTGACGAGTGTTCAATAAAAAATAAAAAAAAGTTGTTACTGGAATGAAATTCCAGGGTATAGGAAATTGACTTCCTATTGCCAAACTGGTACTTTTTTTGTAACACTGAAATCTGTGGCCAAAATGTGCTTTTTTTTTAATTGTTGTTTCTGCGTGAAGTAAAGCTGTGATATCCGTAAGAGAAAGTGAAAAAGTTTCTTTAAAAGGCATGGGAGCCTCTTAAAGTGTAAAAAGCATAAACCTAGGCCTAGTTTCTGCCATTTGCAAATGAAACTCCTGAAACTGTGTATAACCTGAAGCTCCAGGTATTCATAAAGGTGGTAGAAATCTGTTGATACTGGGTTGAATTACAGCAGAAAAAGATGAAACTAGGAAACAATTGTTAACACATTTAAATCAGATCAATGAAGTGTCTTGTTAGATCCTGGATGTTCTGGTATTATATTCTTCTTCAGAAGCCTAAACAGTTTAGCTTTCATTTTCCCTAATTGTTTAGAATATTTTTTAAATTTTTTTTTAAGGAAAAGGACATAGCTGTCAGACCATCCTGAGAAAGGACTTTAAGCAGGCAATTCTTTTTATCTTGTTGAAATGGTACTTATGCTGGGACAATTTTGCCTCAGAAGTCTGCAGTAGCCTTGAAGTTGGTGCTTTGCCATGGTATCAAGTGCTATAAAGTTGACTTCCACTTGAAAGTATTTTGAGTCTGATGAGTTAATGAATTAAATAGAGTTTATTTTTAACTATTTAAAGGATAGCAATATCTGTGGAAATACCAATTTAATCCTTATAACTTTAGCTATGGTTACAAACCGATACATGGATTAAAAAAGTGAAAGAACAGTTAAATCCCAAGAATTTGGATTTATCAAGTGTTCTAGAATGTTTTTAATGGTAACCTAGAAAGATGGTAGCTAGATATAAAGTAAAAGCTTATTGCTTTACAGAACTTTTCTCTTTCAGTTTCTGAGTGTATATGGAATGCAATATTACGTTGACTCATACTTGGCTGGCCCTCATTTTACATGAGTTTTGAGAAAGTGTTCAGAAATTTGCATTAACAAGCCCACTTACTGACCATCTGTTTTGTTTGTTTCATAATCTCTGTGGTTTTTAATTTTTTCTTTTAAATACTTTTATTCCAAGGCATTTAAGTCAAGATCTGGAGATAATCCAGTTCTTAAGAAAAATAAATTAGAGAATGAAATCAGTAGTGGAGGCAGGCAATGAGTGATGAAGGAACAAAATATGAACTCAGCAAATAGGGACTTGCTAGAAGATGGTAAAATATTAAGGCAATGTGGTATTTTTTTTGCCGAGATTAAATAAGCAGAAAAGTGACACAAAATTGAGTGATGGAGAATCAATAAGACATGAATTAAAAAGCCAGACACCTAGTGGATTCCAGTGTAATATCCAAGCATTTATTTGACCAGAATGTAATGAGTGAATGTTATGTAAACTATATATAAATGAATATACATGTGCATTTTGCTGTTTAAAAGATTTACTGTCATTTTGTGAAAAGGAGGTATTGCCGTAAGGACATGTGAAGGGCTGACAATCCAACTCTTGTCACAAGCTGCTCTCTCCAGCCACGTTTGTATGACTGCTGTGCCAAACGGAGGAGGAGGAGCAAGTCTTTTGTAAACCCAGCAGCCTGATCAGGAGGAGGATGCTTTTGCTTCTCTCCTTGTTTCCCTCACCTTTAGTGGTATTGGAACTGAATTTTAGAAAGAGAAGGTTGTGCTTGTGCTATTTTTAATATTTAGATTAATTCAGGTGAGGCTGTTCAGCAATATAAGTGCATCATTTTTTTCAAAGGACAAGTAATTTTTTTACTTGGGCATCTGCTGCTTCCTGTTTTATGGAAAGTAGTGAGCAGAGTGAGTAAGTGACACTGAGGGAAAAAAAAGTGTGTGTTTGTTTTTTTAGCATAGAATGTTAACATAGCTACAATAAAGAAAACCAAAAACAATAACAAAACAAAAAGAAGGGCTGGGGAGAACACATGGCCTGCTCATGCATAAGTACCTGCTGAGACATGGTGTTGAGTCCTTTAGAGAGGTACCTGGCTGAAAAGGTCTGAATTCTTCTGTCAGAGGAGAGAATGTTCAGGACCTCTTCACTTATTCTCAGAAAATCTCCTTTGTATGTGAAATCTTTGCTCTTGGGACCCTGGGCCTAATCTTCTCTCCTTTCTAATTTAGTTTTGGAATTCCTTGTTTGAGAATTCCAGATTTCATCTTCATGTGCAAACTGGTAGAATTTTGCATGCATAATAACAGCCTAGTGACTTCTTGACAGTGCCAGTGGCATGATTAATTCCCATGCATAATATATTCAATCAACCTGTGCATATGTAGTGACAATATAAGCAAAGGGGAATGAAGGATCCCTATGGATGATTTCTGGGAGAGAGCTCTTGTCTTGCTGTCAAATATGTTTGCCTCTCCCTAACTCCCCACAGATCTCTTTCTGCTTGGGCTTTATGCCAACTGCAGCATCTTCCCCATCTGGTCAGTATCCTGAAGCTGGACCACACCCCACCTTCCTTCATCTCTAGCTGGCAAGTTTGTGTGACTCTTGGTCACACAGAAAATGTGAAATAGATGGTATTTTCCTAAGGAGCCCTTATATAATAATCACTGGTGTTTGCCACATTGAGTCTTTTCCTGTTAATAAATAAACACTGTTTACAGAAAATCATGCCTGGTGTTTCGACTGCAGCAATTTTGTATCAGCTGACTTAGTGCATCATGTCCCAGGTATCAGCACTTTTATTGTCATTCTTAGAAACTAGCCAGACTTTTCTTGGCTAACCTTATAGTGTAACTCAATTGTGTTTGTAGCATGCCATATAGTTTTTGGTGCTTCTACAGATACTTTCTAGGCATTATTACATACACAGTAGTAAAAATGTTAAGATATTGGAGGTAATTAAAAGATTTTTAACTGACCACCAAAGCTCTCAAAATTAGAGAAATTTTCTCTAGAAAAATAATTCTCTAGAAAATTACCTCAATCTTATTTGTAACATGAGCAGTTGCTCTTGTAGGCTTTAAACTGGGATCACGTGGTGCCTGTAAATGTTAACAAGAAGCCTTAGAGAACTTAACTGACAAGCCAGTATAGCTTTATGACAGTATGCTGGAAAAACTGTGTATGTCATATTTGTAGCTACATATATGGAAAGGTATAGTACATTTTGTGAACTGTAGTTTTTAGGCAGGTATAATGATTTGGTGTCGTGTGCTGCACACTTTCCTGTATCATGGTAAACAACATATTTATTATGTCTATCTCATTAAATTAATAAATCAAGTAGGTTTTGCAGCTGTGTTTAAGACAGTAACTGGATAAAGTATAATCTGAATTCTGGCTGGTTACCAATGTTTATCAGTGATGAAAAATTACAGATTAGTCTGTGTTTCTATAATCAGAACATTTACACAATGGATATATTGTTACAGTTGTCGTTTTAGTTCTGATTATTGCTCAGTATGTCTATTGCAATTTTCTCATTTACAGCTGTTATTGAGCTCCATGTGTAATAGATGGAATTACTTTGTCCGCCATTTATTTTATGAATAGCCTACAGAGACATTAGTGTTTAATAATATTATCCATTTAATGTACACAACAGTTTATAATATGGATAGATGAATAATGTGTTGCACTATTTAAATTTTATTGGAACGAGATAAATAGATCTAGTGCATTTTGTTGGTAAAGGCAGTCTAAAGTCATCTGGTGGATTTAAAAAATGTCAGTTCTAGGCAAAGTGATTGCAGCTACTCTGTTATCTAATATGTGAATAAAATAATTTAGATTAAACACTGTTTTGGGTTTGTTGTTTTGGGGAGTTTTTTTTGGACCAAGAGGAAAATTACCTTTTGAAAGGCAGAAGTGAGTATCAACTGTTCAACTTCTTTTTTTAAAGGGGTGTAATCTGCTAATAAAGGGAACTAGGTGGGAAAACCTTGGCAATTTGGTTTCTCTGCCAAGTAGCGAGGAGGTGTACATGACGTGTGTATCTCCTATTAAATGCAGCTAAACTAAATTTACCAGTTTGGTAAATATGACATACAGCTCTATTGAAATAGGAAAAATAGCAGCATGTATATAAGGAAGCAAAGTAAGGCCTTGGCCAATGTAGTATCCCTCCTCGATTTAGGAATTCTGATGGTTTCTTGCTTTTGTCTATTTTTTCACTTCATACACGTATTTTTTGAGAGAGATTTGAGGAGCTTGCACAGCAGTGCTGATTCTTTTCTTGAGTTGTGTTAACTTTGCTTCCCCCACCGTTAATTCATAGTATTCGGACTGTGTACTTCAAGATGAGAGAGAGACTGGACTGTCCCTCTAAAGGAGCAATCAATAATTTCCATAGGAAAATAGATTGGATTGTAAAATTCTGGTTTATGCTTGGATTGTCTGGTTGCCAGTATTGCTAGAGGAAGATGGTAAACAAGAAGCTTTGGGACTCCTCCTGTTTACATACAGGATTTGTCTGTTTGCCTCCAGCTTTTGATTCACCTTCGGTTTTCCAACAGTAAAAAGTATTTGTGTGTTACTGAAGCACAAGTTACTTTCACTTCTTGTTTATCTCTCGCATCAGAAGGTGGGCATTAATCAAATTTCGGCTAAGTGGAAATGACTTTTAGGCAGTTGGCTTCCTATCTCTTCTTGTTCTCTGTCTGCTCTTTTGGCTTAGATCAACATAGGCAGGCTTGGATTTTTAAGCTTAAAAGGGAAAGAATCTTTTTTTCCTAATTTTCTTTTCTAGTCTGATTGTATGAAAGAGAAACTCCTTAGCCTGTTTTGTCTGATTAAGTAGGGCTTTTCTAGGTTGACTCCTTAAGATACTGTTTTTGAAAATGTCATTGTATCACAGGTAGTAAGGATATGCTTTGATTTCATGAAAATGTGTTGGAATATTCATTCAGTACATAGAGGAACCATAAGTAATAGCCACAACTAAGGGTTTTTTCAGTTATTTTTTCAGTGTAGATAGGCACTTAAACATAAAATCTCCAATTAATGTTATGTAGAAGTTATGCTGTTTGAGTCAGCAAAAATGATGTTCAGAGTTCTGGCAGTGTATTTAAGTAAGCAAGAATAGCAGTTCTGGTATTTTCCTCCTTGTGCTAAGACGAGTTTGATAGGCAGAGGTGTAATATGTGTTAGACCAGCTTGTAAGGTTATAAAAGTTAGGCAAGGCTGAAGAAGGGCCCGTGTGCCCTAAAGGTAGTCTGACTTTGCTTAGTGGTTCTGGGTTGCTTTATAATAGACGTACTGCAGCTATTACCTTGCCTCCAACTGGCACGGCTACCGCAGCACATTGCAGTTTGCACTAGCTCCCCCCGCCCCCCCAGCGTGTGCTTCATAACAGGCAAGCTGCACTATGCACACCAGTTAATCTTTGTTGCTGAAGTTGCACAATTCATCTGTTGTTTAACACCACAGATCTCAAAAGAACTCCCGGAGATGTTTGGCATACTCAGTCTTGAATTTTTAATGGATTTTAAAATTATGTTTTTTAACTGTGTGGCGAAGGGTTTAACTGAGCATGTACAGGAAACTCTCGGTACACCTATGGACATCTAGGGGATTCTTCTGCTAAATAAAATACCCAGTCTTCCTGTCGTACGAGGTATGTCGTCATAGTTGTGCATTCACAATTTTTTTAACATTACTGATACATGGTCATGTAAACTCTGTCCATTCTGAGCTACAGCATAGTGCAGGGATTCATAAAAGCAGTGATCTACTAGAATTTTAGGACCTCCAGAGGACTGCAGAGAGCTCTCTGCTCTTTTACCTCTAGTCCCTAAAAGTACCTGATGTTTCAGTGAAAGGTAAGCTGTACGCACCACAAACACATGCTTTGCTTCCAGCCAGTTGTAAAATATTGTAATTTTCTTTCTTAAAAGAGTGTGTTACCTGTTTTTTGTTTGGGCCCATCTATAATTCTATTGCAAAGTAAAGTTAATTTACTTCCAGCTCTTATGTGATTTTTTTTTTCCTCATTTTTTTAAAATGTACAGCTTTTAGAAGTTATGTAACAAATGAAGATTAACACAAAATTGGTATTTTAGCAGAATAATTTTGGCACCTTCAATGTTTCCTTTGGTTACTCTATCCTTTCTTTTCACAGATTATTTTTTTTTAATTTTTTTTTTTTTGCTTACTACAGAAAAATTACATCAAATGCAGGATAACAGAACACTGTCAAACTAAGAAGGTTTTATATGGACAGCATTAGACAGGAGCAGAAAGATCCAGTGCACTAATAGGCACGCTCACATGAGCTACCTAGTCCATTGACAGTTTTTTCCTTTGTTCTCCCTCTCGACCCACTTTCTGCCAGTGATTTGTGACATATTTTGTAAGAGATCAAATAAGCCTTTGACACCTGATTGCAATGTAGTACTTGTTTACAGTTGCATTTTTGAAGGACCTCTAGACAAGATGGAAGGTTTAAGTTAAAGTAATTAAATTTGCATCTGCTCTGTGACAGGAATTTTCTTATGTATGCATCCTGTTGAGCAACTTTTACTGTAATTGGCGATGAAGTACCAAAAGAAAGATGCAGGTAGACAAAATCATTGTTGCCTACTACTACAATCTGTCATTGTATTTCATAGGAACTGGCTTGTACCTGGGTTTGTGCCTCATTCTCTAAAATACAGGAACGCCTACTTTTATTTGGAAGGGGAAGAAAGAGATTTCCAAAGCATTGGACCTTTCTCTGGGTCCTTTGACGCTGCTTAAGTGAGGTTAGGTATCTAAAATGCCTGTAGTTGCATTAGTCTCTTTAAGAATTGCTTTTGTTTTCTTGAATGTTAGTTGGTATTTGGTATCTGCCTTTTTTGTTGTTTTGATTTTGGCATGTTTACCTTTCTCCTTGGGCAGATTCCTGAGCTGTTTGATAGCTGTATAGCTAGGCACTGAACCTATTTTTTCTGATTTTCTCGAACATTAAAGGTAGATCTGATGTGGCATGATGTAGCTGTGCTGAAGTTGCCGGCGTTGTACTCTCTTTGCCTGGATCCAAGTTTAACCAGATGTTATCGCTTCTATATCTGCAGATGTCATTGTTTTACAACAGACTGTTTTTGTTTATGTGCTAGTTTAGGGAAAAAATTAATATATGATTGAAATTATTAATATGAGAGTGTCTTGATGTATTTTGAGTCTTGAAACAATCTTTGAGGAAGAGAGACGGCTGGAGAAATAAGCCTTAGGAGAACTGATTTGGTAGTGTTCAAAGCAAAATTAGGATATTAGCACTGGAAATAGAATAAAAGGTTCTTCTGGCTCCATGTCAGTTCTAACAGCATATCTTACTGGTTAGCACTTTATAATACTAGTAGCAATGATACCCCTCCCCCCCAAAAAAAGCTTTAAGAAATCTAAGCTATCACTTGAAAAATACAATGGAAAGTTGGTTGGGTTTTTTGGGGGGAGGTGGTTTTGTTGGGGTTTTCCCCCTCTCTCTCTAGCTATCTGTTACCAATGCGTGAAATGTTTAGTTGTCTTTTCAGAGGTTTCAGTAGAAGACTTGTAGTGGGCTTTGATAAGAATTGGCTATAACTTTTAAGTAATTGGGTTACTAGTTGACCAGTAGATTAAAAAAAGCAAGAAGCACTGAAGTTTGTTAGCGTCCCACAGTATTCTTCATCTTACAGTAGCTCTTAGAGGCCTTAATAGCCCCTCTGTTTTACCACATGCTATGCATGTGGTCACTCCCAGTTATGTGTAAAATTCTCATGGGATTAAATGTGGCATTGAATTTTTGTTCACATTGCACACCCCAAAATTTCTGTGGTTCTCCCCCTACACCTCCCTTGTAGCTGTTTAGTCCATATGAAGGAGGACTAGGTTGCTGTTAGTTGGTGGAACTCTCAGGTACTACTTAAATTCACTTTATTCTAGAACCATCTGCACATGAATTATGCTCAGTAGAATTTTTTTTTAAGCAAATTTTATTTGGGGGAATGCTACCTTTTGTGTATTCAGTTCATCACAAATTTGTTAGTAGCCCGGTCACTGTCAGCAAGCTTTTCTTAATGTGTAGTTTTGAAGTAACTGTCTATTCTCCAGACGGTATTTAGTACTGTCAATGAGTTATCATGTTTCATTTTTTTCCTGAGCTGCTGTCAGGTACTGTGTGATTCCCAGGATCCTTATGTTCCCTACCAACATGAGAATCTTTTTTTCCTTTTAATGTGATAAAGGTCAGTGTTAATTCATGTAAGTCAGGAGGCAACAAAGACACACTAAGTAGACTGAAGAAAATTAAGATTATTTTCTTCTTGTAACTTTAAATGTGGGCCCTGATTTAAAAGATAAATTAAGCTGAATTTTAATTTTCTATTAGCATTTTAAAAGCTAAAGAACTATTTTATAGTTGTTTTGAATTTACCATGATTATTTCTTCTCCATTCTTTGTGGTATATTATGGCCAAATGATATGATGTAGCTTCACGTACAGTTGATACTGTTGAGATTCCTCCTGTCAGTGAGATTTGAAGTAACATGCCATGATGTTCACCTAATACCATTTGAAGTGGTTTTATGAGGACCAAGAATTATTTGTGTCTTGCATGACCTGTCCTTATTGCTACTTTTGAGTACAACATAGGTTAGAAGAAGTAATTATTTTCAGCGTACTGACTACAAGCGAGATTAATAGCTTTTGAAAGGGCTGTAATGAAAGGCTGACCCAACTGGCTTTTGTATTATACCTTGTTTATCCTACTCTCATCTCTATCACCTTTGGGCTACAACAAAATGTAATTTATGTTAGCAGTCCTTCATAGAAGGTGAAAGGTCATATTTTTAATGAGGGTAGTCCTGATTGGGATTCACATTTTAAAATGTTGCGTGGTAGAGTATAGTCAACAAAGTCCGTGTAAACAAAGTGATTGCAGAAAGGGGCAAGAAAACCTATTATCTGACAGGACATAAGACCACTTTCTTTTACTAGGCATGAGTAAAGTTCAATTAGCAGGAGTTAAATAAGTAGAAAAAGGGATTTAACAAAATACCAGCATTGTGATGGTCAAGTGTAGTAAATCTTTATAGTTTTGGTGGAGTGTTCGGTTCTTTGTACTGAAAAAAATATTTTGCAGGTAATCCATTTCTTCTTTCTTATTTTGATGCTGTTTGCTGAAAACAACTTTATATGTCTCTATATATCTCTCTCTTTGACTTGAGCAGGGAAATGACCATTTGTGCTTGTTCCAGGGAGAAATATGCTGTACAGCAACTGAGCTTGTCCATGTTTGGAAAGGTTAACCATAACACTCAACTGGTTTGGAGTTCTCCCTTTGGAAGCAAAAGTTGCATTATGTTCAAATACAGTTTGTGAGATTGAGCAGTGGTGTCTGTTAGTGGCATGTTCACGTTGGTAAAACCGACCTTTTGGGAGTGGTATGCTTCAGTGATAGACAGCGCTGCTGGATTTGTTTGTTGAATGATGTTAACATTAGAATTCGCCATGTTACTTCGGTAACTTTTTTGCAGAATGTGCTGCCTCCTCGTAGAGGCAGACTTTTTTATAGTAGGCTATAACTTTAAGAGAATTCCATTCAAAAGAAGCGTAGCACAGGTGCAAGGGGAAGTTTTAGGGTGTAAGAGAGGAAGGTGGTAAACTTTTCAACTCGGAGTAGTCAAAAGCTGATTTGAAAGAAGTTCTTGGCTTCGAATTTTCAGCATTTCAATGCATACCCTGTGTGATGGCTGCTGACCTTGAAAGCTCACTGTGCCTCTCTTTTGTGTACGTTTGTCCTGGTTTCAGCTGGATAGAATTAATTTTCTTCTCAGTAGCTGTGTTTTGGATTTGGTATGAACATACTGTGGATAACACACTGATGGTTTTACTTGTTGCTGGGTAACGTTTAATACTAAGTCGAGGACTTTTCATTTCTCAGGTTCCGCCAGCGAGAAGGCTGGAGAGGCACAAGAAATTGGGAGGGGACACAGCTGGGACAGCTGGCCCAAACTGGCCCAAGGGATATTCCGTATGATACAGCATCATGCTTAGTGTATAAACTAGGGAGAGCTGGCCAGGGCCTGCTGGTCGCTGCTCAAGGGCTGACTGGGCATCGGTCAGCGGCGGGTGAGCAATTGTGTTGTGCATCACTTGTTTTTTTCACCTTTTGGATTTTATTCCTTTCTCTCTGTCTCTTCTCCCTTCTCATTACATTTGTTATTATCATTATTGTTGTTGTTATTAATTGTTACTATATTTTATTTTAATTTTTAAATTGTTCTTGTCTCAACCCATGAATTTTTCTTTTTTCCCGAATCTCATCCCCATCCCTCTGTGGGAAGAGTGACAGAGCGGCTGTGTGGTACTGATGAGTTGCTGGCTGGTGTTAAACCACTTCAGTGTTTTTTGCAAGTGACAAATTCTTTCAGTTATGTTCCAGAAAGGAATGGGAACTGATGGTAAATGTAGACTGTGTAACAATAACCACTGTGCCAAACCATAAGGCATATAGGATTCTCTTTGTGTGGGATTTTGTAGTGAAAGTATGAGAGGGCAGCAGTTTACATTACACAAGAGCTGCAAAACTTCGGGGAGGTATTGTGCTGATGTCAGGTGCTTTTATTTTCCTGATTTTGCACTATTGTCTGTGTATCATGCTGCATCATAATTAAATATTGGATTGCGCCCCTATAGGACGTGAACTTTTTATTTCATGGTGATATGTGAAGCAATACATTGAGAGCCTGTTCTAGGAGTTTGAACGTTGGGTTCCTTCTCCCCACCACTCCCCCACCCCTGCAGTTGTACTTGACTGCCTTTTGAACCTAGGTCAGCCTTGCCGTGCTGTCCTCCTGCAATGCCGTTCCACGCTGCTGTCTCCTTTCTTCCCTACCGCAGCTCTCCCCTGTGTCTTTGGGCTCCTGCTGTCTGTTGGCAAGGAATAGAATCACACATTACTTTAAAGCAACATAATGTTGGGATTCCCCTTCTTTTCTTCAGTGTCAGTAGGTCTTGAACTATTAATGCAAATCCTCAAAATGATTCTTTTAAATTTACACTTGTTTTACATTATTTTATAATTAAGTTTTAGTGTTTAAAGAGAAGAAAGGAATTGAAGTTTTTGAAGTGTTTAAATATTAATTTCATTCACATTTAACCCTAATTTACATTAAGGATGTTAACTGAAAGGCAGATCTTTTGAATTCAATGTTTTCATTTCCTTCTAGCCTCATTGATGAGTAGCTGGATCTTAGTCATACGTTCATAAAGGGTGATGGTCCACTGGGATAGAAGGAATAATTGTGCTGTCTTGCACTTTCTAGGATGATCTGTTTGTGATGCTTACTGTTTTCTTAAGGAAAGAAAAAAAATAATCCCCTTTGGTGTAAACTAAAACTGAGATTTGAAAGAAAAACTTGTTTCAGTCCATTAGAGAGACTGTCCTGCTTCCTGTATAGCTAATTATTTTTCTTTTATTTCAACAGCATTGTCTTTTATAAGCTTTCCCTGCTTAGGTGCTTCTACTTAAGTCTTAAAAGACTGAACAAACAGACCAGCCTTAAACACCTGTATAGTCCTCTTTTGATGTTTTGTATGAGGTGAAATTAAGGCTATACAGATTATAAAATATCATGCCTCATTTTATGTATTTCGTACCCAGATTTCTCTGTTACATACTAACAGAGAGATTGATTTGAAGACACCTGTTTAATCCTAGGTTTTTTAATAAATAAAACCCTGTTTTATAGGCAAACCTTTTGAGGGCTCTGGCAATTTGTCTTGTCTGCCTTAACAGGACATTGGTGTTTTGGAAATCTGGTTTCTAAGGTATTTTATTGGAAGGTGTAACAAGTGATAATGTTGATGATAAAATCTTGTATGACACATGATGTGTCTATTACAGACAGTACTATGAATTTAGGTAAACACAAAAATGTTGTGTTGCATGTGACTCTACAGCTAGGGATGAAACTGACTGCTGATGTCTATTTTGACTTATTTTCAGAGAATTATGTTAAGTAAAATGTGCTCCTATTAAAATCTGTTTTTCTTACCTGGGAGTTCTGGTAACAAAATTTCTTTCTGTAATTTAAATTGCTCACAGAATCCTAAGTAGAAGTGCATTCTTGGTATTACATAAACTGCTCTAGCTTGCTCCGCATTCGGTGCATACACTTGCACAAGTAAAATCCTAGTTTTGCATACTCTACAGTTAGGTGTTTTTGGAAATGATACAGACCATTGTGTACAGTGTTTAATAAATTATTGAACTTTGAAGAATCTTTGAGAAGTAGGGCCTGCATGTGACTGAGTAGCAGACATGAATAAATGTTATCCTCAAGTGTATCTAGCAGACAGTAATAGATGCTTGAACAGACAATATGAACACTGAGCGAATTGTGGTAATAACATTAAATATTTACATATAGCAAAAGCATCTTGACAGCAGAAAAGAGGCTGTATCTGCAGTAAGGTGGATAAAATTCGGTGTAATATACTGTACCTTTCTATAGGACTACTTTCTGTTAATAACTAGTAGCATTTCTCTGTAAGACTTATATTATAAAAGTAGTTCTTTGGGACTCTCAGGTCCTGTGTTTCAGTGTACCCATTGTACACAACACTTTAAAATCTCTGAATCTACTATCATACAAGACCATTTTTAAAACTTCATTGTTATAATCTCCTGGTGTTGATATGACTCCATACCTATGATAATCTAAAAAATATTACTAAATTCAGGAATAAGAATTAATGATTGGAAATAATAAAATGCTTAATGTTAACCAAAAGTACATTTTCACTTGTATGTTACCAGAAGCTCAGAATCACTCTCCTTTATCGTTAGTTTTACATGGGGTTTTCCAGCATAGGAACTGCCTTGAGAATTGTGTCCAAAAGAAAGTTGTACTGTGGCTATACTCAAAAGAATTCATGAAAGCAAGAAGCAGTATCCTTCTCCCTCCTACCCTCTCCACCGTGAGCAGTTTCATGGAAGTAAATCCATTTTATTGATGTCCAGAGTCCTTGAAGTACATGATATACTTGTTTATGTGCCCTGGTTTTGTGGGTTTTGGGGGGAACCTGCAAATTATGATTGTAGAACAGTTGGTATTGCTTGCACTGCACATTTAAAAATAGGTCACAATTGACTTTCCACATAATTTTAAAAGGAAATTACTGTATCAGATGCATAAGATAACAACTTAGTTTTTATAGTGAAGAGTAGATGAATTTTGGTAGAGGTTTTTAGCCTATTTAATGCATTCCAAATAGCTTTCACTTATAGTAAAGAAATAAAACAAAGGTCACAGTAAACTGATTTTTTTTTTAAATACTCATGATGCTTGTATTGCTATGATGAACCTGTTTACATTTAATGATCTGTCATGTCATGTAATTAAAACAATATTGAAAATGAAGTAAAATGGATTACTATCAAGCCACTTTGTCATATATCTATTTTCTTGTAATAGCAGAAGAGAACATAGACCACAATTTTAGAATTTGTTGCTTTTAAGTTTTATCAGTGAGGTTGGTTGTTTTTTGTTTTAATATTTTATAGTGAAGATAATTCCTTGGAATTGGAACACTGGAAACTGTTTTACTTTTTTGCTTAGAATGCTTCCCCTGCTTACTGCTTTTGTTAAAAAGATGCTTAACAATTCATTTCTTACAGATGGCTTCAGCATGGGTAGCCATTTAGTGTTTGTAAGTATCAGATTCTTAAGAATATGAGTGAATATCTAAGGCATATGACTAGTTGATCAATCATTGGTCAGTCAAACGTTTCTTGAGCTATAAGGGAAGATGTGTTTTTCCAGCTTTTAAGGAAAGAATCTTAATCCTGTGGAGGAAAGGGTTGGTATACTGCCAGGGGGTGGGGTGGGGGTGGGGAATATTATATTCCTGCACGTATGTGAATGATACCTTTTACAAAAAGAATGTGATATAAATGTAATGTGACATGTTCTCTTCTAGGATGAGTTTTACTTTGAGGTAAAAAGTTTTGCAGGTGGTAGCTGTTCTCAGAAGTGTTCCTCTGTGGCTATAAAATTGATGTGGACTACAGAGCTAGAGTGTTGATAACCTGATGCTAGTGGATGTGCGCAGAGATGTTTTGAATGGAGACTGAAGTGAAGTGAAGCCCAAGTGGGCTCATTCCACTGTCTAAAATTTGCCCCATATTCCTGGTTTGCTTCTTGGATGGCAAGAACTGGAAATGATGCAGCATTCAACTTCTAAGACTGCATCTGGAATCTAGTGAAGTAGCATACCCCTGGCTTTCAGAGGGCTGCGCGTATTGGGATCCTTAAATAAAGGTACCTGATTTGGAGTAGATCTGTATTTATTTCTCAAGGCAGCTAGTAGTTTGGGATTTTTTTGGATGAAAACTTCTAACAAGCTAATCAGAAGTTACTCGTTTAAATCCTTTTGCTTTCTAACACAACTGCTGGTAGATAAAATGAAGTATTCTTGTAAAAGCAATAAAATCACAGATTCTTAAAAGCTTGGACAATAATACAATTCAGTGATCATCAAATTTGGGCTTTTTTTTTTTTTTTTAATCACTATGGTAAACAGAAACAGGGGTTATAGTTGGTTTTTGCTGTCAGTATTGCCTGTGTTCTGTTGTGGACACTGCGGTTCCAGAACTGTTGTACCATTGTTCATTGCTTCGTACCAGCACATCTTTCCTCCAGTCTTCTGGGTTAAGCTTTCCAAGATGCGATAGCAGTGAAAGTACTCCAGGAAGCGCAAGTACTTTCTTTGAAGCTGGAAGTGTAATTTGAGAAGCCACGAGCAGAATTCTTTATGATGTGTAAGGAGCAAGATTGTCCTCCTTATTTATTTGCTGTTTAAAGTAGGGGCAATATTGATCCTTGTGGCAGCAGTTTAGGTCTGAAGGTGAGGTGCAGATTAAGACATCTAATGTATATTTGCAGTAGAGGTTTCCAAACTTACAGTGTGCTTCCCACTCACTGAGTGAAGCTTTTCCCAGCTGGACTTCTAAGGGCTTTTTAGTCCTGCAGTATCTAAGCACTTTACATGGTAACCATTTGCCTAATACAGAAGAAGGTTTAACCCACAAGGTTGTGTTGTCTTAATCGAACCGTCAAGGTGAGAATTTTAACTTCAGAATCTTCTTTCATTACATCTCATTTCAGTGTTTTTTTGATGCAGATCCATAAATGAAGATCTTTGTTCATCGTATAATCTTCAAGGTCCAAAGCCTGTAATATTCAGGATCTATGCACGTGCAAAACTTCACTAAAATCTTGTATTTTGATTTCACTGAGTTTGGAGTAAGATAATTACATTAGACAAACTTTCTGCACGTATAGTTCTGTTGCAGCCTGTATACTGTCACCATGTTTAAAATCTGCTATTCCTCATCTTCATTTTTCTCCCTCACAGTTAACCTTGCTGTCTCAGAATTTGGAGACATTATTTTTAAAGCAATCTCTAAACACCTTTCTTTAAATGTTGTGGTAGAGGTTATATTTCAATCAGAACAGGCATTTAGTGTCTTCCTGTAATAGTAAGTCTGCCTTGTGGGGATTTTAGATTTTTTTTCAGATTTTGTTTCCTTGTTCCATAGTATGCAGTTCAAAAATGTACCCTAGAATATATTAGTTTCGTTGAGCTTAATAAAGCTAAGAATATGAAATTCAGAGTCATGAGGCGCTTGAAGTGGCAATTTAATGCCAGTAATAGGAAGCAGCTTTGTTGAGGGTGGTTTTCTACTGAAGTCAGTACTATGTTGCTATCCATGTCATGATGATAGATGTGGGGGTCAGATGGAGAATTTTTATTTTATTCATCTATATGTCCATAAATAAATGGTGTCTATGTGCTAAAATGGCTAGCGAACACAAAGATTTCTGCTTGCCTTTTCCTGTAAAAAATCTTGCGAAATAAAAATGCAGAGTAATATCAGGGTATATGTTAGCATCTTTTTTGCAATCTATGCTTTTAACTTGACCTAAGCGTGTAAATTTATAATTTTTTTTTTTTTTTTGCATCAGTGGACAATTGTGCTGGCATTTAATACACACCAATTTATATTCAGCACAAAATATTTCAGCTTCTTCACAGCTTTTCTTGGGCTAGGTTGCACTGCAGAGTTTAGTTTGTATCAACGTAAACATTCAACATAAATATTCAATGTAAACATCAGCTGGAGCACAGCAGCAGGGTAAGGGAGGTGTGAAATGGCTGTAATCCCCATTGCAGTGATAATAAATATGGTGGCAGAAGTATATAAAGTATCAAAATGCAAACAAGGAACGAATGTACAAAGTTTACGGTTTCCGAAACACTTCCTCAAGCTGCCGAAGCACTCCAGATAAAAATAATAAAAAAAGCCCATTCAAATGGGGAAAAAATATTTTGAAAATGATTAAGTTGATGGAATATTTTCCTAAAATCAATATCTGAGCTACCTTGTGCATAGTATAGGCTTTAAAATATATCAGGGTTTGTCCTTTCCTGCAAGGCTTTCTTCTGTTTGTTTTCTTTTTCTTTTCTTTTCTTTTCTTTTTTTTTTTTTTTTTTTTTTTACTGTAAGAGCAGGCTGTAATAAAAACATATGTAGCACTTTATCAGCTATTTAAGGAAGCGTATGTTTTAGTTATAAAGGGGAGGAGTTTGTCTCGTCATGACCTCTCTTTGTCTTCTCTTGGCAAAGAGTGAGGTTTCTTGTCCGTACTGTGTGGACTCTGCACTTGAGCTGAATTAGCTTTTGAACTTTTCATATACTGTAAATCTTAAGAGACAATAAAGTTAAAGTGCACGTCACTAGGTGGCACTGAAACCTCGTTGTATGCCCAGTACAGTCCTGAGCTCTTCATCTGCGCTACCAGAGCCGCCTGGATTTGTAAGTGTCAGGGAATTTGTTTTATTGTTAAAGGGCATAGTGTAATATATTCATCTCCATCCAAGGCAGCCATTTAATGCCCTGAAACACGCCCTCTCACAGCTCTAGCCTGTTGACTATGCTTATTTGGTGTAATAATTAGCAGAATTTCTCACTAACAGCGGTACTTACTAACACCTCACATTTTCCTCTGTGTTTTTGTACGTGATGGATTGTGCATTCTGTGAATAAAGTTAAGCGGGTCACAGCCTAAGCCCTGTACAACACAGCTATTTTCTGCACAATAGTTTTGAATAGATATATATTAACTCCTTTTTAATCCCTGTGGTGTGTAATGCAAACAAATTTAAGTCTTTTTGTAACAGACTATTGAAAACTTGCAAGCACAGAACAGTTAACTTGTCAAGGTAAAGAACAAAAGAAATTGAACAAGGAGCTATAAAAATTAGAGTACACTGTCTTTTAACAACATGCTTTAGAAGCCTGTTGTAATGCTTTACGAAGTTTGCTGCATACTCATATGCATGCTAAAGGTGATCTTTCTGCTGTCACAATGTTTAAACAGTTACTCTGCTTACTATGACAATACAGGTGGGAAGCTCGTTAAACACCTCTTGCTATTTTTTTGCGCTTTACTGGCTGGAAATGAGTAAGTATGTTAAAAGTTTTTCTGGTGGAAAGGAAAAGAAAAGGTCCTTGAGTAAATGCTGTGGTAGGGATCCCTGTTGTGGTTCTTTCCAAATGCAGTGACAAGGACAGATGGAGTTAAGGGTTCCCAAAAGTATTGGGTAAAAGGGGTTTGGGTTTGGTTTATTTTTTAGTTAAGCTCCTAAGTAAAAATCTAATTAAGTCCTATATAATGAATTAATGCAAATAACAGTGATTTGAGGCATTTGTCATATGGAAGCCCAGCTCTCCATGGAGACCATCAAACCTTTGTCACTTCTAGTTTAGTGGGAATTGCAGCATACGTAGTGCTAAACGCTGGTCATAAGCTCCTGCAGTTGTCTGATAGTAGTTAATTTTAAAATCCTCCCTTCCTTTTTTTTTTTTTAAGCTGACATTGTTCATTCTTTTTTCACCCAACCCTTCTTGAATTCTAGTTACCACTGAAGACTCCATGGTAGAAGGGGAAGTAATACAGCATGTTAAGCCAGCAAATGAGAACAAAGGTGGCTCTGGCAGCTTTCTCTTAATGTCAGTTCCTTGCCCTCAGCCTCCCTTATTAATGCATCTGAGCTGCTGTCACTCAGATGCTTTTACCACAGACATGCATACTACGTGTCAAAAAAGGTGGCCTAGATTTTTGAATGTCAGGTTGAGAGTACCCCAACATAGAAAACCACCTTATCGAATGATAAAATGGGTGACTCCAGTTGTTGTAGACATTCTGAAGGAAATTTATTTATTCTTGATTTTGACATACCCGCTGAGGAAGCCAGAGGTTAGAATTTTAAGGTGACCACAGTATTTTCATTTGGACAGGGACTTTCCTGTGTGCATTTAAATTTACCATAGTTCAGACCAGTCCTTCTCTTTGTCAAGTTGTACGTCCACATTAGGATTTTTCTGGGTGTGCATATCTCTTTTTAATAAAGGGGTTTTACCTCTCTTCACCATCCCTGTTCCTTCCCCTGTGCTAATTTCCCTGTGGGCTTTTTGATGATGTTCTTATTTAACATATGCAAATATTTACTTAAATAGTCAAGAGACTATTTGATGCTTTTTCTTTATTGGGTCATTTCATGGATTCAGTTTTGAATGTTACCACACAGTTGATATAACGTGTCTGTATTTTCCTATCAGCCTTGTACAGCTTTAGTATCTGTTACTGATCAGTATGGCAGTCTCTCTTCCTCTGTTTAGACGAGGAATCCAAACTGTTCTAGAATGAATTAGTACTCTTTGTAGGAATTGTTTATTAAATTTGGTAATAGGAATATGCAGTAGTATAAGTCTAGGTTTGTTTGGTTGAGGGTTTTTTGCTTTTTTTTTTTCAGCAGAAGGGGGCAGGTAGGACAAAGGAGAGTTGTGTTGAAATCTGGAATGGTTCTCTCTGCCAGCCTCTTTTTTTTTCACCTTCAGAAAACCAGCCTGTATTCGAGAATAGCATGGAGAGGTAAGAGATGATTTTTTAAAAGTCTTGTCACTACTGTACTATTTCACAAATACAAAGTGCAGACATTTATAGTAGCAGGACTATCTGGATTCGTAGATCAGTTAGGAATATAAGTGTGTGGGGAGAAAGGACAGACAAAAGTTTCCCTGGACAGATGTACACAGAAGAGTTAAGAAATAATTTTTGTGCGTGCCCGTTTTAGTGGAGTAGTGCTGCTCTGCAGAATTATACACGCCATCACTGCAACTGAAGGAAAAAGTTAACAAGAAATAAGGTGTGTATATGCAAGTAATTAAAATGAAAACTGGAGATTAACTTGCAAATATTTGCAAGAGTTATGGTTGCTTTATTAAAACAGCATTATTTGAAAAAGTAACAGGCCTTAAGTTTGGTCGACAAATGTATTCTTAAGCAAAATGTTGATTTGCATTACGAAATTTGCCTGGGTTTGGCACAAAGGAAATGACTTAACAGATGTACTTTCATAGCAAATCGGTGCTCTCTTGTATTTTACCCTAAGCTTATTCTTTAAATTATGCTAAGTCAGTTTAAGAGTGAAAGAAAATTGAGTAGTCCATACTTTAGCTGTAGTTCTTAAACCTTATGATGTTACTGTAAATGTTCCAAGTACCATGAAATACAGATCTTGACAAACTCTTGTCTCAGTTTGTGTGAGTTGTGAGGCAGAAGAGAATTTCTAACACCAGCTTTAGGACTTCAGTAAAATATATTCTTATAGAAGTAGACCAGGGTGTCTGGATTCAGTGGGTGACTGGTGAAGTGATGAATCACAACCAAAGTGAGGAATAAGATGCATCACACTTTGAGTCTGTGTGGCTCTGCTGTCGCCAGTTGATTTGGTTAGGCTGTATGTGCAGTACTTCATGAGGAAATATGGATGATTCATTGTAGTCTGCTGGTCTAAACAGTTTGGGAACCACTGAACCAAAATGTATCATTTAGCAAAAACATCCAAACTTGCTATAAAAAAGAATTCCCACAAGGGAGAGTTCATCTCATAAAGTGGTGATCTCCTCCGATGGTTAATTATCCTTTCTTTTAAATTGTGCTCCCTGTTTCTGGTCTGAACTTGCCTAACCTTCTTCAGACCCTGACTTTTGCTAATCGTTGTCTGCCAACTTAAATGTTAAATGTCAGCTTTCTGTTCCCCATGTGGCCTATTCCAGAGGCTGTGAACGAAACAAAGCCTTCCAGCTAAACAAAACAAACTAAGTTTGAATTCTTCACTGCATTTGCATTGTTCACAATGATTTTTTTCTTTACTTTTTGTTACAAAAAACCCCACACCCTCTTCTTTCAGGAAACCACATATAGCAATATCCTTCTTGAACTTAGATGTCAAAATTCAACAATGTTTCGTTAATAGTTGTCTTACTATGAAGTTGAGGCAACAACTACAGTTTATAGGTTTTCTGAGTGAGTGTTGTTATTATTTGTTCAGTGGCATAGTTTATGCAAAATTAGGAAATTATTATAAGTACTAAACAATGGCCATGCTTTTATTGCACAGATTACTCTTATAAATGTACAAAATGTTACAAATGGCACTTTTGGCCACTGAATAGTCTTGTACAAATATTGATACATAAGTTTCAATTTCCTGTCTTGTGCATAATATGATTTGTAACTTCTGTGTCCTTGAAAATAATTGTAGAAAATGGTGCAACTGTATTAACACTTGTACTCCTGTGTAGCTTCAAAAATAACACCTTGATGGTTGTGCTGTTTTGGAGATTGACTATTTGTATGACACCCAGTTTGTTGTAACTATGATAACAAATCAGTGATGGTTGCCTTTAAATTGTTTTGGGGAGAGGAGGGGGAGTTGCACAAAGCTTCTGCTCAAAGGCTCCTCTAGTGTGAGAAATGTTTTAAGGAAAATCTGTGTTTATCATGTCCTTGAAAAGGACAAATCACAGAGATTGAAGAGCAGAGGCAGGAAGCATGGTGCTGCTTCTGCAGCTGAACCCCGGGGGACCTAGCATACCCCTTCCTTCTGTGTGTTCTGTCTGCAGTGGTTTTGTTAATTGTGGCATATATTCTCAAGAATTATCTTGTAAATACCTCCTTTAAAATACATCGGCTCTGTATCTGTTATGTGACTAACACAGAAGTGTTCCTGGAATGCATTTCCTTTTATCTTTAAGTCTTTCAACCACCTTCCTGTCTTTTTATTCCACAGTGAAGAATACAGCTAAATAATCAGATATGATGCCTTGGAAGGCTGTAAAGGTCTTCAAATTTTGCCAAGTTTTTTTGTAAGTGCTTTTATACTTTTATAGTACTTATTGTGCTAATAAAATCTCTAGGAAATGATTTAGTTCAATAAAAAATATCAAGAGTCAACAATTTTGTAATGGCCTACGAAGATGTTCAAATGCTATGTAATGGGCATGACAGTTACAGTATGTGAAATTTAATGCTCTAGCTCCTTATTGATCTTCTGTGTAGCCGATTGCATGGCACATGCATTTGCACTTAGCACCTGCTCTTTCTACATTAACGCCATCTTCAGCAGTGTTATCAAGGGGACTTTGGAAACCATGCTTGATGCTAAACTGAAATATTTAAGGAAATTTTTTTTTTTTTTCAAGTATCCATTTTCTTTTTACTTTACTTTTTGACTGCTGTTTCTTCTGGGTGATGCTTTAACACTTAAAATTCTCTACACACACACACCCCCCCCCCCCCCCAGTTTTTAAAGTATCCTTATTACACATTGGATACTTCTACCATTACTTATCAAAATATATGTCCAGACCAGGAATTCTGCAAGGCTCATTATTTTCTGGAAATGATGAAAAGCTGCAAGTAAAATTAATTGCATCTTTGATCTTGCTAGCGGTTCTGAAAAACTATTAATGTGACCTGCTTGTGTGTGTGTTTGCAAGTTGTCTGTCTGCATCTACAAAAGTTACAAGCCTGTCGCAAAGGTTTTGAATCTGCATCTCAAGCAGTGCCAGCCCTTGGTTTTCATTCTGGAGGTCCTCGGGTGGCTCATTCTCTGGTTGCTGGTCAGTATGTTTGCTCTTATTTTGCTACACTCCTTGGATATTATACCCTAGTGAAGGCTATACAGTTCCACATTGCACATATGCAATGCTTCCCAAAATGTTGCAGTGATTCCTAACGCTTCTTTCTGTTTTCTTGGGTTGTTCCAGGAGAAACAGCACCACATCGGTGCATTTCCCATTCACAAGCATAGCATCAGCTCCTAAGGGTGCACAGCTCTAGGGCCCTACATACTGGCAATAGCCTTCACTAGAAGCTAGGCAACATCGATAACTCCTTAGTGCCATTAGAACGTGAGAGGTCTACAGACAGAAATGCCAAATGTATCCTTTCAACATCAACCCTTGTTATAATCTGTGGTTTTATTTCATCTGTTTTCAGTCTTTATTGAGTGTTTTCCCTGTTAAAGGATTGGT
The DNA here is from genome assembly GCF_023634085.1 of Falco cherrug. NCBI lineage: Eukaryota > Metazoa > Chordata > Aves > Falconiformes > Falconidae > Falco > Falco cherrug. Next base: position 5,331,070 of record NC_073710.1, on the reverse strand, counting down.
GCTTAGTGTTTTGCAACTGGTCAAACACTCTTGGTATCTTGGGACTGGGTATTTAGAGGTATTTTTTCTATATCATGCAGCATCAGTTATTGGCAACAGTCACTAAAGTTTCTGTCTGCTAATTTTTAGGAGGTGAACTGGGTAAGAACTGCTTGATGAAGAAATCTAGTTTCTCAGCAACGATTGGCCATTTCTCAGTGAAACTATGCAAAGAATGACATGCAGGAATGGCCTGGTGTCCTTATCTATTCCTTGTGAGTCAAAACATGTTTATCTGAAAGTATCCACTGTGTTAAGCATTCTCTTAGGTGCGTGTATGCTCTTGTGTCCGTATGTATAAGATGAAAACTGGAAGACCAAGTTTCAATCAGATCTCCAGGTTTTATTTTTGAATGAAGTTTGAATACTGTCACCTAATACAGGCGATCCATTTACCAACTGGTACCCGCTGGAAGAGGATGCACAAATGATAGAAGGAACAAGAAATGGACATTGTTGTCAAGATGCTTGCAGTGGTAGTAGAAGTTTATTGACAGTTATGCTGGGGAGGCTTAGGGGTGTTTTGCCATCAAAAAGTGGCTGTTTGAACTATTTATCTTCTCAAATTTTTATTACGGTTACTTAAAGTGCTAATCCATGTGTGACAAATGCACACTAAACTGGGTAAGAAAATTGCCAGTTCTGTTGCATTAACAGTTCCTGTAGGTTGAAACAACAATTAAGGGGCTGTTAACACGTCAGGGTGGGGAGAGAGGGAGTACTGGTAGCAAAGACATTTTTCACACATTGCAAAGCTGCTTCAATGCATAAATTAACTCTTAGTTCAGTTACATCGGTCAAGTATGTTGTGCATACGCGTGACTGATCTGTGTGTGTGTGTGAACCAAAATCTGGGCCTGTTGATTTATGAGAAAGGGTAAAAGAGACTGAAATTAGTTAGCAAAGCCAAACAGTACCTTTGCAGGACGGTATATCAAACAGTCTTTTAGACAGCTGCTCGGTCAGAAATACTGATGTTAGGCCTTAGGTCTTTGCATCACAGTAGATTGTTCATTATGTAATTTTTTTCATGATCGGATCACTTGAACTGCATCTTGCTACTTCTGTAACTGCACTGGTTTGTTCAGTGGGAGAGCAAGACGCACAATAACCAGCATATTTTATCATAGTATAGTTAGGAAATGCATTTATAGGCTATTAAATAGTATTAGAGAGTCATAGGTAATTTATATAGAAGAAGAATAATGCAAGTTTCTGTCCTTAAAATGAAAATGGTTTTGGCATATGGTATTAGGGTGGGGGGAGCTGTAGTATACAAAGTATGGTTCAGTGTGGTCATATGCCTGCCAGTATTTTTGACAAGGCTGGATTACAGAAAGATTGTAGCACAGACAAGGCTTTTGGTAAGACCTGAATGTAATGAAGGGTAACCTGGAAATACAACTTTCTCATGTGAGTAAATGGTGCTGTAAAATTGACCGGTCCCTTAAGATCTTTTAATGATCGGAGTTTACAGAAATAATTTGAAGAAAAAAAATATCTGAAATCTAATATATGTGATAATGGAGAAATGAAAGCTGTAATAGTGCATTTAGAATGTATTTTTTATTACTCTAGGTTCATTTCTGACATAACTGGTTTTAGTGAGCCAGTTGAATGATCTTGGTTGCTATGAAGTTTTAATAGCTAACACTTGGAAAGCCTTGTAGTTTAAACAAATGTCAACTTTAAAAATCACATTCCTTCCTTAAGAAACTATCCAAAAGTTAATGTGTCATTTTTTAAAAAAATAAATTTAAAAATCTGAGAAAGAATATTAGGAGGTAAGATTGTGGAAGTTCCTGTAAAGTCATGGCTTTTTTGTAGATGGGCTCTTAGTATCGTGTCACAAAATTTTTACTGTATAAAGTATTTGATCTTCCTCCTCTACAAAGCCATTGAGCTCTCACTTCATAGCACTAGCCCTTTTCTTCATGCATGACTTGAAATAAATCCATGTTTTATTATAGTTGATTAAAAAAAAAAAAAGGATGAAAGGGAAACACAGGCCCTAATGTACATTCTTATGTGGGGAAGAAGCTAACAGAAAGGAGGGATTTTTGGAAAACCAAAGATTTGCATCTGAACTTGTGATTCAGATGTTTCCTTCATGACAGTATGCATTCCCAGAGTGCCTTGCTAAACCAGTTAAGCTTTTGGAAAACAAAAGACTATTGGGAAAAACAGTATTGGAGATGGAGATGATACTTTCTTCTGTTTTGAATAGATACTTTTTTGTTTGTTAGGAGCTGCCCCAGAAATTTCTGCAAACACCTTGGATTGCATTGCAAACAAAAACTTCAGTGTTTTATTAGTTCTGGTCACAAGTCAGCGTTCTCAAAAGTGTGAAAACTGCAACGGGTGGTTAGCAAAGCTTTTAGGGCAAAAGAATTGGCCAGTGTTCAAAGGACTTCTAATGTAAGGAGTTAAGGCAGAAGGGCTTTTGTAGGCTGCGAGTGGCGACGATGTTTCAAAGCTACTAGGCCTTCCTTTTGGACTCTCACCCCTCGTAATATATATTGTTCCCTCCTTTAGCCTCAGGAAGATTATTTGTCAAGATCTAAACATGAGATAGGTAAAATGTTCAGCTTTCTGCTACCTTTCTTTGCTGTAAGATTGCTGGGCTGGAGGGGAGTAAAAATGAGGAGCATTTTCAATCTTTATTAAAAAAAATTAAATAAAAAAAAAATCACTGACCCAATGAAAACAAGGCAATGTTAGGTGGGACTTTAGGTCGCTGTAAGGTGAGGCAGGTAGTGAATCAGAAAATTCAATTATTTTGCGGGGAAGAGTGTATATGAGTACGTCAAATTGTTTTGCTGGTTGTGCTGTTTTCTCTGCATTGGGCAAGCACCTGCTTGCCCAAAGAGTCCAGCCGGTTCTCACCCATTAAAAATGATTATTCCCTAGTGTGGTGTGTATATGAAATATTTGTAACTAAGAAATATCCAAGACTTGTTAAAATAGGAGGTTAAATGCAATGGTGGGATATTCAGTTTTTGCTTGAATTGTTGTCTTTCATGTGTCTTTTTTTATAGCATTTCTGTGTAATGCTGATTGTAAGGTGGAAGTAAGGAATCAATGGCTGGGAAAAAAAGGTTGCTTGCATCCCCTCAGATGTCAGGAACATGCCTTTTAGAAGCTTCAGATTGCTGTCTTTCCTGAAAAAAAAAATAAAATTAGGCAATAATCAGATAGACTTTTCCGGAACAGTAACAGTCATGGGTTTTGGCAGTCTACTAGTTTGAATAAAGTATAGATTTTTAACTGCTCGTCAGAGTGAGTTCTTGTATAACTAAAACCTAACATCCTTAAATGTTTCATAGGCACTGTTTTATCCCTCCATGTCTTGGGCTTGTGTGACTGGCTTTTTACACCTGTATGGGATGCTGCTCCAGGTCCAGAGAGATTACTTGGTGTAGTGAAGCTGACATTTTCCCTGTTTCAGGAGGAATGCAGGGCAGCAAACAGGGTTATCTTTTTAGAGGTGAATACAACTTTTATTGAGTTAAGTCTCCCTTGTGTTAACAAATGCAATTTCTTCAATAAACTCTTCAGTGTGTTTTATGCTAAGTACTGGGGAGGGAAAGCAAACTTGCTTCTTAATGTTTTCACTGGTTTTACATGTTAAATTGTTGTGATGGTGCAGCCTTAGATTTGTTGTCAGAACTACTTTCAGTAATATTTCAATGTGGCTTCGGTAAAATTAGTTTTTTATAATATGTTGTTTCAGCCAAGACAACAACCTGTGAATTGGAAAATGGCTATTGTCTTCTGACTTGTTTGATGATGAAACTAAGTGGGAATTCTATGTTGGAAAGTCTAAGGCCTTCACAAGCCCTTATAGCCTAGATATTGAACTTTTGTCTTACAATTAAGAGAGAAATAAAACCTTTTGAGAATGTTATTGACACCCTGCAGGGAAATATGTCAACTGCAAAAATTTTCACACTGTCAGAAAATGCCATTAAGTCCATCTTTCCCTTATACCACTTAATTTGAAAATAACAGACCATGTGTCTGTAACATAACTACATTTTGTCTTGTGACTTTGACGTGCATTAGCTGTGTTTCTGTTACTTCTGCTGTGTAACATACAATGCAGTACTGCTATTGCCACAAAGAAACTTAGAAAAAATAAAAATACTGTGTATAGTGATTGAGAGATTCCAATTATGACTATTCCACTTGCTGAATTTTACAACCAACAATCTCATTAATAAACCCTGCTATTACTAATAAATGAGCAGAGATTGTTAATGTCTGCAGGAAGTTCATCACACACTCTAAAACTGAGCATTGATGCATTAGGTCTTCATTCCAGTTATCAGTCTCAGATATAATCGATCCATTAACACTTACAGCAGCCTACAAAATAAGGTATTTGCAGATACTTTCTCCTAGGCCCTGGTACAACACTTATCAAGGTTTCTTGACCAGTGCACAGTGCGTGATGGCATTATAAGGATGGCGCATGTAAGATTGTCTTTCAAGTATTAGCATCGCTAATATATACATAAAAACCACATTAGTTTTTAAAGTGTAAGAAACGTAATACTGGTACCTGAATAAACTGTTATGCTTTTCATAATTTTTAAAATTTAAAAATCAGATGTAGAAGAATGCTTTTTAAGATGCCTGATACCTTCAAGTAAAAGCAATTTTTTAAAATGTTTTATTTAGGGGTTTAGGTGTTGGAAGAGTCTATGAGCAGTGCTTACGTATCAGTGCTTAGACTTACACATCAGCCAGTTGGTATAGCCAGATCTTCTTTTTTTTTTTTTTTTTTTACTTTGTGGAGGTATTTGTGAGTAGCTTGATGTTTTTGACATCTGTGTGACAGCTTCTTGCATAAGAGATGAGCAATGTGTTATACCACCCAGCTGTGTGTATTAGTCTGTACATCAAGCTGAAGAGCGGCACTTAGCCAGATCTGACAATCAAATGTGAACTACTATTACCTATACACAAGAGCGCATTTTAATGCTGTGTGCTTTTTGCCAAGAGGCTGTTACTTGACAAAGAAATTGTTAGAATCTCTCTTCTTCCCACCTCTTTTTTTTTTTCCCCCACAGATATGAGTCCATGTTGAAATATATATCTTTTTTCTGCAGTTAAATATGGTTTATCTTATAGACAACAAAGCCAATCTAATGTTGTCAGTGATTTCATCTAATAGAATTGTAGCAAGCTTTTTGTAATAGAGAAGTGTTATTGTTTTAGAATATGCAGCAAATTAGCATGTCATTTTCTGCCAACTTAATCTGAAGCCATATTATGTGCTGTTTCACCAGTGACTTCATGTCAACATACCAACAACCTGTCCCCAAAGAAAACTAGGGACCAAGAGAAATTACATTGCTGGGTCATCGTTTTCAGTGCTGCTCTTCTCAGTCTAGTTAAGAGTTGGCGATCATTAGATCGTGAGTGCGGAGATGAGTGAGAGCTTCCTGCTCGTATTTTAATTTGACCGATCTGTTTGCTATAAACCTTCACATCTTCTACACTTCCTTGTGATTTTAAGCCTCTGTCATCTTCCTTGATGCTTAAATCTGAATAAAGGAAATTCACTGTCACAGAAAAAAATACACAGTAACACTTTTCATAATTCAACATTCCTTGTTTATGTGTTTGCTGTAAGCCAGGAGTTAGTTACTACATGTCATGTCGTCTTTTTTTTAAGTAGGATTGCCAGAGTAGGGAAGATCTGTTTTGACCTGTGTATGCAACCCAAAACATTATGAAAAGGGGAATTTGCAAGTGGGGAAAAAAAAAAAGTGCTTTTTTAACAGTGAATTATGTTGTCTTTAGAATAATCAATTTGCAGTGACATCTGGGTGATGAAATAGGAAGTTGTTCCCGTAGAACTTGGGTTTATGAAAGTGTTAGTGATACCTGGTTTTAACTTACTCTGTTTTCCTTTGTACTACGCCCTTACCATTCTTTTAAAAAATGTATTTCATTTCCATCTGGTCTTGTTCTTGCAACATAAAAGTATGGAGTGAGCTGAAACTTCAATTATTTCTTGTGACAGTGTTTATTTAGTTGAAAATATTGCAATAAAAATGAGAATTTGAATCCTGTTATCTGAAATATTTAAGCATTATGGCAGATGTAGTTTTATAATCTTTGAGTTGCATTTTTATTAGTAAATATTTGTTAACGATCAAAGTTTGTAAAGAAACCATCCTTGCAACCTAAAAGAAAGAAGAAATAAAGGCAACAGTGTATTAATTTTCTAGGCCAGTGCTTCCACTGTGATGATTTTTACATTGTTATTCTGTACTTACATCATGTTGACTTAGGGTTGAGTTAGACTGTGGATGGATAAATGTGGATGGACTTGTCATGGGTTGGGATTGTTTGATTCCAAAATTCTGGTGGCATGTTTTGAGTCTCTTGCGCTTTCCAAATCTTTAGCTGCACATTTAATTGTATAATGCATACAAAAACTGTATGCTTATTAATAAAAATCTGGAAAGTGCAGTTTGGAGAAAATCAGGCTTTAATCTTAACAATTTCTTAGTGGTCATGTTGACTAAACATTGGTGGAGGTACTCTCAGTCTAAAACAGAAGGAAAAAGGGAGTTAAGAGAACAAGGGGGACAGAGAAAACTGGCTCTTCACAGTCAGCTGGTTCGAAGTGCACTCCCGACACCCAACAAGGTTTCTGGCTGTCTGCTGGGATGGCAGGTCTTGAGGATGGCATTTTAAATGTTGTCAGGTTGTAGTGGCTTTGGTGTGCAGTGGATGATGTTTCCTTAATACACCATTTCAGGACTTTTTATACTATGCTCAGTATTAAGGCTCATTGTGAATATTATTGAGCCATTTAATGGAGTATGAGCTTTGTACCCATTGGATCCACAAATTGAAGTAGAAAATAAAATGAAAAAAATTGCAATTATTATCTAGGTATAAAGTAGGCATAGTTCTGAAGACCATTAGACGAAGGTAGATTTTCATCAGTGTAATAACAACTGATTATTTAAAAAAGAATTTAGGAGGAGAAACACTTAGGTGCTCTGAAACTACTTAACCTGAATTACTGCTTTGTAAGTGGAAAAACTCCACTGATTTTTTTTTTTGCATCTTTTTTTCCATGTTTAATTTTCCAGAATTGAAGATAGTGAGAGAAATAATTGCATATGTTTGTATCTCTTCAATACAACTGCTTTTCTACTTGGCTTTTAGTCTGATTTTCTGTTTCAATTTTGCTTCTCCAAAACAGAAAAAAAAGCTCCTTGAAGAACTTGGAGAGAATACACTTCCATATAAGACACCAGCCGATGATGATTTCCATCAGTTGGTAATGTATTTCTTTTAGCTGTACTTGTTTTAAATTAAAATGGTTGTTTGCACTGAACAACAAATAAATCTTTCTGCAAAGAGACACTGTGAAATCTGGTATGACAGAAGTATCCTGCTGGCTGATAGTGTACTTCCAGGTGGTGCAAAATAAGACCTCTAGAACTGGGATATTCAATAATGAAAACTTTTTAAACTTAGTTTATTTTTAGTATTTTGCCCTAAGTATCAGTCCTGAGTACCAGGTAACATGTGTAATACTGAATCACAGTTTCCTATGCTTTGTTCAAATAATGTACATGTCACCATTCTTTTAAGGTTTTTTTGGTTTTGTTCTGACCTGTGAGGAAGGCCTATTCTTTATAGCTCACCTTTGGCAAAACAGGGAAGATATTAATGTAGAAATTCGAAAATTTTTGGCTTAATTCTACTTTCAAACAGTAAGTGAGCCTTAAAACTTTACTTACAAGATGAACTGTGAAAACTGGAATGGGTGCCTCAAATGAAACCAAATAAAAATAGAAAAAAGTAGCCACATAGTAAACCAAATTAGTCTATGGAAGAATATATTGAAATTAATAAAATATCTATCTATCTTGGATCTTTATAGGTCAGCTCCAAAACATATGGCAAGAACTGTAAGTTCAATCAGATCAAATCGAAACACAGTTAAGATGGAAAGCATAAGAGGGGATCTTGTATTTTGAACAGCTACAGCAAGGGTGCTTACGTTATAGGCATGTCACCTTTCATGTATTGATATATGGCTCGAAGTGTATATGGTAGCCTGGAAATAGGTCTGATTCTTTCCTTGTAAGGATGAATTTCTCTTTTGCAGGATTCCAAGGCCAAGGAAAATTTAGTCCCCATCACACTATAGAAAAGGAAAGATGCATTTATGGGTCAGGTACCAGACCGACTCAGAAGCATGAAGTCAGACTGGTTTTGCCAGTGGGATTACAGTGGTGATATTGAGCGATTTGTATACTTCCCTCACCTTTCTCACTCATTTGGGTTGTAGGGTGCTCAGGGAAAGCATGGTTTTCTCTGTATTCTTACAGTGCTGAAGACAGTGGAAGTAAGGTCTTGACTGGCATCTTTAACAGCTCTAAGGATAATATGACAACACATAGCTTGCTGTTAACTATAAGAAGCACTTCTGTGGATAAGGGCAAGGAAGAGTGTAGAAGAGCTGGAAAAATGTAGAAGAGCCAAACAGAATTATTTTATTTTTTTTCTTTACAAAAGAGAAAAACAAACCAAAACATTCTTTTCACTCTTAAACTAATGTTCAGGAAGCTCTTCCCCCTTTTGAGACTCAGGCAGCCTACTGTTTTCTCCTTCCTAGTCCTGTTACATCCGCTCCTGTTTGTTCTCTTATATCTGTTGCTGCCAAGAGCTGCTATGCATGGCGTCTTTTTCTTTTTCTCACCTCTGTAAATCCAAGTCTTGTGGCGCTGACGTGAAAAGAGAAGATGGAGCCATGGTTGCCCAAGTGGTACCTCTTTTGCTTAGTATCTCTAACCCATAAATATAGAAGACAATGGGAACAAGATAAGCAGTGAAATCGGACCTGTTCAAGCCTTACGAGTTTAGATGCATTCTTTTTGCATCATATAGAATTATATGTTTTGCGTAGTGTTTGTGTGCATGCTAAATCTTTTTATAAGTATAGGTGATATTCATAAGCATCACAGGCACCTTTTAAATTCTCATGGTGGTTATGAAATGTTACTGTAATCACTGCTGTAGATATTACAGCTTCAATGTACTACAGATGGGGAGGAAAAGAAGGGTGAGAGCTTGAAGACAACAAATTAACAAAATAAAATATCGCGTACAGTTTAGTTTTAGAGTCTTTCTTTCCTGGAGAGACCTGCCTTACTCCTTTAAGGATCCACCCCTTAGAAAGCAGTATTCTTTGAATGTGTTGAAAAGGTTGGGTAGGATGCAAGTAAAAAACTACGGTATCCTGTCAGGTATGGAGAGGTATAGTTTGAACATAACTAAGAAACCATAGGCTGCAATAATGTAATGTTTAAAGTTATGAACAAGGAAAAGTCTGTTAACAAAGGCAAATGACAAGTATCTGAAATACAGACTCTCATTTCATGATGTAAGTGGCAGTTTGCTTTTGAAGGGTCCTTATTGCTGATTTCTAACTTCATTTTATCTCTTGGATCAACCTGTAGGGTGATTCTGTGTGTTGAATACCACCATTAGAAGTGAAAGCACGTATATATTTAAAATCATGTGTGTAACACTCATATGAAGAATTAAGCATCAGATGTACTTTTTTTTTTTTTTTTTTGGCCTGTGGTTGCCAGTAACGTACCCACTTCTTTTGGAGTGAACAATGAATTGACCTTTAATACTTGCTGTCAGTTACAACACAGAGTACATGATTACTCCCCCTTCCCCATCCCCCCAAAATAACAAGGTGTCCAGTGTGAACCCAGCATTCACCCTGCGTTCTGATCCCTTAATGCTTTCCTTATGTAGGACATAGCACAACGGCTGGTTGGAGATTTAAAGAAGACCAAATGTTTTCATGTGATGTGTCGTGTCGGAAATGTGTTTCCGCTTCCTGATTTCTTCTGAGCTATCAGTGTGAGGTGTTTTTTTAAGGTAGAATCCTGAGTATACTGTGTAAAACATAATGAAAAAAATAGTTCTGAAGCATGTAATCTTAAAACAGAACCCTAAAGTAACACGCATCTGACTTGGCTGGCAATAAAATGTGGAAGACATTACCTCTGCAGTTCAGGAGGGGAATACAATGTTCTTACCTTTGTACAATCTGTGTGCTTCCTTTCTAGGGCATGTTTTCAGACATTTATTTGTTTCACGTTGTATTGTTATTTCCCTCCCTTCTTTTTGATATTTCACATGTGTGATTGCTGTCAGAAACTCAGTCTATTAAATGGTTTAAAAACATGTAGTAATAGTCACTTTTTAAAGATACTATAATAGCATATGTAATTGATAATTGGTGAATCTGACCTGAATATGTTCAATATAGAGTTATTTAAAGATGTATGAAGATGGGATACTGCTGTAGAACTGTTAGTGCTCTTTCTTTTATAAATATAATTTGCATAATGAAAGAAATCACGCAGTAATAATCTTTATGTCACCGTATATAATGTTGTGTCATTAAGTATGAAGGTGAAAGAATACTTATGATTCCCATCAACATAAACCCACACATCTGACTGCAGCCTATAGTTGTAATCCTTCACATTTGCAGCTACTGATTTCAGTAGTTACTCTTTGTATTTTTTCACTGTACTCCTCAAAGGTTACAGATACAGAGTGCTGATTGAAACAAAGGGGGCAGTTCAGGATCTCGAAAGGAATTGTTTCCGCCTTTTGGCAAGACCAGGCGAATTGCGTTTATCATATTCGCTTCTTTTAATGAAAGCTGGGATCCAGTGTTCTGTGCTGGGGATTGTAGAGGGACTTTCAAACAGATATCTGGGATTGTTTTCAAGCTGTGGTATTTAAAGTTAACATGTAAATACTGTTGTCAGAAATTATTATTATCTGTAGATACTGTTACAGGGTTTTTTTCCCTCTGTCTAGGAAGCTAGTTATTTTTAAAACCATTAGAGTGTATAAAGAAAGGGAGTTAGCTTCACTGTAAAAAATTCACAAGAAATGGTGGCAAGGTTTATCTATAAACTAAGATTTATTATGTGTAATCATTAGTTTTAAAATAGGCTTCCTTTCATGTTCCTCTTTTTAGTAGAAACAAATGATCCTACAAAGCCACCTCTTCACTGTTGTGGGATAACAACGTGTTATGATGCAGAAGTCTGGTTTTGTGCAGTAGAAAATGTGCATGCTGACTTTACGGCCTGGCTTATGTTTTTTAAATGCACCTTTTCTAGATTTTAAAATTAATTTCCTGAAAGGCGGGTTCAAGTCTGGCTTGGAAGTAGATAGTACCAGTAAAGTAGTTTTGCTTTGTACCAGAAGGAGCCCACGGATGGATTGTAGGTCAGTGTGATGCTTTTGTGTTGGTGGTTTTTATTTGGTTTTTAAAAGCTCTTTGAACGTAAGCTATTATTTAGTAAAGTTTTGAGACATCAGTTTTGTGCATCCATGTGCTCTTGCCCCATTGCCTAATGCCTTCAGATTTCGGTTTACCTTAATTATTTTCTTATTTCCCCACACCACCATCTATCTACCCTTTCCCCAGACAAGTGACTAATTTCTGGGCAAAAGGAAATAAGTGTAGTGAATAGTTCTGAGCTTCGCACATGCTAATTGATACCTGATAGACTCACATTACAGCCTTTCCCTTACTAAGGGCGCTAGTTTGCGTCTGATTTATTTATTTATTTAACTATTATTTTTAATGAAATGCATAGGAACTTAGTCTATTTAAGAACTTATTCTCTAGCCTTTGTCCAGTTTGCCAAACAGTCTCAGCAGTAGTTAAAGCAGATTTACAGGCAACCAATAAAAGGTGTGATTGTGTGATACTCACTTCCTTAGAAAACCAGATTAACAGAATAAAATTATCCAAGCCTTCCTGGAGTGGGAGGCAGTATTTTGCATACAAAGCAAGATACTGCTGATTAGCAGTGTTATACCTTGCTGGGAGTTGTTGCCTCCACTCACTGCTGGATTCTGAACTCCCACTGGTACCAGAGCTGGTGTGGTCAGAAGAGGATATGAAGAAAATGGATATTATAGGTGGGGAGATGAGGAAGAAAAGAAGTTTGGAAATTTTCTTTTACCTAAAAGGGGAACCTTTATATAAAATAGGAGAGCTAATTGGCACGCATTGAGGAATCTGAATATAGAAAGGACCACTATGTTGAGGACTGTTTTGAAGACAGACCTGCCAGTGCAGCAGAATGTTGACCATTTTTGAAAATGTACATTTTCATTTTGTTATTTTTGCTCGAATGTTGTTATAGAAAATTAATTCAGTTTACCATGTAGCCTTCTAGAATTCCATATATCAGAATGAAACAGGATGGTCTTTGCAGCCATTGCAAAAAGAGGAGTGGCTTTGCTAGTGTTTGATAATTCTGTTGTTTCTATACTTAAAGGTAGCATTATCTACAGATTCAACAGGGGAGCTTATATGTTCTATTGATTTCTGCCAGAATCCTCAATTTTATTTATTCATTTTGAGATTTGACCTGGAGGTACTCTCTGGCTACAGGCCACTGGTACATATCCACAGTTTGTGCAATATATTAGAATATGAAAGTAAAGTAACAAATACTGGCATCTATTTCTTCACCATATTGTAGACTCATGCTTGATAACTTGTCAACTTAGTTTTGTCTGTTCTTGAATGTATGAAATACTTTGGTTCCTATAAAAAGAATAATTCTTTTACTGTTTTTGTTGTTTGGTTGTTTTGTTTTTTTCTCCTTTAGTGGAAGACCAAATATTCCAACCTGGTTTTAAGAAAATCTGATACAGTACCTGAAGAGCTTCATCAAATGGTACAAGAAAGCTTTCTGACCTTGCGAAAACACGATTGTTTCTTTCAAGATCTTGTAAGGATCAAAGGAAAAGATTTTGTTACCCCAGTGTCTCGTATATTAATTGGAAACCCAGGATGCACTTACAAATACTTGAACACAAGATTATTTACAGTTCCTTGGCCTACTGAAGGTTATGATATAAACTATTGCAATCCTCAGATACGTGATGCTTGTAATGCATTAATCAGACTTAATGACTACTTGCATATTGAAGCAGTCAAAGCATTACAAGAACAAAATTTGTTTGAGACCAAAGAAATTAAAGATACTACTAGTCTAGATGGAGAGAAAAATTTTGCTACTTCTATTACAGAGACAGGGTCCATTTCAAAGGATCAAAGCAGTTGTTGTGTACCAGAGGATGACTACATAAGTCTAAAGAACAGAACAGCTTATAACTTGACTTTATTAAATTATATGGATCCACTACAAATGCTGTACTTGAAACAAGAACCTTATTTTGGAATGGGGAACATGGCAGTGAGCTGGCATCATGACGAGAATCTGGTTAAAAGGTCAACGGTAGCTGTGTACAGTTACAGCTGTGAAGGTGAGTTCTGGGAGGTAGGAGTTGACTAGTGATAGAAATATCTTAAATCCTGGAAGCTCTCTTGTGCTTCCTTGGGTGTCCGTGCATAAGCACACCTGCGCGCTAGTCTGGATTTGTCATGTACTTCTGAACACATTGTGGTACTTCTTGTATTGAAGCCCTATCTTTATTTCTACTAAAAGCTGTACAAAATATGCCTGTGTTTACTGCAGCTGGTTTATCAGTTGTTCTCTAAGTAGATTTAAAAAATGGTATGATTAACTTTCTAAGAGCCAGGAAATCAAAAGCCATCAAATACCTATTTTGGATTGACACATGTATATTTTTCTGTCCTGTGAAATGTGTCATTGTAGTTGAGATCACAGTCTCTATTGTGTTATTTATCATATACAGACTTGCTTGTTCTTGGTGCTTATTTTACTACTCTTCTTTCTTTGGAAAGATCATTTTTAATTGGTTTTGTATAAAAGTATTGCTGTATTTACTTGGAAGTATATACGTTTTGTCTAGGCATGCTGTACTGCTAATGCATGTTTGGTGGAGGAATTGCCAACGTTTCTGTAAGTTGAGAAGGGTGGAAGTTTTCCATTAAAAGACCTGCTGTCTGACAGGCTTTGCAGGCTCTTAGTTCTTTAAAAACCATTTAAATGCAGTACTGGGGGAAAAGAAGTGTACTGGAAGAGTCATTAAATATTTCATTTTTAGTTTAAAGTACCTTTCCTATTTTTATCTTCATTTAAGAAACATGAGGATTTTCGTTTATTTTTTTCCTAACAATGAACAAACCCTTGAATATTTTTTTAATGGCTTCCGGTTTTGCAAACATAAGATTAGAATCTAGATGCTTGATTTGAATTTGCAAATGGTCCGTTATGTTTCGTAATTCACAACTGATTTTTGGTCCTTCCAAAAGTCCTTTGATGTTTGCTTCAAACGCGGGAAGAATTGATGTTGACTTTGGTAGGTTTTGGCTAAAGACTATAATGTAAAAACAATAGCTTATGCTTTCATGTGCATTCTCTTGTTAGTTTTGAAACTATGGATCACTTTGTTACTTAATATTCAGCTGAAATCGTTATATTTACATTTTTCTGAACATAAAATATCAGCTGGCTCAGCAAACTGAATAGAAGAGATTCCCTGACCAGGACCAGTAGAAGTGTCTTTTTTTTCATAAGCTTTTTTCTGTCCTATTTTCCAAAGACGTTGATGTTTTATATCTGCTAAATTTATTATTTTTCAGTAGTACTGAGGATAAATATTTTTCAGTAACATTTTACATTAAAAACATAACCATGAACTTGAAATAATAATAGTGTGCCTGAGATTTTATTATAATACGTTTTAAAACTTTTTACTTGAACATAAAACTTGCTTGTGGAGGGGAAAAAATCAGTCCCTTTAAGTTCGGAGTGCTATAAATTAACGACAAAGAAGGCTGCTATGTTTATTCATAGCTTGTAATTTGATTTTGTTACTTCAAGTTCAGCAAGTTAAAATAGTATAATTTGTACCTATATCTAAAACCACTGCAAATTCTATGCAATATTTAATTGTCAAGGGTAGAAAGATGCATTTTACACATTTAGATGAAAAATTATTCTGATATTTATATGTAATTAATCTTTTTGCCACAAACAATTTTTTCCATACATTTATACTTAAGGGTTTATATTTTTTCCTGAAGGATTTAAAGATAGCCATGAAAACTTCAAAACGCTGAGAGCTTTCCAGTGAATAATTTGATTGTTCTGTCATTTATGTTTGCGGAAAAAAATTAAAATTACTACTTGGAATTTTTGTATCTTTGCAATGATTCCAAAAGTTTTTGATCAAATTGAAATTTGATTATGTATTGATGGGGGGAAGCTCTTAGCAGGAGGTGGCAATATTAAAAACTCAGTGTAGCTGGAGATAGTGTAAAAGACACTGTTTGGGGAAGAAAATTATTTATGAAGTCAGATCTAAATCTGAACAAAATTGAATTCTGCTTGATAGCTCTTGAGCGTGGCTGAAGTTGGTTTAATGAACTGTAGAGGGAGTTTAAGGTGCCTTGTGTGTCTCCCTGAGCATCACCAGCAAACGTCCTGGAGCCTACCTCAATGTGAAACCAGTTCACACATCTGTCTGTGTCCAGGTTGTGGTTGTCATTGCATATCCCTCAGGTGGAGCTGTATTTATAGTTGGCCTACTTACTCATAAATGGGAGGAAATGGAACTTGTTTATAGTTTATGAATACAGCATTGTAGTTAAAGTGACAGTAAATACTTGTGTGTTGAAGTTTTCTACTCGGCATATCCAAAAGGGGTAAATAGTCTACTTGATTTTAGAGAAACAGATTGTCTTTTTTGCTCTTCTGATTTCCTGTTTATAGCTTTCAAATGCTAGTGGTTAAAAGCTTATCAGTGCTTATAATTCTTTCCAGTTGCGTATCACTTCAGTGTGTTGGTGGTTTCTGTGGTTCACAAAGATATTTCAACTCAAAATTATGTCAATATTTACTGTATCTCGTACCAAGCTCTCCATAACTGTGAAGCATGAGGAAGCTCCACGTCTTTTTGAAGATCATTGTTAAATCTTCATAGAATTGTATCTTGACTCCTTTTCCCATTTGCCATAAATATATTTGCTTTTCATGCCAGTACCTTTTATTAATAGTTACTCCATTAATTCATTTAGTATTGAGTTAGTGCAAAACTCTCACTGTAGTGTATAATGACCATCACAGAATCATTACAGAATACATAATAAAAAGAGTAGAGGTGGTCAGAATTTTTTTTGATGAAACAATTTTTCCTTACAAGATGGCGATTACATAGATTAGTAATTTTCTGGAAGAAAACACTGATTCTGTGAGAAATTCAAACACAAATGAAGCATGTTGGGTTTTTGTTAAAAGCAGCTTGATTCTCTTTTCTGCTAGGTTTTGCACTCTTCCCCTCCCCCCCTCTCCCCAGTGCTCTATCCCTCAAATTCTCACTGCTCTCTTGGTACTGCAGACACTGAGGATCTGTGGCAGCCTGTAGCGTGGGAAACCTTGGGCTTCCAGAGCTTCATCGCTAGGACCAATCCATCCTGCCACAAATGCAGAATCCCCAGGTTTCCAGGGTTTGAACAGCAGAAGTCCTACGAGTCGAGTAATCTTAATGCATTATGGCAGCTGTTTGCTGGACTCGGGAGTTACCTAACCCGGGTTATATGGTTTTCTTTTTACTTTAATTTGCATTTTTATATCACTATTTGTTTGGTACCTACTTATTTGATTAAATAGTATTAAAACAGATACTGCTGTAAGTGAAACAACTTTATTTGCTTGTTTGCTTGTTCAGTGTTTGATGCCATAATGAAAAATTAATGTTTGAAACTTTGATCAGTATTAATTGGTGTAGAAGCAGTTTTTAATATGCTGGAAAAGAAATTTGAGAGCAAACATAAAGATACTGGAAGGAGCTGATACTCTAATTAGCCTCACTGTTTATGTTCTTGTTTCCAGTGTCAAACTGTTTCAAAGCAACTTCAAATGAGGTACATATCTAACAACAAAATAAGATAGACGTTTTGCCTAATGCTCATCTGAATAGTATTTGGTTTTATTTACATTAAAATAAAACACATTAGATTACACTAGGTTAAAAGTAGGTTATCAGGTGATGAGAATAGGCCCACGCAAAAATTGGGGAATTTTTCTTTTAATGTGTGCACTGCATGAAAGTGTATGAGTGGTAGTCATGGTTCATACGCAGAACTGAAGACATTAGGGAATGTGTGTTAAATTGTACTGTCACTAATGCTGTTTGGAAGTAATTTACTTTTTGGAATTTACCATGGAACAGGAATTCCAAATTTTGACCAATTTAGGATTTTTAATTAAAAATTAGCTTACAAATATCCTATCACATGAGAGCATTAAGGTAAAAACTTTTTTCAGGATTTCAATACGGTAAGCTAATAACTCATTTTTATTTCCTGCTCTATTTATGAAAGTGAACTGCAATCCAAACACTGGTGGAATAAGGGCATTTTCAAAAATTGGATTTTATCCATGAAAAATTCCTAATGAACAGTTTTCCCTCAGGTCTTTGTAAGTTTTGTAGGAAGTTTTATTGCTTAGCAGAGTACTAGTTGGTTCTAAAGATGTTCTTTGAAGTAAAGACTTGTTTCAGTTACCAACCTAAAGGAGACGGAAAATAATTTAGTCATGGGAAACATCCAACTTTCTTTTACCTGGATTTCCCACAAAGTGTGTTTGAGCTTAGATAAGTAGTTTTCTCTAGATTCTTTACCGTTTCTCATTTGTCGTCTTGCTTAATGCCTACTTGCTCTGTAAATCTGAAGTACTAAGCAACTGGCTCTGTTCACTGACAAGGTGATGTTGAAAGGTTTAACAAACCTGGTTGCAGTAAGGACTGATCATGGAGGAGCTGTTATGTTTGGGGGTTTTTGTAAAATGCTGTTTGGATTTTTTTACACTGTGATGTGTAATAAGAATAAAATAAAATGAAGCAATACCGTAGCACTAAAGCTGTTGTTGGCTATTTCATGTCTACAGTAATTGCGACTAAAAATAGTTGGGATTAACTACAGATGTATCTTTCTTCACCAGGTTAAAAAAACCCAACAAAACAACCTGAAACTGCAAAAGTGTTTCAAAATTGAAGTAAATCTAAATTTGTAGTTAACCAATAATTCTCTTTATGTACTGATTAATGGATAAAAGTCATGGAGTAGGCATTTGTACAGGATGAGAACAATTATATTGTATGGTTTCTAATGTCAGTAATGTAGTAGAAATATTGCTCGTTGAAAAAAATAGAAATGGTATGTAGAAAAATATGTATTACTACTTAAGAAATGAATATAAGAGTGAAACGGTCACATCTGTGACTTGCAGGTTCTGGCCAGTTGGAATGAGATTGTGAGAGAATCACAAATTTTTAGTGATCCAATTACTTTTATTATAATACATTTGAATCTCTGTTTTCTAAAAAAAAACTGTCATTTGACTTAACTGCTGTGGATTTTTTTAACCATCCTCTCACTGATTTGATTAAATGAAGTCTCTCAGGAATGAGGGGGATGACAGAATATTCTTTTTCCTTACTTCAGTGCTGTTGTTCTTGATATATTTGGACACAATTTCAAGTATTAATTGATACGAACAATGTTTGGCAAATCTTCCAAACTTTTTTACATATATACGTATCTATATACACATATATGGGCATATAATATACATATAAATTGCTATGGAAGACAGTAATAATGTATATATTTCATGAATCACTGAATATGTACCCAAATGCCTTTAAATTCTGGAAAAATCAGTCCATCTGTAACCAAAAAAAAGAAAAATTTAAAAAAAAATATATATCTATATAAAAATGGTCAGTTGGATTTAGTGGCAAAGTAGGTGTTTACAGTCCTTGGTTTTAGCCATGTGTTGGCAGTTATTCTGTCATCTCAGGAAGTCAGGTACATTTAGGGTATAGTTTGACATTACAATTTGACTTGAATAGAGAACATTCAGGTTTCAGAGTATAAAAAAAACTCTTAGAACTCTTCTTGAAGATTTTGGCACCGGATAGGAAAGAAACCTTTCAAGGCTACTGTTACTTTCCGTGCTGTGGAACAGTAACCAAACTAGGTCCAGGAAAACAAGTCTCATGTTGTTCTGAACCTAACCATGACCCAAACGTGATAAGATCAGGTCTTAGAGCTGGAACATCTCTGAAATTGGAGCTGTCTAGTTAGAAGCATAATGTTGCGGCCAATTTTCTGCAGCTACATTCTCTCTTTCATGGTTCTACCTTAATTACAGGTTTGATGAGGTATTGTTGTTATGTTGTGGTAAGCTGGTTACCTGCTTTCACCATTTCATTTCGGGTGCCAAGCATAAAGGTTTCTTGCCAGCCAAATTATTAAGTCTTGAATGCACAGAATTTAAATTCTCAGATAGTTTTATTATATTTCCATTGAATATGCCTACATTTGACCATTTCTGTGTGGTCTACCCCAAAATAAATACATGTTTTTAAGGTGCTGTGTATGTGTGCAAGATCCACATGATTTACCCTGATATATAACTATGGTTTAGATTCCTCCAAATGTTTTCACTTAAATGAGAACTGTAATTATACCAATCAATAGACAGCCTTCAGTCATGCCTGAGGTGTGACAGAATTTAGTAACAATTTCTTGTTGTGTAAACGTTTGTCAGCGCTACCTAGAGAGATACCACAAATATTAAGGTGTCTTTTTTTTTTTTTTTTGCTTTTCCCCCTTGCTCTCACTTTCAAAATAGCTTGCATTTAAAAGCTAGTAGCAGCTTGCTTCCATTTGTTACCAAAATAACATGGTAGGAGCAATCAGTTTCAATTGCTGCTGATAATTATAAGGTGCAATAATTGAGAATATGGAGAAAAGGAGACTGTGAGCTACATTTGAACTCTGTACTTAAGCAATAAAAAATTTATCAAACTGCAAAAAATAAGTCATTTTAACGAGCACATTCCAGAGGTGCTGGATTTATGAGGAGACCCCAGGAAACTTTGATTGAAATTGCTGTCTCTGATTGTAGTTCTATATTTTATTGGTGCCATATTGTGAGCAGTGCTGCTGCCAAAGTGAATGGGAAAGCAGCATAACAGAGAGAGTTAACCCAGAAAGGTTACCTCTTTTTATAATATCCATGATGTATTGCATTAAAAATGCCTTGAAAGCCATCCTATTTGCAGTTTTCAGAAAACATTTTTCTTAAATTAAGTTACAATTTATCTGAACAGGGCAGAAAATATGAAAGCCCCTTGAAGACTTTAGTATTGATTTTTCTGAGTGTTTGCTAGCTCTTGTTTTCTCATTTGTGTGCTCTCTGATAGAAAGGCCTAGAGCTGCTCCTGAGCCACGGCTTTGGCTGCGTGAGAGCTGCAGCCATCGAGGCAGGGAATTTACTGTAGGAGTTTTAACTAAG